>NC_087479.1:58511489-58815551 GCF_036417665.1 Passer domesticus
ATTATTCAGAAATTGTTAACTAACTGGTATCAAGTTTTTGGGTAATCCCATGAAGAGGTGATGCAAATCACTGGTGCTTAGCCATTTCTTTGGAGAGAGGCAAAAAAGAGGACACGCTGCAGTGGGGAGTTTTCAGATCAGCGATTTACATTATCACAAAGTGTGATTTAAGCTTTTATGGTAAAACAAGATGAAATTAACATAAACTTTGGTGCAAAAATAGCAGTATGTTCCAGTTGGTGCTTTCAGAAAATGCTTGGAAGCAAACAGCAAGTTGGGCTCTTGGAAGCTTCTCTTTCCTGCTCATCCCTGGAATGAACCTAAAACCTGCTCATCACTCCTGGGTAGCTGGGTCAGGGCTTGTGAAGGTGCTCCCATCGTTACAGTAGTGAAAAGGCAGGATCCCAGTAGGAAGTCATCTCTATTTTGAGTTTGCTGAACTCTGCCTGTAATTCTCTGGATGTGACAGCCCAAAGCAGCATCCTGTGTGGCTCCTCCCTGGCTCCTGATATTCGGTGTTTTAGCTGTTGGAGTGCTACTCCTCATTAGTGCCTGTAATATTACAGCCCAGATTTTCATCAAGGCTTTAGTGAGCCGCAAGCTAAGCATTTACAATATCCTATTTCTTGTCATTTTTGCCCTTTTGTCAATGGGAACAAACCCCATTCTAAGTACTCAGGAGTTTCTAAAGGCTTACTTTTAAGCACCATGGGCAGTTCAGGCAGCAGGGCTAGGTAATTTTCAGTGAGTCAGTGGTACCAGAGCTGCTGAGAGTTACAGAGGCGTTTGGGTGCCTGCACTTGCAGATGGGAGCCTGCAAGATCACTGGAGGAATTTAGGAATTGCACAGGAATTGCACAGCCTCTTCAAGGGGCTGGTGGCTTCTCAAGTGAGTAGGTGTTAGCTGGCAGCTCCTCCAAGTCCTACGAGGCACTTACATGCCTCATTTGTAAATCTGCCCCTGAGGACTTGTGATGAATTGTTCCAAGCCCTGTGTTAGTTTCGTGTTTCTTTTGCCATCCCTACAGGCTCCGGTTTGTTTGCAAGGTTACCTATTGCAGGTCATTCTCTCCGTGGCTTTCACTCAGCTCCAAGTCTCTCTACTTGCCTTTAGTGTTCAACATAAAACACCAGCCCTTTGTGTTGCTAGTACTTAAGGAATTAAAAATAGCTGGCACGCTCCAGCGTTAATTTTGCAGAGTTGATGCAAGGTGCTTGGGCTTCTCAGTGCTGCCTGTGAGCAAAGACTGCTGCTTACTTCTGACTCTGACTTGTGGCTCTCAAAAGGCACAAATGCCCTTTTAGAGGTGAAAGAATCTTTGCCCTGTGCATGTGTTCATGTGTGTTTCATGATCTTTTACATGGCAAGGAGCGTTTTGGTAGCTGTGCTAGACTGGAACATTAAGTAAATGTATTTGTATGTGGATGTATGGCTTGCATGCAAGTGTATGTGCTTTTCTGAATCCCTACTTTCCCCCATGTTTCTGTAAGGCCAGCATCTGTTTATCTGAAGGTGCTATCTTTAGAGCTGCTGTTTTCATGAATATTTGATCTGATATAGGGTGCCCAGCTCCGTGATTTACGTTAATGAATCAACAATCGCTGCAATTTCAGAATATATGAAAGAAATGGAAACTAGCTCTCTCCCTATATTTATTTCCTCAAATTTGTATTCACTCCTGATTTGCATTTGACTCGAGAGCCACCCACACTGCTTCGCACAGGTTGGTGTAGCTGGGGGGGCTCTGCAGCAGGGCCCTCTCCTCCTCACTCTGAGGGGGCACGGCTGCCTTCCCCCTGCCCTGGGGGGCAAGGCTGCCTGCCCAGCTGGCCAGGATGTGCCACAAGGGTCACACCCAGCGGGCTGCAGGGTTTCTTCATGATTTCGGGTCATTTAAGCTCAGTCTGCCCTTCAGCTCCTCCACGCACAGCTGCATCAGGCACCTGCCCAGTGAGGAGTGGGCGGAATGCTGGGAATAATGACACCAGAGAGCCCTTTCACAAAATTGTCATGAAAAATGGGGAGAATTGAGCAAGGCTTCCAGCCCCTGCTCCCTGCAGCACACATTGCACATCCAGAGGTGGTGGAATGAGCAGCAGCACTGCATCTGCTGCAGCATTTCCCACCAAAGCACATGCTTTGGGCTGTGCGTGGCCACAGGAGGGATGTGCACATCTCCAGGCTGGTTCCTGTGCCTCCTGTCACTGCTTCCCCTGGTGCTCAGCAGGGGAATTAATGTGACAGCAACATGGGAAGGGTGACATGTTTGTTAGAGGAGATGGATGAACGTTTCTGTTTGTCCTGTCTGCCCAGCTCTCTGCGTGTCTCCATCACTGCCATCCCTGGCCTTTGCTTCATGAGGATGGAGCATATTAAAATGCTTTAGCCTGAAAAAGATGACTGGAGCTTTTTGCAGTCTTGAATTACCACTCATGTAAGTGATCAAGGCAGTGAATAGAGACTCACTGCTGGCTCTTTTCATTTATTTGTATTTATTTGCTACACATCTCTGAAAACCTGGGCTTCTTACCACTAAGTGCTGTACAAAAAACAGGCTCAAAGGTCACCTTTCCCCAACAGCTCCTAATGCTTCTATGTCCTGTTCAGCCCACTGCTGATGGGCAAAGCCTTCTGTGCTGCTCTGGAGTAGTTTTCCTCTTCCATTCAACTTCCCAAATTACTATGTGGGTGTTTTGTCCCATACAGGCAACATGGTTCCTGGATCAGGTGTTCAGCAATGAAATGTGAACATCTGGCACCACAAAGCTGGGTTTTGCTCCCTTTCCCCAGACATGCATTCTTTGCTGATGAAAGCAAGATTGATCTGATTTGCAAGTGAGGAAATGTCTGTCTTCCCCTTTTCCCAGCTGAAAGTGCAGCCAATTTACTTCAGGGAGCTGCACAGGGCATTTTTTAATTAATCCTTTCCCTAAATGTTGACATTGCATTACATGATTGGGATAATGGGTACAAAACTCAGTGGCTCAGGGTTGTTTTCCAATTATCATTTTGTAAAGATAAAGGAGAGGGAGTGCAGTGAGGTTCTCCAAAAATGCCTTCTGTTATGCCAAGGTAATGTTTTTCAATCAAACCTCTTCCATAAACCTTCTTCCATTACCTTCTTTTCTGGCATTTCTAATTCTTGGGAAACTACTGAATTCTACATGGTTATTGTAAAACATGACCTTAAGGCAGGCTGCTGCTTATCCTCAAATCTGCTGGATCAGGGCTTGTAGGGTTTTCCAATGTATGAACACAGGTGAAATCTTGATAGTGAGGAAGGTACCCTGAGCAGAGTTTGTCTGTCAGCAGTGGAATGGAGTCAGCATTTTATTACTTAGAGCACTGAAAGTAATTCAATGGAATTAACAGAAAACCCTAATTATATCAAATTGCTATGGCAGATATTTGGACGGAAAGTGCAGTGTAATGAACTCATATTCATATCAAAGTGGCAAATCATGTGTAGAGTTGGGCTAATCATTAATTTTTCTGCATTTTTTGTGAGTTCATTTCTAAATGAACGCAGTGATTTCATGGCAGTGTTGATTTTCCTCACCTGCAGTGCACTCACTGTGTTATTACTGTCATTTATGAGCAGTATTGGACTAATGCCTCCAGGTGTCCATTGGCAGGTTCCTCTTATTAATGGTTTAGTGCATCAGGAAGCCTGGCATTGATACACACCCGGTAATTTTTGTCCTAACACAGGATATCTGTGTTTGTGCTGTCTTCTTTGAATCTCTCAGCTCATTTCTCCTCTAAAGAGAATGGAGGGAGGATGTGAAATGAGGCACCCGAAGCATCTTCCATGCAACTTCTCTCCAGCTAAAGTGTGCTCGTGATGGGGAGTTTCTGCATTGCAAGCAGAATTCATTAATTTGCTGAAAATGGCTGAACATTGCTGATCAGGGAGGAGAATCCCCCATGTGTCTGTCTTTGTTGAATTGCTGTTGACAGCACTCCAGTTTGGTCCTAGCACTCCAATGGTGCATCAGGATTTGCTAGCTATTACCTTGACATGTTCAGCAGAGTTTCCTGTTACAGCAATTAAATAAGTGAATTATTATTGAGCCATATATGTTGATAATTATAAAAAATAAAAATAATAATTATAATTATTAGATTTTAATTATATAATTATTTAATAATATTTTAATATAAATTTATATTTTATATAATTATATAATTATAATTATAAATAATTATAAAAAATAAAAATAATATGATGAGGTGACTGGATTTCAAGTTGCAGGTGTGACCAGTACAATTTACTGCTCACACTAAAACTCACTAGTTATAGCCAAGGTAAGGAGTTTTTAATATTTGCTTGGATAAATAATCTTTTTTCTTGTCTGGGCAGTATTACCAGAGTGTGGAGTAAAATAATTTAATGACCTGCCCCTTTCTGGTCATATACTGGGAAAGAATCTTACCTTAATGAGCAGTACTCAGACCTGGGAGCCATTTGGGGGTGAGGGGAAGCTGTTGTTGGTTTTTATTGGTGTGTAACCAGAGTAAATGCACTGACACAGCAACGATGGTGCAGAAGTCTGGAGAGAGGGAGACGTTGCTTTTGAATTCTTATAGAATAGTCTTTAATTTCATAGTCTCTTTTCTTACTTATTTTTTAAGCCCTTGAAAGTTTTTATCTATTTCAGTAAATAATGGATCAAAACCTCGGAATGAAGCCGGGCTGTGAAGCAAGGGCTGTTATCAGTGAGAGCTCTGTCTCAGCTGTAGGATTTGGAAGATGAATTTTGCTGTGGAGAACAAATGCAGGAAAGGAAAGGGCTCTTGGGACAAGGCAGCTGCCATGGGCTTGGTGCTTTTGAATGCAAAGAGTGAGCACAAGAGGGTTTGTTCGCAATGCTAATGCAAAATGATTCAAATCAAATCAAAGTTTACCCTTTATCTGAGTCTCTAGTTTGAGAAATCTAGGGCCTGATTTAGAATGTGTGTTGAGAAGAGGGAGTTTTGACAATGCTGCCAAATTCTAACAGGTCTTTAGAATGAGCGAATTGTCATTTTTTAGAGGCTTGTAATGAGTAGATTTGGCTGGATAATCATAGGGACAGTGAATGACACATTTCTGTATTTCATACTCCTGCTCAGAAGAACTTGTATGCTTGTGTTTCTCAAAGAAAGAGCTGCAGGAATTTCTGTGAGGACAGAATAGCAAATTTCATCCTGAATTTTCTTCTCTAAAAAAAACCCCACGTAATCTGTTTTATTCAAAACCCACATCGCTTTATCTCCAGGTCTGATTTAAGGATCATCTCTGTACCAAACCTCCTCTTGCATATTGAAGCTTAGAAAAGAGAAGGAGGTGAAAATAGGGCCTTATGGAAGGAATTCAGCAGGCTCAGCTGCAGGAGTCCCACCCAGGGATGCCTCCCTGGCACAGGGAGAGTGCCATGACCAAAGCTGCAGAGATCTGGGAACTGAGCTCAAATGTGGGAGCCCTGGGTGCTGAGAATCTCAGTCTTTCTGTGCTGCCAGGCACTGACCCCCAAGAGAACACTGCATTGACCTGAGGCCATGGAGAAGGCTTCCAAAATGGAATGACAGAACTGGGATTGTGGGTGTGGAGTTGGAATAGAAGTGTGTGATATCACAGGGGGGAAAACTCAGAGTTTAAGGGCTTAGAATACAGTAATATATATAAAGCAAGATGGAGGTTTTAGAGTGGGTGGTCTTTCTTCTTCACCTTCTTCTCCATGGGTTTGGGTGGTTTGGTGTAACTGGATAAAAAAGTCCACATTGGGGGCCACGGGTGGTTGGTTATTGGGTTAAAAGTGAAAATAATTTAGGTGTAATTTCTTAATTGGACAGTTCATCCTTAAAAGGCCTTGTAGAGAGGCAGATACAGCTCTGTTTTTAGAGTGAAGTGCTGCAGAACTCAGGGTTTGTGAGACTGTAACATGGATAAGAACTAATAAACATCTGAATCTGAACAAGAAATACGACCTCACACATTTAATCCTGACCCTGGCAAAAAAAAAGAAGCAAAGAATCAACATAGTAGTGATCCTGTGTGAGGGAGGACACCTGTCAGGGTTGGGACCTCCCTGAAGAAACAGAAATAATGAAAGCAGCTGGAAAAATCCCTGGGGAGAGAAGGAAGAATCCACACTCAAATCTACCAGTCCAGCACATCAGCACTGGGGGATTTCTTGCCTTCCCTTCTTTTGAAGTCTTCAGTGGGTTGTGATTCATGGTGCTTTATGAGGAGAGTTTCACAGCATTAGCTCTGATTTCAGAGGGAAATGCTCATTTCTCTCTAAAGGAGCTGCCAAGTCAGGTACCTGGTGGGATTCAGTGTGACAAAAGCACTTCAGTCTGGAAATTGTAATAAATATTTACAGCTATTTCTCCAGAGCTCCTTAGTATTGATAAAATGAACAAGTCTAATTAAGGGAATGTTTGTTGAGGCTGTGGTGACTCAGCCACTGGTGCGACAAGCAGAGCAACAGAGACATTTTCCTCCTTGGAAGGTGCTCCTGCTGTGGTTTTGTGGCATGTGTGACTGAGTTGGCACCATTTGGGCTGTCCCTCACCTGTGGACCTCCTGTTGCATCAAAAGCTTTTATCAGCCCTTTTTGAATGTCCATTAACCTGCAGCCAGGGTTAAGTAGCAATTACTTTTGTGACTGTTTTGAAAATGTCTAGCTCGTCGTGAACAATTCTCCAGTGGCAGTTTGCTGTGCTCAGATTAGATCATTTTGGTTTGTTATTGAAATAAAAATGAGAATATCACCTGCAGTGCTTGCAGGGGTAGCACTGGTGCTGATCAAGGCATCTGCCCAGCTGCAAAATGTGCTGTGCAGTCCCAGCCCCTGTTGGTCTGAGTTTTGGAGTGAGTGGTAGCTGAACATTGCTCTTGACCTGGATTTCTGGGATAACAAACCCCAGGAGAACAGGCCTATAGAATTTTAGATGGGTGTAATTGGTGGGTTTTATAGAAATGAGACTTCCTTTAAAAATCTCTACAGCTCAGCAGAGAGCACTCTGTGAATTCCTATAGGCTCGTTCATGAGTTCCACAGAAATTTGTTGAATTTTGTAGTATTTCACCATAAAAATATTTTATAACCTCAGCTTACTCATTGTGGCATTCTCATTGGCAGAAAAACCTCTTTTACTGTGAGGGTGGCCAAATATATACAACAATATAAATCTATTACAAATATATACAACAATATAACAAGACACAAATATATTACAAATATTTACAACAGTATAAAACTCTGTGCTGCAGCATTGCACAGAGGCCGAGGTGACGGTTTGCAGAGCCCCTTCAGGAAGGAGAAATGTTATCATGCAAACAGGGGTGGTCTCAGCCATGAACACCCTGCGTGGTGCCAGGATCAGCGTGGCTTCTGCTGCCTTGCTTGGAAAAAGGCAATAATGAAGAAACAGCTCCAAAATGATAAAGGAGAGGGAGTGCAGTGAGTGAAAAATGCCTTCTGTTATGCCAAGGTAATGTTTTTCAATCAAACCTCTTCCATAAACCTTCTTCCATTACCTTCTTTTCTGGCATTTCTAATTCTTGGGAAACTACTGAATTCTACATGGTTATTGTAAAACATGACCTTAAGGCAGGCTGCTGCTTATCCTCAAATCTGCTGGGTTAGGGTTTTCCAACTGTATGAACACAGGTGAAATCTTGATAGTGAGGAAGGTTCCCTGAGCAGAATCTGTCTGTCAGCAGTGGAATGGAGTCAGCTTTTTATTACTTAGAACACTGAAAGTAATTCAATGAAATTAACAGAAAACCCCCAATTATATTAAATTTCTACTGCAGACATTTGGACTGAAAGTGCAGGAAGACAGCAGGTAGCAGAAGGTAGGGGTAGGAGAAGAAGTTAGCACATGGATAACACAAGTTTTTGTCTAAGATGGTGTCCTCTACAGAAGATTGCATCTGCCAGCAAGGAAGAATTGAGATAATTGTTCAGAAGCTTGGGCCAGCTACTCATTTTTCCTTGCCCTGCCAGGAGCTTGCCCTTGTGTGAAAAGGTGGACATTGTGCCTTCTCCAGCTGACGTACTGGCCACTACAGGTGTTGCTCTGCAGCAGAACCAAGTTCACCTTTCTGTGAAGACCTGAGATTACCAAACGCATTTTCCCCCCAAAAGCAGGGGGAGAGGCACTAGAGATTTTCCAGGAAGGTATGAGTCAAATACAAAAAGCAAGGTTTCTACTAAGTGGATACACCTGAGGGAAGTAGGCTTTGAAGGCATGACCAGATTGTGCAGAATTTTCTATAAACAGCATTATAAATTACAATTTGGATTTAGATGTCTCTGCTGTAGCTGTGAGAAATCAGGAGCCTTTGGCACAAAAAATCCTGAAGCACTAGATTGTTCCATTAAACTGTATGGGCATCCTAAATTAAGCAGGTCAGCTCATTTCAGACTTAAATTTGTAGCAACACACCTGAAAGCCTTTGCAGATTTGGAGGTCACCCACAAAACAAAATGACACAGAGTGTGGAACTTAAAAATCACAGAACCAGTACAGGAGTTAAGCTTGAAAACCAGGGTACCATGACAGGGATTTTGAATGTGGAGCAGGTTGGAGGTGCATTTTCAGAACTGCTAGAGTGAAACTGAGATCTGAAACTGGGCATATCTGATTTTATTATTATGGGCTCAGCTCTCATCTGTGGTTAGACCAAAGAAAGGTAGAGTTTTATAGTACAGCTCCAAACATGATCAGGGTTTGCATTCAAATTCATCCCTTCAACACCCCTCCTAATGGTTTAATTCCACTCACCTTGCATCCTATGCAGTTCCATGGAGGAAAAATCTGGCCTCGCAGCTTCATTTTCACTATCCATACACACAGAGGAATTATTCCACAGGGTTTCCAGTTTGCACTGGAAATATCCCTGTGTGGTTTGGCTGAGACCATTAGAAAGAAAGGTATTGAAAAATTAAGTCTGAAATGAGCTGACCTGCTTAACTCTGAAACATTATATTTATAAGCTCTGACAATGGAACAGTTAAATAAGACACAGTTTATTGTGTCAGTCATTAATGAACTGTTTCCTGATGATTTCAACATGGGTATTACACAGGGTGATCCAGTAGGAGATAAACACTATCATCAGCCCAGCTGAGCAGGGAGGGCAGTAGATGTTACTGCTGCCTTGCAGCACCTTGGCTCTGCTCAGCACAGGCATTTTGTGATGCTGCTCACTGGATTGTGCCCACAGCTCCTTCCAGCCTGCTCTGACAGGGCTCCAAAGGTTCAGTTGAAGGTACTGAAATGTGACAGATTAATTGGCGGGTGAAGCACCTGTGTTCAGAGTTTTTTTGTTGTTTTGTGTCTTCCTGAAGTCGCTATTGCCAGAGGCAGCGTGAGCTTACATGGACAGGCTGTCCTGCTCTGGGTGCTCTCCTCCACACAGCAATGGTCTGCTTAATCAAAATCTAATCTTTATTGCTGGAACCCTGGCTGCTGAGGATTTCAGACTTTCTGTGCTGACAGGCACTGGCCCCCAAGAGAACACTGCAGTGACCTGAGGCCATGGAGAAGGCTTCCAAAATGGAATGATAGCACTAGGATTGTGGGTGTGGAATTTGAGTAGAAGTGTGTGATATCACACGGTGGAAAACTCAGAGTTTAAGGTTTTAGAATACAGTAATATATATAAAGCAAGATAGAAGTTTTATGGTGGGTGGTCCTTCTTCTCCACCTATTTCTTCATGAGTTTGGGTGCTTTTGTGTAATTGGATAAAAAAGTCCACATTGGGGGCCATGGGTAGTTGGTTATTGGGTTAAAAGTGAAAATAATTTAGGTGTAATTTCTTAATTGGACACTTTATCCTTAAAAGGCCTTGGAGAGAGAGAGAGAGAGAGAGATAAGGCTCTATTTTGCAGCTTGGTAAAGTGCTGTAGGACTCATGGTTTGTGTGACTGTAACATGGATAAGAACTAATAAATATCTGAGTCTGAACAAGAAATACCACCTCACACATTTAATCCTGACCTTGGCAGAAAAGAAGCAAAGAATGGACGTTTACTGATCCAGCACACTTGGCCTGGTTGAAGGTCTGCATTTTCATTGTCCTTTTCCTTCGCTTCCATTTCTCTTTCTGTCCTGCTGTTGTCCTTTGGACGTCAAGTGGTATCAAGGGTTTTGCAGCCTGCGGGTCTCCCAGCTCCAGGGGCAGTGAAGGAACCTCCCTCTGGTATCTTGCTTCCTGGTTTGACTTTCCTCAAGAGCCAGATTCTTTCTGACAAGATAAAATATGTCAGCTGTAATTCTTAAATCAACTGAAACATCGAATCAGTTGGTATTCAGGAGCAAAATTACACGAATGGGCAGAAGAACTCCAGCAGATGACAGAGAAAACAGGAGATAATGTTGGCCATCACATGCAATCCTGCAGCCTAATCAGGATGCCCTTTTCACGCTGCACCAAGAACTTTTCCAGCTAGACTTATTTTGAAAGGGCCTCATAATTCTGTGGTGGATAAGGCAACATAATACCTAAGAGTCATCAGGGTTTTACCTTGTGTATGTCTGAAAGGTTGCAATATATTAGAAATAAAATTCAGCTATTTGCCAGTGAGAGGTGATGGCATTATTACTGGCCAGGACTGATTACCCTGCAGCCAGGCACAGTGTGGGTGTCTTGCCACAGCCTTGTCACTCTCTATCTCCTACAAACACATTCCTCTGCTGCCACAGCCCCACTGTGAGTCAGACCTGGCTGTACCAGTCAATCTGCTGGCTGGGTAAATATCCCTTGGACTCCCAAGCTGAGACCATCACCATAACTCTCCTTTCTCCCATTTCTCCCTCCTCAATCTGTCAATAGCTGCTGTGCTGCTTCAGTTTGGGTCAGAGCTGGCTGAGTCACACCTGTCACTTGTTATTTTTTTGTTCCAAACTCGAGTGTTCTCAGATGAACTGTGAGCAGCAGGACAACTCGACTGGCAGGGCTGTGGGAAGAAGCGTGGAAACTTTCAGTGCTCTCAACAAAATGTTCTCTGGGAAGACTGGTCTAACTTGTTAACTGTTTCATGCAGCCAAAAAGTACATTTTCCCCAGGTGATTCACATGTTATTTCATAGTATTTGCTGACTTAAGTGTGAGTGTGGGGATGAGGGCAATCCCTTTATAGAGCTTGAGAAATCCTTGACTGTGCTTGTCTCTGCCTAGTGGTGGAAAATCTTTTTTCACCACAGTTGCATTTGGGTTGATATCTTCTGGGAGTGAATCAGTACAAAACCTCAAATCTCCTTCTCCAGGGTAAGTAAAAGTGGTGATTGTTTCTCACTTTGTTTTTGTGAAATGTCCTATAGACACTGCAGTGTCAGTCTTGGTTACTCTGAGAGCTTAGCAGAGGATGTAGCAGTTGCTCCTTATTGACAAAGGAAATCCTGATTTAATAATTAAATATTTCTCATAACATCCCTACCCATTAGTCGATACATTTATATGTTGATGCCAACTGTTTTTAGATTTTATTATAAGTAAAATTGCAAGGAAATCTGATGCATTTAAATGAGAAATGGAAAAATATGGCACATAAATTATAGTGTTGTGCTGGAAGAGTAAGGAACTCCTAAGAAATTCTGTGCTGCAAATGCTTTATATAAAATTAAAAATTCAGTGCTGGAAGTGGAACAGGAAAAATGGATCAAATTTGTCCCTGCAAAATGAAGCTGAGCTGTGTTTAGTAATCCCACAAAACCAGACTATAAGAACAGTGTGTTCTAGTCTTAGCTTAGGTTATTGCTTCTATTTAAATACTTGTTGTACCATGGAATAGTGTAGCTGTTAAGTTTCCTGGCCTTATTTTGTGTTTTATTTTATACATGTATGTGTTTGTTTTCAGTGTGGTCTTGCTGAGTGTGTCCCAATCCTTGGAGACACTCAGTGCATCCTTTCATTTCCTGATCCTAAACTTTGTCTAGGTAGGAAAAAATATTGTTGTGTCCTGTCTACTGCTTTTTTGGGGGGGATTAGCTTTACTAAAAATCCTTTGCCATTGGAAGAACCATCTCCAACACTTGCTGTTCTCATAGCTCACGAGCTGACAGGAGCAGTGCATCTTCTGGAGGTTAACTCAGAAGTTATCAGGAAACAGCATCTGGCTGGGATAGGCAGAGCCTGTTAAATCAGCCCTGCAGACACTCCACAGCATGAAAATAACACAGATAGCGTGTGTGGAGAAAAAAAAAATAAAAATATTTGAATGTCATAGAGAGGGAGCCAGCAGAGCTGCTGTAAGATCTGGGCTGTGAAGAAAAACATGAAGCTGCAGATTTATTTCTGTTTGGACAGCATGACAAATTCACTGGATTCTCTGGACAAAAACCCCAGCGCTTCTCCTGCTGCAGCATATGATGAGAAAGGTGCATTCATTATTATTATTATTATTTTTACTATGTCTGAGAGGGCACTACCTAATGCTGCTTCTGCACTTGTTGCCTGTAACAGTAATTTGGATAATGTGGAGAGGCTGGAAAAACGAGTCAGTGTTTGGTAACAGAACAAGCATTTTATTTATTGCTCCCAACTCCTGAGCCCTTCCGGAGCTCACTTTCATCTTAGAGATGCATCTTCTGTGCTGTGACTAACAGGTTTCTCCATCCCACTGTGGATACGTGCCAGTGCACCACAGAATGCAGATTTCTGGCTGCATGGTGATTATGTTCTAGCCTGGGGACAGAAACAGAGCTATAAGTCCTTTGGGGAAGGCTGACAAAATGTAACCAATATCTAATCTTTGCATTACACAGCTGCTGATGGAGCTCTAGTGACACATCTACCAACTCACTTGCCTTTGCCTGTTAGGCAGCTTCCCACTCACCAGCTACCCTAGGTGTTAATCTGTGCTCCTGGGAAGCAGTAAAGCCTCTGATAGCACAACTTTCTGCCTTTAAAGCCTTCTCTTGCTGCAGATATTTTTTTCCCCCTGCACTGAATAGATAAATACAAATTTGTTCTACCTATTACCATGGTACTGTTTAGTGATGTACATACAGTTGGTAATTTTCAGACAATATTTGCTGGTAGGGAGGCTTTATGAGTAGAAGGGCAGCCAAAACCAGCTCAGTGGTGTCATAAAACTTCCATTAATCCATGGCTTTGCTTCCTTACTTACCACTTTGAAGTAATGCCTTGCAAGTGTTGTGGCAGAAAGGCTGAGAGCACAGGTGAATTATGGCTCCTTCTCTGTCTGAACAGGAGACTCCTGCTGCACAACTGATCTTAGGGTTGGTGGGGTGGGCCCACACTCCTTTCTTCTCATTGCCATCTGCAAGGCTGGCTTGTGCTGAATGGGCTGAAAATGCAAAGCTCTTCCCCCAGAATGGCTTACTCTATAAAAATATTTCCTTAGCCATGGGAAGAAGACGTGAAGATTTGCATCTTCTTGACAGGGATGTTGACTCCATCTCTTGGTAGCAGCAACTCTAAAATGTAACAATTCAGTAAAAATGACATTGCAACAAACCCCCCAAAACAGCCATTTCAGAGTTGCTTTGAAAATGAAATCTAAAATGGGTTTGTTTTCTTTACTTTTTCAGTATTTATTTGTTTAAGGCCATAAAATAAATCATTGTAATGCTGGCTGGATCTTGCATGCTGCAAAATGAATCCTTTTTGACTTCCAATACTGAATTATTACTCCCTTTCATCCAGAGCATGGAATATTGTTGCCTCAGTCACAGCATCAAAAGTTCAACTAAAAACTGATTTCTACAATTTCTGTGTGTTGCAGTTTCTATACCCTTTGGTTAAAAACCAGCGAGGTTCATTATGGGAAGACCACTTCAAAGACCAAATTTACATTTTTTGACGATAGAAATGTTCTGAGCACAGACCTAGGCTGTTAATCCCATCAGGACAGACCTCCTATAACCTCCCGCAAATTTTAGATGCTTTGGGCAGATTCTCTTTTGGCTGATGGGAGCTTTGACTGTTTGCAGTGGATTTATACCAGCAGCTCTAAAGCTGTGTGTGATGAGAGTGAATTTGCTATAAGATGTGTTTACTTTGTGCCTTATTCAGTACCCTGAGCTGTTTTCCAGGGAACTGCATGGAAGTGTTTGCTGTACTAACTGATCATCTGGGTCACTCTGGTAAACAGAAACCTTCTGGAATAAACAGATCACTGTCTGAGTTCTGTGCTGCTGAATTTTTATGCATCAGTGTTTCTACAGTAACTTTGAAAACTAATTATTTTACAGATTTAGGATTTTTTTTGCCTCTCGTTTGGTGTATCTCCCTAGCACAGCCCTGGCTGGAGAGGTCTCTAATCCACCAGGCAGTTAGCCTAGCTGGCAGATCCCTCTCCTAATAAACCCTCAATCCACTCAGAAATACCTCACTCTTCTCCCTTAGGTACAGGTTTGCCATGAGGATGTATGCAAACCCCTTTATTCACCCTGTATTCAAGTAACAAATGTGTAATCTGTAACAATGTGCCAAGGAGTGGCAATATTGGTGTGCTGTTACAGTGCATGTGCAAGGAAATTGTGTCTCTTCTGAGTGGGATATTCATGTAAGTGTAGCTCTTTTCTTTCAGATTTCCTGGGTTTTCTCCATTTTATGGAAGCACTTGAATACATTTTATATTAATCTGCGTATTTAATGCACACTAACATTTAATACTTAAAAGCATGGCATTTCACTGAATTTCTGTAAATATTAAAATAATTCAAATGAGACCACTGCCTCTCACATGGTCATTCTTTACACCTACTGCAAGTGGGGCACAAAAATATGAAGAGATTAAATACTGTCCAGAGGCTCACACAAGGAATTATTGTCCAAAGCTGAGTCCAAAATCCATTTCAGATTTGCAGGAATCTCTCACGCAATTCCCTTGGGTGCTGAGAATACAGGATACACAAAATGAAAGTACCTTTGATCTCTTGATTTAACCACTACACACTTAATTAAAGCCTGTTTGTATTTCATAGAAAAGGTATCAGAGTTTTGATTTATGAGTCTCGGATTTGTAGGAGCAGATGTAACAGGACAAGGTTTTATATTTGCAGAGGCAGTTGCAGTATTGAAGCCTTCTGTGACTTTGATGCAGGAAAGTGAATTTCTAAGACAGTTAAAACACACCTTTTGAAGTGGAATGTAATTGCAGCATGTGCACTTTTAGCTGGCAACATGCAGGTGAATATCTGCTTGCTCTGACTAGCAAAATGCAAGCCAAGCTGCTGCCCTGAAAATCTTCATCTCACAACCTGAGGGGAAAATCTGAGTCTCTTCACATTCTGATTTAGCTTGTATTTCACTATTGAATATTTTAATAGTTTTTTTTTTTTGTTTTTTTTTTTTTTTTTTTTTGGTATTGTGTTTTGTGAAAGTGTCTACTTCCCTCTGAGAAAGACTGGGAGTTTTTTTAAGATTTTCTCACGTGCTCTGTCACCTGCTTTTTTAAGGTGTTTTCAATTCAGTCCTTTCCATTAATAAGAAATCCAGCTAGTGTCAGAGAGCACTCCAGCTGTTTTTCAGCTTGCCAGTTTAATTCTAAATCTTTCTTCTTTTTTCACTGTTGTCCACCCAGTGAGGTTGGCTTTAGGGCTTTACTGTTGCAGTGTGTGCAGGAAGTGTTACTCCAGCTTGTGCTCCAGAATGATTTGGATAAAATATGTGAATACATAATTTCTGATCCCATTGCACCAGTTGTTTCCTCACACTTTCCCTGCCTGCACACACCACCCATGTGCTTCTTCTGGCCTGCCTGTCCCACCTGCTTTCCCCTTGCCCTTTGCCTGGGCACAGCCCCTTTCCCTGGGAATAGGAAAGGGACCACAATCTCACTGGCCACACCATCAGTGCTGCTGGAGTCCTACTGCCAGGACTGGCTCCAAAGGGATCCCTCTTTGCTCTTCTTTTAAACATTTAAATGAATTCCAAAGAGAAATCACAAATTCTTCTCTAAAAATTAATACCTTCCAAGCAAGGCAATCACAAGTAACAGCATCATTAGAGTGCTAAATGATTGCAGCAGGACACAATGCACTTGCTTCCATGAGGAATATGTACTTCTTTAAGTGATTATGAGACAACATTGAAGTGGACAGGTCTTTTCTTGGCAAGCTTTGACCCTCGGTGGATTTACACTGATTTATGACAGATAAAATCTGGCCAGTTTTACCTAGAGGGATTGACTAATACAGCAGCTTTGATCCTACCTCTCCTGATTTCAGTGTGTGGAGCAGAGGAAGCTCTACATTAAATTAAAAAAAATTAAACCTCATCTGGTGGGTTCAAGACAGTTATAAACAAATAAAATGGGTATGCTGATTAAAATGAAATTAATGGATATATAAAGTATTAGTAAGTCCGAATAGCTTCTCACATTGTCACATATTCCAAATATGCTGTGGGCTTGCATTATGCTTGCTTACTTCACAAACACTTTGTGGTGATACTGAAATGAAAGAATTGCTTGGACACACAAAAGTCTTTTGAAGGGAGGGACACCAATCACACCTCCTGGTTTAGGGCTGAGTATGGATATGAAAAATGAAGCACACACATCAAGTCAGACTGCTCTAGGGAAGCACTGATTGCTGTAACTGTGGGCAAGCCAGAAACTTGGCTATTCAGAGGCACATCCAAACCCACTCTGGAAATTAATAGCGTTTCCTAAAAATATGCCATTTGTCTCACTTTCTTCTGCAAAGAAATCATCTCTTACCCATGAATATTTCTGCTAAATGAGATATTTGTTGCATTCAATAGGAACAAAGGAAAATACAAACACTAATGGTTTTTGAGTCACTTGACTTAGCTATTTTTAACCCCTTGCAATCAATAGCTGACTTTTCCCTAATTCAGCAGAAATGTTTACAACCTTCTCATGTAGCACCAACTTCCTTGCAAAAGCTGTGGAGCATATTGCTCTCCATATTTACAATTTTCAGGCTTTTTTTTTTCCTTTTTTTCCAAGGGATGCAAATCCTAGGATCATTTTCAATAAGACTTTTGGTGTTTTGTAATTAACAGACTAACAGTGAAAATTTTTTTCTTTGTTGTTTGTACAGATCTGGATAAGTGTGAGCTTGTATCTCCCTTCCCTGTGCCTTTTTCTTATTAGGGTTTAGGGTTTGTACATGTTCTGCTTTTGTCCATAAAATGTATGCAAGCCCTCTGATGGGGATGAAAGGATGGAGGAAGAAAGATCATCTCACAGACTCTTTTTTTCTGTGTAATGATCTTTGTGCTTTTTAAACTCCCTTTGCTGGTGGCACTCCTGCAATGGGGCTGGTGGAGGGTTATAAACAGGACCTGTAAGTGTTTATAGATGAGATGTTTTATTGGGAACAACTTGCAGAGCTGACAGAATTCCTGTTTCAGATGCACAAGCCTTTCTGCATCTTTTAGATGTGAAAGCAGAGCAGCAGCTTGCAAAGCTGGATGCATGAACAGAGGTGCTCAGAGTATAGTTAGACAGGTATGAATTAGAACATCTTGGAGGACCCTACAAGAGAGAGAAAGAGGTGGATTGCTCTTTAAGACATGAAAAATGTACAGGGTTTGAGTCTTTTCAGTTTCCTGATACCATGTACTTAACAGATAAGTCAGTTACATTTCTATTTATGTTTTCCTGTCTTGTTTTTCTTTAAAAGACAGTATAGAAAATGAATATTTAGTGTCTGTTTTGGACTCTGACACCCCAAGAGCAATAAACTTGGAAAATCAGTTTCTTGGGATTCCAACTTTATATCCAAAAGCAACCAGGAATGGATGAATTTTGGCATTAATTTTCTTGTACCTCAGATTCTTGATGTGAAAACTTTTTTTTTTTTTTTCATTTTGGGAATGGCTGAGACATTTTTGTTAGGGACAGCATCCTCAGTGATAAACAGGAAACAGGAACTCATGACTGAAACATGGTGCAGGCAGCAAATATGGCAAATGTATGGTGTGAAGGGGACGATTAAAAAAAACCACGAACTAACATTTTAATTCCTGATTGCTATCCAGTTCCTCTGCTGAATGAGGCAAGGATTTGGAGGAAAGGGTCTGCAATCAGAGGCTGTTGTAAGAGGAGCATTTTCTAATTTTGGAACACTTGACTTTCCAATTTGAGTAACATTTATAACATCAGGTTTCAGTTTTTGATTAAATGGGATATTCAGCACTGTTGTACAATATCTTTGTCATGCCAGTAGAAATACCAAAAAGGGAGAGCATGGCCCTGAGCTGCTCAGACCCAGGGCTCTGTGTGAACACTCAGCCCTTTGGTGTTGCATGTTTTGTCCTCTGACTTGCTGTGAGACCCTGGAGAAGTCACCCTGCCAGCTGTGTCAGATCCTGCAGCAGCAAATAACAGAACTTTGTAATGGTAGTTCATACTTTGAGATACCACTTCATGAAAGGGTCAACTGGGTGTTGCATGTAGAGGAATACGCTGCTGCATTAACCTCTGCTTCATTCTGCACACAACATGGTTATTGAGTTCACCACCCCGTGATTTTCTTTGTGAGTTATCATTACAGGATGTGTAAAAAAGATAGGAACACTTACGTATGAATCATGGAACCATTTCTATTAGGATACTGAAGTTTCACTCTTTTTTTTTTTTTTAATGTACCTTAAATGTCACTGGTTTTGTTGTTTATGAGGATCACAATATATTTTCGCTGTATTTATCAGTGAAATTTTTTTTAATACTGAAACTAAATCTGTTGCTGCTGTGTTCTGAAGCTGGGATTACAAGTTCAGTGTTTGACTGGAGAGGTTCCTTTGCCACAGAGTGCCTTGCTCTCCTTCAGGCTTCCTATATATTAAAATTATTGCCAGATAACATCAGATGTATTGTTGTGAGAAGCTATTCAGACTTACTAATACTTTATATATCCATTAATTTAATTTTATTCAATGTACCCATTTTATTTGTTTATAATTGTCTTGAAGCCACCAGAAGAGATTTAAAATCCATTTTTAATCAGTGAGGGGAAGGCTGTTGTTAACAATCTGCTGTGTTTCAGAGTCTTGGGTTTTCCACAGAGAACCTGCCTTTGTGTGGCCTCTGAGTCTGGCTGGCCAGTAAATAAGTGATAATCAAGGAAAATCTCTAACGTTCATCCTGTTTTGACCTAATTGGCAGTCCATTTATAAGATGATTGGGGAAGGATGATTTGATAATAAATTACTCACTTGAGTTTCTTACTCACTATTACTCTTCCTTCATGCTGCTCTTGCTGACTGTTGTAGGTGAAAAACTATGGGTGATGATGAGACAGATGTGGAGACTGTGAGGTGGTCAAAAGAATCCAAATTTATTGTGGAATACCTTTGCTTATAGACTATTTTAGGAAGGGTACAACGATTGGATTAATCATCACATAAACAAACTTACACGTTTCACAACATCTCTTGCTTGCAGAGTTTGATTTAATTTTCTTTTTCCGGTAAGTCAGTCTGATTGAATCTTCTTGCAATCTTGATTTAATCCTCAAAATTCTGTCTGCTCTTGCCAAGGCATCCTGTTATCAAATCTCTTATGCTAACCAGGTCCAAAGTCCATCATCTGTCTTGTGTGTCCCAGTAAAACACCTCCTAGAAAGCTCCCACTTGTTTGGCATTTCCTTGCCTTTTCAGGATTTGTGTTGGAAAAAGCATCGAGCGAGCTCAAGAGAAATGTGTTGTGGAATATTGTGTAAGGGATATCACAGTGCAAACTGTAAATCTGGGGAAGGTGTTTTCATGGTGCTCTCTTACAGGGAGGGCTGGTGAGATTGGTGTGAGAGTGGGGGTGTCTGGGGGCAGAAGGCATGGCAGAAAAAAGGGGCTGGAATGAAACACGTCTCAGGACACACCAGTGAGGAGGGATTTACCCAGACTGAAACAAAGGACATGCTGCAAACAGGGAGTCACTGAGCTCTTCGTCAAGAGGTCTTCATCACACTCCTCTGGGCACGTGTGGGTGTTGAGTTTTATCTTCTTTTTCTGCCTTGGTCAGGGTCAGGATTAAATCATGAGATGATGTTTTGAGTTTGGACTCAGATGTTCATTAATTCTTATCTATATCACAGTCTCACAAACCATGAGTTCTATAGCATTTCACTCACAAGCTAGAAAATGGACCCATATCTATCTCAACAAGGCCTTTTAAGGATAAACTGTCCAATTAAGAAATGACACCTAAATTATTTTCACTTTTAACCCAATAACCAACTGCCCGTGCCCCTCAATGTGGACTTTTTTATCCAATTCCACCAAACCACGAAACCCATGGAGAAGAAGGTGAAGAAGAAGGACCACCCATCCTAAAACCTCCATCTTGCTTTATGTATATTACTATGTTCTAAAACCTTCAACTCTATGTGATATTACACACTTCTAACTTATTAGAAACTCTGTGATATTCTACACACTAAACTTAACTCTGTGATGTTACACTACACAAACTCCACACCCACAATCCCAGTTCTACCATCCCATTTTGGAAGCCTTCTCCATGGCCTCAGGTCAATGCAGTGTTCTCTTGGGGGTCAGTGCCTGCCAGCACAGAAAGTCTGAAATTTTCAGCACCCAGGGCTCCAACATGTGGGAGCGTGGGTTGGAGGAGGTGAGTGAGTGAAAGGAGTTTTGTTTTAAGATAAAACCATCCTGCAGACAGGCTGTCCTGCAGCCTCGTGGGCAGCTGTGCCAGGCTGTGGTGGCTGAGCCTGGTCCCTGTGTCCGTGGTGTCCCCGAGGTGCCAGCACAGCTGGGAGAGCATGGCCTTTGTCACATCTGGGGCTGTGTCCTGGACAAAGAATTACTGGGAGTGGATGTGAGAGGGAGTGTTCCAAAGGTTTGGCAGGGGTTCAGCAGTGGGTGTGAGTCACTGTTCCAGCATTTTGTAAGTATTTTTAGCATTTACTCCTTATCTTTTCTCATTCTACGACAAAGAAATGCACTCAGCAGCAGTTGTCCCCTTTGCCTTCAGCAGAGCTGCTGTGGAGAGGTGGGGTCTTGGGAATGGGACCAGTCTGGTCTCTGTGTTTGGGAGAGGAGAGCAGTGACCACTCCTCAGCCCCACAGCTCTTCAGTTCCTTTGTCCTGCTCAGAAAAACCTTTGAGATCTTCTTTCCCACCTCTCTCCAACCATCACATGGAAACGCGAGGTGCAGCTGCTGAAGGACCAAGCTGTAGTTCCTCCAGAGTTCCTGGGAGTCAGGCTGGAGAAACGAGCTGAAGTGCCTGAAAAGAGCTGGTGTGGTCCATGTGTGGCTCTTTTGAAGGAAGGAGAATCAGGGCAAACTCCAGCATCACACAGACTTAAGAATTTTCATCCTCTCCTCTCTGTAGGTGAGAAGACCTGCTCTGTTGAAGTGTAGCCCAGGAATAAAAGGGTTATAACAATAAACCGGGGTTATTCAGAAGTCAAATCACCATTCCACCTCACCTTACTTCTGAAGTTTGTATAAGTTTCTATAACTACAAATTAAAAACATGAAAAAATAATATTTAAAAGGGTAAGCCATGTTTTTGTATATTTAGCTCAATCAAGCATGAAACAGAGCATCCCTGCACCACAAGGTGTGTTTGATGCCATGACTGAGAACTTCAGGCTGCTGCCTGAAAAGTGGCTGATACTGCTACACTTTACACTTCCAGTGACATTTGAGCACTTCTGGGGTCGTTGGTCTAAGCACAGAAAACAGTTGAATTTCCCATTTTTTTGTTTGGATTAGTACAGTGGAAACTCTTCCTGGCATTGTAAAAAACACCTGTGCCCTGCAGAGCAGCTCTGGAGGCAAAGAGCAGAGGGGCTGCTCCTGTAATGCTGACAGTTCAGATTTCTACAACCCCTTCACCCCAGGGTTTTGTGGGTTACTTTGGCCTTAATTTGCTGAGAAAAATGTAAACCATGGCCAAAATGTATTTCTGCTTCAGAGAGGAATGTTCTCAGGCCTTTGAGTGTGCACAACAGTCACTCACTGTGTCCAAAATGAAACTATTTCTCTCCAAAAAAGCAGTTTCTGAAGTATTGTATTTTGCCAATACAAGTGGCAGATGATTTTTTAAATTGCTTTTAATTTGCCAAGGAACCATGAAGATGTATTAATGGTGGTGGGAGAACAATCTTACTCCTGCCTCATGAGTTGGCGGGCTTTATGCCTGGTAAACTGAAAAGAAAACCAAGTTTTAACAATTTTTTTTAAAAATTTTTTATATGCTTTACTGATTTTCCTGATTTTTTTGAGGAATTTGAGGTGGTTTTCTTAGGATGTATCAATCCTGAGGAATTTGAGGTGGTTTTCTTAGGATTTTCAATCTGCAGTTGTCTTGGATCCACAGTAAGATATGCAAGAAATGTGTGAATTACATTTGCTTTTGAGCAAGTTACAAAAAATTGTACTGCCATTTAGGAGAAAATACAGTACTGTAGTTGGTATCACTTTGCTCTTTGACTGATACTAGCTTTTGATGAGCAAACAAGGACTGGCAGGTGATAAATATAAATGTATTTTACCGTCTCAGTACCTAGAGGTTAGACCTGTGAATTTTCTTGGTCTTGAATCAAGAGGAAAATTTGGCTTGTGGCTCTTACAGTTCCCTTTGATGTCATTTTGGTGTGCTTGTTCTGTGGCACTCTGCTGTGGGGTGTTCTGTAGGAGCAGGTGTGTGAGCATAAATGACTCATTTAATGCAGATCTTTATCATCCTGTGGCTACTTATGTGGCTTGAAAAATAAAATAATGGTTATTAACTAATTGGAAAAGTGTGTTTTCTCTGTGCCCTGGGACTGTGGATGATAAAGAAAATCCCTCACACAGAAAATCTTTTTAATAATAACCTACTAAACCTATTAGTGAGCTTCATTGAGGCAAGAAGGTGAGTTGCCCCCTGAGGAGGATTCACCTCCAGCTTATCCACTCCCATAATTAGCTGCCTTGCTGTAAATGTTTGCCACGGAATTGTTGAGGGCAGGGCTGTAAATCAGGAGAGGCAGGTGCTGGGGCTGCTCTTCCAAGGTGACAGCAGCACTGCTCAGAGCTGCTGGGCTGGGAATGTCACATGAAGCTCCTCCCTGGGCCACAGTCTCCCCTTCTCCCCCCAAATAAATGACCTGGTTTTAGTAAAGGCTGGGTTTGCTGCTGGATTGAAGACATCAGGTTGTGTGGACCAGGTTTTATTGGTGTGACCTGATTTTCCCTCACTGTTTTCTCTCCAGGTTTCTGACTGATTGACTCCTGCTCTGGGGGTGTGGGATCCATAGGTTTTGGCCAATCTGACAGCTCACTGAAGGGCTTCTGTGGCTGCTTTAGGAGCATATGTAACATTTCAGGCTGGAAAAGTGTCTGTCCTAGAGGAGAAATTTGTTTTGCAGCATGAATGAGCAGGGAAAAAATGGTCACTGCAGGGTGAAGCAGATGCTGTGGCAAGGCTGGGCTGCACAGGGACAGGGGAAAAGAGCTCCAGAAGGTTTCCCTCTAGAGCCATGTGAATTGTCCAGCTGTGACTTCACTCATGGCACAGCATTGGTTTTAAAGTTAATCAAAACCTGCACTGGGGAGCAGACAGACGAGAGCACACCACAGAAAACAAGCAGAAACCCTCTCAGAGCTGGCAGAATGAGCAGAGCTGACTGCTGCAGGCTGTGTAAAGGTGTGTTTGGGCTCCAGGGAAACATTCCAGAGGGCTGGATGTGCGTGCAGGGCTCTCTCCTTGTCATGTAAAGATGATATTTTTTGCCCCAAGGGTAAAGTAATTATCTTATTAAGTTAGTAGGAAAAAAAAAAAAAAAGCGTTTGGATAGGTAGGCAGGGGAATTGTCCCCCTTCCCCTGCTGAATCCTCAGCAAGCTTGGCCATGGCTGAAACCAGCTCAGGACTTGGCACGGGCTCCAAACTCAAGGATGGATCCATGGATCCAAACTCAAGGATGGATCTAAATTCAGGGATGGATCCAAACTCAAGGATGGATCCAAATTCAAGCCAAGGATCCAGGATGATGCAAGGTCATGTGGGGTCAGCAGAGTGAAAACAAATCCTGTCCTGTTTGTGTTCCACTCCTTTTTTCTTGAGTGAGATCCTGAGAGGCATTTCTTCATCTCGCTGGCATTTGAAGAATTTAGCAAAATGTGTGTTTTATGCCCTTTCTATTGGTGCTGTGATATTTTAATGAGCAGCCCCTGGGAGTTGGTACTGTGACATTAGTTCTGGGTGAATACTTGGTAAGATCTTGCCCCTCTGTGTGTGGAAAAGGTTGTTCTGGTCTCACTGGAAATGCAGCAAATTTGTTACATTACTGACAGAAAAAAAAATATTTGTTTTCTCTCAGCTTTTTGAAGAATGATCTGCTTTTATTTGTGGTGTACAAACAAATCTGTTTTCATGGTTTGTGGTTTTTTAATAAATTGTATCTGCAATGAGCATCCCAGTCAGAGAGTTTAGATATAGAAATAAGTGTTTGCCCTTCTGTGAGGGAAAGAGGAAGGGGTGAAGAGAAGATGTTTTTAAAGATTTTTTTTTTACTTCTCATTATCCTGCTCTGCTTTTCTCAGTAATAAATTCAGTTAATACCTCTAATCCCTGTTTTGCCTGGGATGATATTTTGGGGATATCTCCCCCAGACCTTATCTCAACCCTTTGTTAGAGTTCCTCTCCCCTGTCCAGCTGTGGAGGGGGTGGTAGAGGGGCTTTAGTGGGTGCCTGGCCACATGCCTTGGCAGCTCCACAGCAGGAGGCTTGTCACCTCTCTGGGTGACATTCATTATTTGCATTAAGATTTCTTATTCTCTAAGCAGGTCTAAAACCAGAATGTTTTATTTGAAAATGAAAAATTGAAATACTCTATTTTTCTATTTTGTAAGTTTTTTTTTTTTAATCAAAGTGCACTAATGGCTTAGATAACTTACTTGCTTTTTATTTAATTTTAAATAGTTCCATTAAAAATTCTTTCCTGTTTTCTTCATCTGGATTGGAATAATTCTCTGAGTTTTTTCCTGCCCTTATTTTAATTCTAGTACCATTTAGACCAGCATGTGCTTGGAAATCCGGTGTATTTATTTTCACAAAGTGGCACTCAGTGTTAAATTTCACCTTTCTTAAAAATACTGTTATCTACTGAAAGTAGCAATGTACCCAAGACTTTTTTTTTGTTTGTTTTAGGGTAAAAAACCCCATAAAATCACCTCAAAAAGAAGAGGTGATTTTAAACCATAACTTTTTATACCTAAAATTTTTATAAAATTTTATACCTAAGTAAATTTTTATACCTAAATTTTTAGGTATATAAATTTTATACCTAAAATTCATTTGGAATTTACTTTTAATTTTTTGAGAGGGCAGATCACAGAGGACAGATGTCCAGACTCTGCATGAAAATGTTGATTGCCGTGTGCCTGGCAGCTTGTAAATGCCAAGTGCTTATTAGATGTTTATGAAATTATTTTCAGGCACTTCAGCTGATGAGCAGCTTGCAAACTGAGCCTCTTTTTTGAGAAATATATATATATATGTGTGTGTCTGTGTGTATGTGCATGTACATAAAACCCAAAAAGAACCCAAAGCTCCTAGAACTGTGAGAAATCTCTGAGGATCTTTCATATTGTGTTAAAGTGATTATGTATTTCAGAAGATTAAGACCAAGCTACCATGTAAATCTTTAATGCATAGAATTTTAAATTACTGTTTAGTGAACTCATTTTAGAGCGATGGTGAGAAGAAACCCCACAGGAATATTGTTAATTTTAGCTTCCTCTCCTTATATTTTCATTTTCTTAGAAGTTAATGTGTCTCTGCTCAGTAACAAATAGCTGAAATGCATGTATTTGGGGGTCTTAGTTTGGGGACAGGAATCACAAATTTAGGTGTCTTTGTAAATGATTCTTGAAGTTTTTGGTCAGTGGGTGATGAGCAGATACACAGCTCAGGAGAACAGCTTGCTCTGTTTTGGTGGCTGAGTCTGGAATTTAGTCCACCAAGTTTGTAAGTGTTGCTATAAATAAATAAAACTGCAGAAGGGGCAGGCTTTGGGCAGTTTCCCTCTGCCATGTCACACAACACTGTCACTCTGTGTCCCAGCTTGGTCCCTATGAGCTTTGGGAACAGGGGGGAAGGAAGGGAGGCTGGTTGGGCACGGAATTCAGTGATGTTTCTGTACAACCTCCTCCTTCCCACAGAGAGAATAAATATCTTCATGGAGAACACTGCACAGACCTACACCTCCTTCCTGAGGGAACATGAGTCAGGAATTGTGGGTGAACGTGGAGATGGGATTTGCCCCAGCAGGGAAATGATTTGCAGCAGGAGTGGGTTGGGTAGAAGTGTCCGAACCACTGCTCCAGACTTGTGCCTTGGTGGGGTTTGTGGTTCAGAGCAGCTTTCCTTGGATGCCTGGCAGGCAAAGCTGGCTCTGAAATCCTTCTAGGAGAGAACAGAGAAAGTAAAAAGGGAAAATCAGAGGCCCCAGGAAAATAAGGTTTGGGTGCTCAGTTAAGAAGATGTTCAGTATTTTGGATAGAAACTTCTTGGTGGTGCTTTGACTCACCTGGATGTTGATGAGGTTGCCTTGCAGTTTACCTAAGCAACTCTTTCTATATTATTCAATATATAAAAAAAAAATCAAAAGAAACATTATTATCTACCTAAAAATGCAATGGTGTTTTTTTTTTTCCCCCTCATCTTTAAAAAAAGAAACAGCTTGTCTGCAGAGAATCCTGCTTGCTAAATTGTGAGGCAGTTGGTAGCCAAGCAGCAGGTCACTGGTCACTGAACACAGATTCTTCCTCTGCCTGTTTTTCCAAGGGAGTGGTATTATCTTAAGGATATTTGTCTAAATGGTGTGCTTTGTTTTGGCATTATATCTTGCAAGCAGGGAGCAACATTATTCTCAGCATTGGAGCAACATTATTCTCAGCATTGGTGCAAACCCTACCCCATGATTTATTTGTCTCTGCTTGGAGAGACCACATTTTCCTGGAGAAACAGTGGGCCAGCAAGGACTAATTTTGTGGTTAAATCACTGGTGGCTCTTCCTCCAAATCCCTCAGCAAACGTGGCTTGGCTCAGGTCAGCTTGGAGGCTGAAGCAGTGCAGAATGCCTGAGCTCTTGCAGAAGACTAAATATACCAATATATTTTTACCCCTGGAGCCCTTTGCCACACTGAGGGGAACCACTGGAAGATATTTTTCTACCTCCCAAATGTTGTTTTCACTTAGCTGGCTGTGGCAGCTCTTGGATAACTGGAGTGCAGTACCTCGAGGCACATTGTGTGGTACCAAGTGCAGTGTGACAGCGTGACTAATGTGCATCCACAATTAAATAAAGTTCCTGGAGATTTATTTTTTCATGTGATAGTGCCAAGAGATTTCAAAGACTTTGATGTTGACAGTTACAGTAATTGCACTGCATCCATTCTGGTCTTCTGGTAAATTAGGTTTCCTGAATTTGCCTTAGCAGAGGTGCAGCCTCCCATTTTAACCTGTTGTCTGTAATCTACTGAATTTTGATCTATTGAGTATCAGATTTAAATTGGGAATTTGTTTGGTGGGTTTTTTTTTGGGTTTTTTTGGTTTTTTTTTTGTTGTTTTTTTTTGTGGTTTTTTTGTGTTTTTTTTTTTTTTCTGAGTAGATTACTTGCAGGTATATAGTACACTTCATTACTGATTCTTCACTTATCTCATTTCATACCTACCTGAGAATGAAGGTGATTAACAGAATAGCTTACAAAAAGGCTTATAGAAAAGGAGGGGAAAATAGCTACAGACAGGAATTTAAATGAAAATTAATTTATTTCTCGCTGGAATTCAGAAAGTAAGACTTGCCTGTAGGATTATCCATTTCCTTTGCTTTTACACCTCTTCTGACTGGATGTGCTGTGTGTGATTTCCCAGAAATCTCATTTCTACTTTCCTTTTCTCAATAGCCTTGAGCTCTTGGGAAAGCTGGGGAGACCAAAACTAAGGAGAAAAACTTCAAGAAAAAGGGTAATAATAATAATAATAGAATAGAAACAATTGCTGATTTAAAAAGAAATGACCCAAATTTTCCAGAGGTCTGGATCTGAGTGCTGAAGCAGCAGGTGTGATTCATCCCTGCCCTGCTGCTCTTGCAGCTGTTAGCAGCTGTGAAAAGCAAGATCAAAATGCTGCCAGATCAACAGATGAGCCTTTATTCTTAGAAGGGATGGGTTTTAAAAACAGGAGCCAAGATATTTTAGCACTTCCAGTCCCTTCCTTGGACGAGATGGTATTAAGTGACTGCAGTTAAGATGAGCTTTACTAAAACTCAATTGCTTCAGTAGGTTCAGGGAAATGGGGATTAGATTTGTCATGTGTGCAGTATGTTGGAATGTATTTATGTAAATAACTAAAAAAAGAAAAAAAAGAAAAAGTTGACTGAGGAGAAAGCTGGCTGTATTTGCATTTAAAGAGCTCTCTCCTAAACAAATGGAACTGATGTTTGTGCAAATGTTTGTGCTGCTGTGCAAGGCCCTACTGAGAAGATAAGAGAGTTGTGCTTTCATGGCAGAGCACAAGTCACACCCAGGGAGCCAGAGTTTAATCCCAGCCTGGGCTCCCTTTCTAATCCACTGGTGTAGCATTGTTTCTTTGTGATGGGGATAAATGCGTGGCATTAATTTTTTAGCTTCTAGCTAAATTTTGCACTGCCAATGAACCATCTTATTTCATAACAGTGCAGCCTCATTGTGATAGCTGCCAGCTGAGGTCCTGTGATTGATGCTATTAAGTCATGTAATATACTGCCTTCTGTTGTCAAAATGTATTTTTGTTATTGTCAGCATTTTAATGTTTCTAGGCAGAGTTTTAAATAACTGATGCAGTAAAAGAAGCTTTTGGTTGAGAAATATGGTGCCCTGTGGTTGGCAGGAAGGGGATGTGACTGAAACATATTTATGACTTCGAAATGACAACTTCTGAGATGACAAATCTTTGCAGAAAATTGCTGTTATTTAGCTTTTTAACTGGAATTCTGGGAACATTCCTCATTCTCCTTTGAGCACCACCTGCTAATGAAAAAGCAGTAGCCAGTGAAGAATGAAATTAATTGTTAGTCTTTTCTTAAGATTCAGATCGCTTTTGGTAAAACCATGAAAAAGAAATTAATGGGAAAGCCAACAAGACAAATCTCTAGACTATGACCAGAATTTACAATCTCCTTTCTACCCTTTCCTGCAAATAGAGCATTTGGCTCCAGCTTAAGGTAATTCAGAATAGCACCTGTCCTTGAGCCCAGATGTTGAGGTAGGGGGTCTTGTGTGTCCCTCTCCTTGTGGGGCCAGAGGAGTCTCCAGCAGGGTGAGCTGGAAGAGTGATGTTCACCATGTTGCAGAGGTGCAAAGGAGCATTTCGGGCTTTCCTTCTGCTGCTCAGCTCCAATCTGGTCATAGCTAATTGTGAAACCAGAAGCTGTCTTGATTTTTCAGCTTCCTTCCCCCACACCCCTCAGCTGCTTTGCTTTGCTCTTCCAAGGCAGCCCCTTAGGCACTGTGCAAGCCAGACTTTCTCTGTGGCTAACTTTGCCCCAGGGAACTCCAAAGCTTTGTAAACTCATGATCCACACTGCCTGGGACCCTGGGAGAGTGGCAGGAGGACAGGACAGCAGATAGAGCTGCAGTAGGTGTGGTGTGAGAGCTGCTGGGGAGCAGGGCAGGAGAAGACCCTGGAGGAAAAGGTGGCAAAGAAGCACCCTTCACTGGGAGAATTTAACAAATCATGAGGTAGATGGACCTGAGGTAGATGAACCTGAGGCAAATAAATATTTGAAAAAAATAATTTAGATACTTTTTTTTCCCTGCTGGTGAAATTGTCATGGGAGTCTTCTGATCTTTTCATGTTCTGCATCCACGCTGTAACTCTTTACTGTACCCACAGCTTTAGTTCATGGCTCACCCAGGAATTCACCAGCTTTCTGTGCCAGTGTCCTGATTGATGGCAGAAAGGCAGCAACCTTTGGATGGAAATTTCTGCCCTGAGTGTGGTGTCACCTCTGTGTTTGCACTCACCATTCCCGAGATGTTTTCCTGACATCCAGGCCAGTAAATCTCGACAGAGAGGAAGAGCATGTGTTAAAAGAGTACCTGAAGTGCCATCAATCTGACTTGAGAAATTCACTGATGCTCTGCCCTGGTTTGTGCAATATGTCACATGTCAGGAAGGTTATGGGAAGAAGCTTTCACCTTCTGCATCTGATCTTCCTGGAGCAAAGGCTTGGATGGTCAGGGTTACTTTTTCATAGCATCAGGTACTTGGATCTTAATGCTGATCCTTTCACTGATTAAACACTTAACTGAGTAAAATGAGCAATAAATGGCTGTGTGACCTGCAAGTTTTAGCACCTTCTTCCTTCGTGCCTTTTCTCTTTGTATACCTTTATTTAATTTTTAAGAAATATCCCATGTTCTTTAGTTTCCCCTGGTTATTCCTACCTCATTTGAATGAGCTCATTTAAATAACAATACCAGCATAGAGCAGATTAATGGAAAACCTTCTTAAGTACTATATAGTGCATATGTTTGACAGTGTAGCAGTAAAGCCCCTCAAATCCTGGTTAGGCTGAGGGCTTTAAAATCCAGATATTCAATTATACTGACATGAATGCAAAATGTTTCCACAGTGTGTGTACAAAGGAAAAGCCTGTCTGAGGATGGCATCGTCTTTCTCTTTTTGTTGGAAGTGACTATGCATGTCCCTAAAGATTAACTGGGTGGCTGGAAAGAAATTAGGGTCTGCTTTTGTTGGAGGCTGTTTTTAGAAATAGCTCCCAGAAATTTTTGGAGAGCAGAATCTTCTGAAACTTTAGCAAAAAAGAGCAGCAATCAAGTGACAAGAAATATAGTGGCAGTACCCAAAGTGGGTCACAGAGATGGGCTTTTAGGGGGGTAGTTCTGAGTTAGGCTAGAAGTTAGGAACATGGGGTTCAGCTGGGGATCCAGGGGGGAAGATTTTCAGTTTTTGTCCTACCAGAGCCATGCTTGCCATTCAGTGAGGTGCAGTGGGATGGAGCATGTGAGTTCCATGAGCAAGCACAGCAGAAGGCAGCCAAGAAACTCATATTACTGCGGAGGGAAAAATGCATCTTATTTGGTTTTGTTTTGAACTTTTCAGAGGGAATCTTTTACTTACTGTCTATTCAAAAGCCTCAAATCTCTCTCCTGTACCTTGGAGATTTAAATTAGGAGACCCACCAACTTGTGCAGTGCTTTTCACCATCTGGAAATGGCATCATCTTTTCTTTCTAATAATGCCCTTTCTTCCAGGCAGTGTCTTATTTTTGAGAAACCAGCTGGTCACTGGGTAATCATTAACCATTTACAATTAAAAGTGACTTCAGCTATTAGTAGAATATTGTTGGCCCTGTAGCAGTGGTCCTGCTTTTTTCAGTGGTTTTTTTAGGGCTCCTGTCATTTCACAGGGAAGATGTTGTCTAATGATTTGACAGAAAATGCTAATGCCTTTATCTCAGGGAGAAGAATCAGCTTTTTCACACCACATCACTGATTCGTAGTGACATTTTTTTGTGCTTGGGCAGCCAGTGCAAGCACAGAGCTACTGCCTTTGGGTGCATCCACCTGCTTTATCCCTGTGTTTGGCTCTTCCTGAGTTTTGGGTGTGCTGCTTGGATACCTGGGAATTAAAATCCCAAACAATTTGTCTGAATTTTGCAGGAAATAGGTGAGGAGCAGGTGCAGGCACCTTGTCCTGGTGGTGGTTTGAGTGTTCATTGCTCCCACGGGAGCTCCCTGGAGCTGGGCTGGGAGCTAAAGTAATTCTGCAGCATTTCTGGGAACCCCACAGTTTGCCAGTGTTCCTAGAGATTTTTCATATTTGAAAGCAATTCTCAAATATTTGCATCTGTGCGAAGTTTCTTCTGGATTTTGGACTGAAAAGTGAGATTTGACTGGGCAGTTTTTTAACATTTTTGTCACCAATGTCCGGGCTCACCCTTGCTGCTTCTAGCCTCTTGTCCTCTGTCCATGAATGTGGCTGATTTTTTTGTTTTGGACAGTACAGATACATTTTTGAATTTGTTTCCAAGAGGTGAGAAAGAGGAATGACTCAACATATTCTTACAAACCTGAGCTTTGACACTTTTATGCAGCAAAGGAAAGAAATGGGCTGTGCACGGTGAAAGTCATAGAAAATAGAAATAATTTTAAACAGCTTCATGATGGTTTCTAGTCTGAGCCAAGTCTTTGTTTACTGTAGAACAGACAAGGAGCTTAAGAATTAATTAGCTAGCTGATATGCATAGTTCATTAATGTGTAAAGGATATTGCACTTTGTGTTGAATACCCACAGCAGGTCACAGCAAAGTTGCAGGTTGATTTGTTGTTCAGGAGAATTTAATTGCTGCCTGTCATCCTGACTTGACCTCAGGATGTTCTCTGACTGCTTCCTGGGAGCTGAAAGTTTGCTCCACAGGAAAGTGTTTTCCTCTTTTTGAGACTGGGCCTTTGCTACATTTGTAAATGGTAGGAATCAAAGGGCAGTATTGAACTAAACAAAAAAAAAATCAATTTTTTTCAAAAAGGGATTGCCTTTAAATTGGTAATTTCCAAATAGTCTTTATGTAAGGAAGAACGAGGTGTTGTATATAAGACTTTTTCCTTAGTTTCTGTCCTTTTTAAGTGGCGAGGGAGGAAAATCACAAAGTCTTATAAAGCAGCTTTCTGTGCTGTCCTTACCTGTCCATCCTGCTCCAGAATAGAGTTTTTCTAATCTATGAAAAGCCATGCATTTTATGGGAACTCTTTCCCAGCAACACCTTACATTTGCAGTCCCATTCATGGTTATAAGGAGGATTCCCCTCCAAAGAATAATGTCCCAAAATTTGAACTCAATATTTGTCTATTGGGTCATTCATATATTCAGTGTTTTAACCTTTCTGCCTTTTGGGGCTGTGTAATAGACTGCACTTTTTTGGGTTCAGAAATCACATTGCATACCAGGATGGCTAAGCACTGAAATCTTGAAAAGAAAATAGAATTTGGATTTGATTATTTTGTTGAATTTTTTTAAAAAATGGTATGTCATTTGCTGTTTTCACACCCTGTCTTCAGTATGGCCTGAAAGCTTTCTAATCTAAAAATCAATATAATGTTTTAATTTTTTTTAAGGGCAGAGACTTCTGTACTTTGAAAGCATTATCAGTGGGGCAATATTGAACCCTGTGCAGACAGAGAAAGCAGGACACTTTGTGTGTGGCCTACATTTCTTTCCTGGTCTTCAGCTCTTTATCCTTCATCACAGGCAGTGGAAAGAGCTGGAAAGCAGCAGAAGACATTGTGGGAGCCTGGGTCCTTGTGCTGATGCTGTGGACTTGGCACCTCTGAGATTGCATCTCTCTAAGGCAGGATTAGCTTCTCTCCTGGTTATCTTGCTGGAACAGACCCCAAATGGGATCTGCCTCCAGGGCAAGCACCTGCAGGGCTGCCCAAGGCACAGCCTCCCTGCCTGCCCTTCATCTCTTGGCACTGAAAAGCTCACAGGGCTTGTGTGTGTGCGAGAGTGACCTCCACAAACTGAAACTCCAAAGCTCTGAAATAAGTTGTAATTAATAAGAATGAGGGTGCTAACCCTTGATCTCAATTAGCAGCAGCAGTGGCTGCAGGGGCTGGTGCTGCCACCCTGTTTGTCACCTCCTCTCTGCTGAGCTGTGGCCCCTCTGGCACCCCAGACAGGTGAGGAACACCTATGAATATATGAATATACCTGCCCATCCTTGTTTTGGTGTCCTGGGTTAGCCTCCTGCTGCAGCAGATTGGGTTTCCCTTCTTGGAGGAGGTGTTGGCTGAGCTGCTGCTGGTCCAGAGGGTCTGCTCTGCTCCCGGGCTGTGGCCTCAAATGTTCCCTTGAAGATGTGCTTGGGTTGGTGAGCAGAGAGCTTTTTGGCTCAAGGGAACATTCACAATTGCTCAACAAGCATGTCAGAATATATTGTGTTATGTAATTTGGCCCACAGTTCAACCTTTTGGAAGCACTGTTGTTTCTTTAGGAAAGTTCAGCAAACAATAGTTGGTTTTTTTTGTTTTTCCTTTGGAGAATAATCTAAATGGCTTTTAGCAGGAGCTCTCTGCTGTATCCTTTTGTGCTGACTTTGGTGGGGAGTTTAAATTCTGAGAGCTTTATTAAAGAAGTGGCTTCTAGTTAAGAAAATACATATTTTTGTTGCATATAATAATAAAGCTGTACTATTATTACTATTATTATTACTATTATTGGCTGCTTAGTTACTGACAGTAGTAAAACTGCCACATGCTTCCTGTATTTTGCTGCCAAACTCCAGAGTCTAAGAAGATCAGAATTTGCAACCCAAACTCTTCTCACTCTTTTTGAGAATTTGGTGCCACCCTTTCAGTCTATCCTAGGTCTGGAAATTTAAAATAAGTAAATAACTTTAACCAGTCCTGTGAAAATGTCATACGCTTAAAAATCATGTCATTTTAAAACAGTTTATTGTTCTTTTTTCTTAAGATTTTTTTGGGGGGTGTTCTTTTGTTTGTCCCACAAAAAGCCTCTCAAATATTGTAAAACTCAAGGTAAAAGCAGGAGAACTGGCAGCTTTGCTGGTTTATGTTCCCAAATAACCTTGAATTTTTTTGCTACGTTGTTCATGAAATCATTAATGCTGATGGTAGCAGTGTCTACAGCAACTTTCCTGAATAAACACAATTCCTTTGCAGAGGTTTGTGCAAATGTCTGTTTACAAATAAATAGGTAAGCAGCATGCTAAAGGAGGCTGTCAGGCTCACAAAGGTATTGATCCTAAAAATGTTGCTGTAAAAGCACTAAAAATTAATTAAAATAATAACAAATACATAAAATAATAACAAATATATAAATTTACACATCATTTATTCACTTCAATCCTGTGAAAAACCAGACCAGCTCAGGCAGAAATGGTCACGGGGATGTTCAGCAGGCTCAAGGGCATAACCCCAGAGCAGGTTCTTGCAGGAAATCAGGACTCCTGGACAACTAACCAATATGATTAAGCAGAAGCCATTTCTTGTCTACATTATGCACTATTTATACATTCTAGAATTCCTGCACACACTGATCACACATTTCCTGATTGGTGCCTCTGTCTCGCCCATGGCTTCAGAGTGTGTGACCGGTTACAATCCAGGTGCTTCACTGCCCTCTTCTATCCAGTTCTTATGCTCTTGACATTCTGTTTCTCAGCCTCTTCTTTCTTAATTTAGCACAATTTATGTCTTAGTAACCTTGATGCACTCCAGAGGGCTCTGATAGGAATACCTACAAGCGGTTTGGCTGGGGCACAACGTGGCCTGAGTTGTTCAAACACATTGCTACAGGTTGTGGTTTCTGTGGGTTTCGTGCAGTTATCCCACAGCACAGTGTGGTGATGAACCCTCCTCTCTTGCACTCTCATTTCCTAAGGATCCAGCCGAGCATCTGCTCTGAATCCAACGTGCAGATGGTGCTGCTGGGATCACTGCTGGCACAGCTGTCCCCTCCGCCACCAGAGCGTGGCTTTCTCACCCTGGTGATCCATTGTCTCTTGCACTGCTCTTCACCTCCCTCCCGCTGCTGGAGTGGACTAAAGCCTCCCAGCAGAGCCTCCTGGGTGGCAGAGGGGACACTTTGGGGCCCCAGGCCAGGCTGGCACTTGGGACAAGTCACACCAGCCTGTGGCTTCCTGGAGCAGGGCTGGTGACAGTCATGGAGCTGCAGAATCCTTGCAGCTGACATTTGGGCTGGGCAAGCTAGCCAGACAGGCCATGCCAAAAGCATTTTGGCAAAAAGTGCATTTTCCCTGCAGCCCTGGATTTTAATTGATAGCCAAGAGGTTCTCCCTAATGTGCTGCTGGAGCGTTGGGCCCCAAAGGGAGCTTTGTGAGGGCAAGGAAAGTTCACCACTATCCCAAAGAAAATTTCTGCTTTGGTTTTCATCTGAAAAAAACACATGGCAGTGCAATTGAAATGACCAAATATTGTGCCCTAATGTTCTTCTGTTGTTTGTGATGAAGTCCATACTTTTGTTTGTTGAGAAGGAAACCTTGAGCAATGTGGTACCTCCTCACAGAGATTTCCCCTCACAATAAAGCTGCTTCACTTAAACAGAATTCTGATGGTATCAGGACAAAATATTTTTTCCTGGTTGTCAAAAATAAATCAATAATAGTTTTCAGTTATAATTTTCTAAGATCACTGGAAAAAGGGCTTTTTTTGGATGTAATGGTGTTTTTTTATTGTCTGTCTCTTGTAGACATTGACTGATAAAAACCTCCATTGACCCTAAAACCTCCATCTTGCTTTATATATATATGTTACTATATTCTAAAACCTTAAACTCTAAGTTTTCCACCGTGTGATATTACACACTTCTATCAAACTCCACACCCACAATCCCAGTTCTGTCTTTCAATTTTGGAAGCCTTCTCCACGGCCTCAGGTCAAATGCAGTGTTCTCTTGAGGGTCTACATAGACAGTCTAAAATTCTCAGCATCCAAGATTCCAACAGCTAGGATGTAAATATTCTCAGCTGTTGGTAAAATAATCTGGGTTTAAATCCATCAGGACAGAATTTTGGGTTTGGAAAGTCTAGATCTAATCTGGGAAAAATTACAGCTGAAACAAATGTGAGAAGGTGTCATTTGAACCACTTAACTTTTCCTAGAATCTGCTTGAAAAAATGGATATTAATGAGATACCCATGAAGAACAGGATTTAGTTTTCTGGTTTCTTTACCTTTGCTCTTTTGCAGTTTTCTCTGGCTCTCCACCCTCCATTCCTGCTGTAGTAGCTGTGGGTTTGGCAGCTGCCAAAACCACCTTTGTTATCCCTTCCAGTATGATCCTGGTGGTCCCTCCAGGAAGATTTTTTGGAGAATGAACACAAAACACACTGACCAGAAGAGCAGGCAGGGCTCAGCCTGTGGGAACCAGGGCTCAGGACAGGTGTCTTGTAGGTTGGCTTGTCATCAGGGCTAGAAAACACTTACATGTTAATTGTTTTGCAAAAGGTGTTGTGGAATGATGCCGAAGTGAGATGTATGGGATACATAGGTTGTGATGTAATGATCTCATCAATGTATAATTGGGATAACATATGATGAAGGCATAGTTTTTGCCATTCTGCACAGTGAGCAAGATTTTGATATGCTACATAGCTATTTTTATAAATGCTTTGCTGAGCATTTGTATTTTCGTTGGTAGTGAATTTCACATCCTTTGGCTCATGAAATCTATATTTTTTGCCATTTCTCCAGTTGTAAACTCTTAATGAATAATGAGAAAAAAATGATAGCATTAGGAAAACTCTGAAGTGGTGCTATCATCATAAAAGTGTAGGCTTAATGCTTTTCAATGGAAGTAAATTGCAGAACCCTGTGATTAGGGTGTGCATTTTTTCACTGGTGTAACAAAGATTACTGTTAATTTCTGTTAATTCTTTTAATTTTCTTACCGTATCCCGTACCAGTCATATCTGACCTTTGGGCACTCAATCTCTTAATAACAATAATAAGTGGGAAGCATTGTACTTTTGAGAAGAAAAAAAAATGCTTTTTTTGGTATGTTAGTGGCATTGTTTTAAAGAGGCGGTGCAGCCCTGGGATAGCCCTATCTGGTACTGGATAGGGTGGGGTGAAGTGATGAAGAGTCTCTCAGCAATATTTGTAGGTGGGTTGTTGTTCTTCTAGAATCCTAGAATCATGAAGGTTGGAAAAGACCCCTGAGATCACTGAGTCCAACCTTTGGCCAAACGTCACTATGCCAACTAAACTAATTGCCTCACTGAGTCATTTCTTGAACACTTCCAGGGATGGTGACTCCGCCACCTCCCTGGGCAGCCTTTTCCAATGCTGGACAATCCTTTCTGTGAAGAAATTCCTGCTGCTGTCCAAGCTGAACCTCCCCTGGTGCAGCTTGAGGCCGTGTCCTCTCATCCTGTCGCTGGCTGCCTGGGAGGAGAGGCCGATCCCCACCTGGCTCCAGCCTCCTGTCAGGCATTCTAGAGAGTGGTGAGGTCTCCCTGAGCCTCCTTTTCTCCAGGCTGAACACCCCCAGCTCCCTCAACTGCTTCTGACAGGGCTTTTACCCTCCAGACCCTCCCAGCTCCATTTCACTTCTGTGGATCCACTCCAGCCCCTCAATGTCCTTGTGGAACTGAGGGACCCAGAACTGGACACAACACTGGAGGTGTGGGCTCACCAGTGCCCAGTGCAGGGGGACAGCCACTGCCCTGCCCCTGCTGGATATTTCTGACCCACACCAGGTGCCATTGGTCTCCTTGCCCGCCTGGCTCATGTTCAGCTGCTGTTGACCAGCACCCCCAGGTCCTTTTTCCTGGGCCACTTTCCAGTCACGCCTCCCCCAGCCTGGAGCACTCCATGGGGTTGTGGTGACTCAAGCACAGGACCCAGCACTTCAGCTTTCTGAACCTCATCCTGTTGGCCTCGTCTCGTCCCTCTGCAGAGGCCTTCCCACCCTGCAGCAGTTCAACACCCCAGCCCCACTTAATGTTGCCTGTGAACTTCTCGAGGATCCCCTTGATCCCCTCACCCAGATCATCAGTGAAGATTAATAAACAGGGTGGGCCCTGACACTGATCCCTAATGACTGTCCCCAGCTGGACGTGGCACCATCCCCACCACTCTCTGGGCCCAGCCATCCAGGCAGCTCTTAACCAGCAAGGAGTGCACATGTCCAAGGCATGGCCTGCCAGCTTTTCCAGGAGAGTGTTTGGGAGACCTTATCAAAGGCTTTGCTGAAGTGTTTGTTTGCAAGTGATTGTATTTCTCACAGTCTGATTTTTTATAAGGTGTCTTTGGAGTTACTCTCCCTTAGGGCTGATTGATTTAGAGCTGTATCAAATCCAGATTTCTTATGTAATATAATGTTTGGATTTCTGCTGTGCTTTATATGGCTACAATTATTCTTATATAGGTATTATTTTATTCCTAAAATTTAGCCTTTACAGTACTTAGTAGCAGTTGGGGATTTTTTTTTGTCTTTTTTTTTTTTCCTCAAAAATGAATAATTCAAGTAACTTGATTGGAAAATTGAAATTCTGTCTTCAGTATGCTGAAGGTTATGAAAAGATACATACTTGACATATAATGGGGAAGACACCTTTGTCAGTCATGCAATAAAATTTCTGAGTATGCTCTTTATCAGCTCCACTTTTAAATGTTATCAATCCAGGTGATCTGCGAGTAATGCAACCAAAGTTGAGACAACAAAAATCTTCTGTTGTTGAAGATGCCTTTGAGTTGATATTTTGTATGGACTCAGAAGTGGCAGAAGGACATTGTTAGAATGATGAAGGGTGATGAAAGTGATGAAAGACCTAGAGGCCAAGATGTGGAGGAAGTGACTGAAGTTCCTTGGCTTGCTCAGCTTGGAGAAGAGAAGGTGAGGGGTGCCCTTATGGCAGCCTACACCTTCCTCATGGGGACCCTCACTGCCTTAAAGGGGAGAGGTGGGGGTCCTTTAGGTGTGCACAAGTGTCAGAAATGTAGCAAACATGGTTTTCTCCAAACTGGACTGATTTTATCTTCCTGCTCTGGCATATTGGAAATATTCCTCATTATTGCTAATGGAAAGATCCCTCATCAGTGATGGCTGTTGTAATGAGGTTACTGCTAGATGGATTTTGGGATGTTTGGAGGTGGTGGTTCATCAGCAGGCTGAGATATGCAAGAATAACAGGTAATCTAGAGGCAGGAGGAGCAGCTACTGGTGTGTACCAGAAGTGGCTCAGTGCTCAATGCATGCTGTGGGGAGATCTCATTGTGGCTTTTCTGTTGATATGAATTGGTTGTCTCCTCCTTCATCAAGTGTGTTCAGCTGCTGATAGATGTAGAAGTGAAATGTTTTCCTGCCTGCCCTTTTTTCCATGATGCAGTCCTGGTTTGCACAGTTTTTGACAGGGAATTGTAGTGGTTGGTGCCAGCCTAACAATTCTCAAGCACAGAGTATGTCCTTCAGTTTAAACTCCGTGTATTGTGTCTGTCTGGTTACTACCAGGATGCTGAATTTATGGCAGTTTGAAACAGGTGCTGACAGTCCATATCTCTCCATAGGCATAGAATAAAAGAGAATCTGCTGCAGTGGAATGCCAGCATCATACATAGGTTGCAGCATATTGTATAACTTTCTTAATGCTCCACTAACTTGGGAGCTTGACTTCATTAATGGGCATGAGCAGAGAAATTGGCAGTTGGTAGGGAGTGGAAGGAACAAGAACTGAAGGACTGGAATAAAGAAGTGGCTAGAGGGTATTTTTACTAGGTGTTTTATCTTCTTTGCAATATTTGAACTTTTCTTTCCTTCTTGGCAATATGAGGTAACATCAATTCTTTTTCCAGGTTTATGTTGTCTCTCTGCTCATAATCATTCTCATTAAACCAACGTGTGAAGAAATATGTGAAGAATGGTGCAGTATGTGAGAGGATTGATGCTGACAGGTTTTGCTGTTTTGGAAAAGTAGAAAACATTGACTTGCTGAAGTCCCCTTTAATACTTGTGCTAGATTAGTTCTAGGACTAAGTGCTAAAAGAAATTCCACAAAAGGCTTTGCAGTCACTTTTCAGTTCTGAGGTGAAACAAGACAGTCAGAGGTGCAACAGGTTGGGTAATGATGACTTCAGCAGCAGAGATTTTTAAGCTGCTGGTTGCCTAAAGTCTGGTTTTGCAAAGCAGATCAGCTAGTTCTTAATTTCAGGCACATGTTTGAATCCATTCTAGCTGAGCAAAATTCATCTCATCTTCTTTCCTACCCTCTGTTAAAAATCTGCCAGACTCACAAGGAAGGAAAAGCCACCAAAACACAGTCTAGAACACAATGTGCCTTCCACCATAGGGTGGAGCACGTGCAGTGTCAGAAACCAGGCCACGCCAGTCTCCAGTCCCCTGATGACACATCAGCAGCCAAGGCCCAAGTACAAAAGTGTCCCTTCTGTGCTGCAAACCTCTCCTGGTGGGTCAGGTTCGCTGGTGGACTCTGCAGCCTCCTGTCCAGCCTGCTGACCTTCTGGAGTACATCCATAAAAGTGAATTGGGCTCATTATTCCCCTGCTTGTCTCTCCTTGCTATATGGAGCCCTGTGTCTGCCTCCCTTTGCTTTTCTCCAGACTGCTTGTGTGCAAATTAACCTGTGTCAGGTGAAAGGTCTGGGGACTTCTTTGGTTGCTTGGAGGGCAGAGCTCTGTTCTGTTCTGTTGCCCATCCTGGAGCTGCTTCCCTAAACCAAATTGCTTCTGGAGACTGTAATTATTCTTGCACCTTAGTGAAGGAGATAGTAATGGCTGTTTTTCACCATGGCTTAATAAAACTCTTAAATAGAGGGATAAAATGGAATGGAAGATCTCCCATAGGTTTTGGTTTACTGTTTTGCTTATCTTGGTGTGGGTTTTTTCTTTTTTTTCCTTTTTTTCCTTTTTTTTTCCTTTTTTTTTTTGTTTTGTTTTGTTTTGTTTTTTAGAGAGAGAAAATGCTGATCATAATTCTAGCACATTCCTGTGTAATTCACACAGTAGCCTGAAGGAGCTGGTCTGATCAACTGATCATCTACTGTGGGCTGTGCATATTGAGAATGGGTGGTGTAAAAACTTAGGAGGAAAGAAAACTGTAGAAAGAAAGAAACTTAGATTTAAACAAATAGGTACAACGTGACCCATTCTCCTCCCCTGTGCTGTCAAGTCTCCCACTGCTGGCTCCTGTCCACGTGGGCTGATCCCAGCTGGTGCTGCTGGCTCTGCTGACCCTTGGGTTCATGGGTGGCTGGAGCCAGTGTCCAGCCCATTTTATGTGTCTCAAGATCTGCTCTGCCTGCTTTTCCACACCGTTATGCTGTGTTATTCACGGGGCTGTGGAGGAGGTTGGCATCCTCTGTGTCTGATCCAGATGTGCAGCATCTGGAGGGCAGGATTTAGCTCCATGTTTTTCCTCTGCTTGGCTATGCAAGGGGACAGAGATTGGCATGGTACCAAGTGCCAGGACTGAGGTTCGATCTATTGTCTTGACAGGGAAGGATAAAAGAAACCCTACCACCTCAAATTTTACCCTTGAGTGAATCTTAATCTTTAAATTAGTACAAATTTGAGTGTTCCCATTCTGTGATTTTAGGATAACTGTAATCATTTCAAGAAAACAAAGGCTAGGAACATTATGGTGTTGAATGCAGAGTAAACTAGTGTTTGAAATGATGTGTTGTGCATCTGCACATGTCAAAAAAAGAGTTTAATGTCCTAATTTGTTTTGGATCTTGCCCCCCTCTCCTCTTGTTCCTCCCTGTTTTATTTTCTTCCTTTTGTGTCTGTAATTGCGCGCGTTATTAGAGCTGGCAGGATGAGCACCTCCAGATGCATCCTGCAGGAACACAGCCAGTGCTGACTATTCCCATGTCAGACTGCATGCCAAGGCAGTGAAGCTTGCTTGCCAAAACCCATACCCCTTCTGCACTGCTTCTAAACCCATCTTCTCACAGTATTTTGACACAGGGTGACTCATGATAACCTCAAGAATTGTCCCAGGCTTAAGGATGTGTCTTTTAGTATGTTGAGACATCCCTGGTAAAAGTAGGATTTTGGAATAGCATGGCCAAAATGGGTTTAAAATCTGTCGTGTTGAACCTTTCACTGGGTTTCATGTTTGGGGCTTTTTTTTTTTTTGTAAACTTTCTCTGAATTTTTATGCACTCTGAAAACAACAACAAAAAATCACTTGTTTTTCCAAATATAATGCATTTTGTGTTGGATTTGTAGCAACAAGATAACAACTCTTAATTTTATTATTTTACAGGTGTCAGGCAACAGCATGTCAATGATGCTCCTTCTACAGGATCTTTTCCTAACTGGAGATCTATACTATCACCAACACGGCCTTCCACAGAAACCAAGACTCCCTCAGTAGCTGATCTTTCTCTTGGACAGACTTTGGAGAACGCAGACTTGCTTCAGATGATCAAAACAACGCTGACTGGCGCCCGTGCCAGGACTTTGGACCAGATGCACCTGTCACCCTCCCTCTACCAAGGCAGTGGGAGCAGTGCACCCCAGGAACCCGCTGAGGTTTCAGCCGAGTCGCCTCTGAGGCCGTCGTCTCAAGATGCAGATGCTCTAACAGGTTTGCCTCAGCTTGGTATGTTTGCCACACTGCCCACCACACCACCTGTGACACATTTGAGTACAGCTGTGCCATCCCAGCCAGTGCCATTAGAAAACACCCTCCATTTCCAGAGAAAGCACAACAGGATCAGGCATGCTTGCAGCTGTTCCATCACCATGATCCTCCTCATTGGTAATCCAGTCACCTCATGCCATTACCTTTTCTAAACCAGCTGTACTGTCCATCCAAGTGCCTTTGTCTGCAGATCCTGAAGGTTTCTTCAGCACAGATTCAGCTAGCTCACAGGTTAGTGAAAGCAGGAATAGTGCTCTAAGCATGGTGCATTCCAGTGTGGTGAATCACAGAAGGGGTCCCAGCTTGTTTATGGGGGCCATGATTTTCATTGGATCAACAACAGTGCATTTCACAGAGTTAGTGGGAAAAGGGTTTCCTTTGGAAAGGACCTCTTTGTCATTTGTATATTCTGATATTCCTGAGTCAAAAAATGCATCAGCCTCCCCTGACAGTAATTTCCAAAAGTTTGTCATGGTTCCTTGATGAGATTATGTAAAATGTCTCTTCTACTGGAGCCATTTAGGACAGCACTGACTGGCAGAATTAGTGGTACCACTCTTCTGCCATCATCAGTTTTTCAGGAGAAAGCAGCGGTTCCTACATCAGTCTTCCATGCTGTGGTACTCCACATGTAATACCGCCAATGAGTCACCCTCAGTCTTTCACAGCACTGACTAATTGCACTACAGCCTCTCACCCTGCACCTTTCATGCCATCAGCCTCCAAGAGCTCGGCTGAGGTCTCCAGCTCAGCACAGAGCACGTCCTCCCTTTCACTGCCAATATCACTTTTTCCAGATGCAAAGCACGCTCACAGTGCAGTGCTGCCAGTAGGAGAATTTAGAAGCAAAACAGATTTTCTCTTTAGAAATGCAGCACACTCCTCTCCAAGAAGCCCAAGGTCTCCCTCGCTAACGGAGACAAACGAGGTGTTTACTGGGGCAGCACGCACAGCCAGTCCCAGGGCGGCAGCAGCCAAGCAGGACGGGCTGCAGATCCCTCCCGCTGCTGCCTCTGAATCACAGCTTTGCAGAAACTGGACTGATGAAACTTAGCGGGCAAATAGCAGCTGCTTCTGCCCTGCTCTCCCAAATCCTGGTGGCTTTCCTGTGGCAAGGAGAGCTCAACAGCCTTTCTCAAGAGGAGTGACAGCAAAGATGTCTGTGAACTTTACTGCTAATAATGTTCTGCATTATGGAACTCAGCTCTCCCAAGTTTCTCCAGGTATCCAAACCTGTACACTCCTCACAGGATCAAGGATACCAGACAGTGTTTTGGAGATGGCCACGATGACTCTCTCTTGATCTAGCTGCAGTGCCCTTAATTACTTCCACTCTATGCCTTCCCAAACCTGAACCTGCTACCACAAATACTTCTGCCACTACTGCTTTTGTGACTGCGCATCTTCCACCTGGAAAGTTCAGATGGAACTGCAAATGAAGACAGAAAGATGAGAGTACCCACTCTTGTGACCCCCACATGCAGAATATTCATCTCCAAGAGCTTTAAATCATTTAACCTCTGGTCAGACTTTGTATTCAATTGATAAAAAGCCACTGGCCTCTGTCATGCCTCCAGCTCGGGTACGTTGCCATCACTTGTTTCCATGACAATAGTGATGGACAGCCACAGTTCTGGCCTCTTCCAGGATTTTGAATGCAGACTCTGAAAGCAATTTAGATCCTGTCAGCCTTCCTGAAGTTGTAACTTCAGCTTCTGCGTGGACCAATAAAGCATTGCTGTCTGCAGCTGGCATTAGTATTCCTTCGGTGAAAACTTCAGTCCAAATGGAAGGAAGGGATGTTGCTCCAAGTACTTTTCCATTGGAAGATGACTACTATGCACCATACTCAGTAGCGGCAAGTCTGCAAAACAAAATGAATACAAATCAGCAGCCACTCTTCTCCACCCCTTCAGCAAACTATACATATACATCCTATAGTCAAAACATTTCAAATTTACCCTTTCCTAAAAAGAATAACTTTTCAGAGTTTGATGTAGATGGTCTTGCACTGAAAACATCTCCTGTTCAGTATTCATCCATTGCTGCTGCATTGACAATGCCTGACTCTGTGCAAAAAAAGCATGGAAACACGTCTGAAAATATTGCTGATTTCTTCTGTGTTGGAGAGGTTCCTATCAGTATACATAAGAAAGCACTTCTCCATTTACATGTGCCTCCTGTTAATGCTGCAGGTGCTCTCCCTAGCTCTATAGAATCCCAAACAAGTGATGCTGGAAAGATTACTGACTGAAAACATTAGGCACAGCAATGGTGCTGGCTTTTCAGCTCACTGACAGCTTGACTACTTCAGCCCCAAACAGGAGCAGTGTCACCCTCAGCACACTGCCCTTCCCTGTAACCAATCCTTTTGGCTCAATTCTCTTGAATCATTTTATCTGAGAATATTGTAAATCAAAGATGACTCTGACAAGGGGAGAGAGAGTGATACATCTGACTCCAACTTATCAGAAGGCTAATTAATTACTTTATTATACTGTACTATATACATTGCATCTAAACTGAATTTGCCACACACTTACTTTTGTTTCTAACTGTACAGAATTGTACTTATCATCTGACTCTCTCATCTCTGTCTTGTGACAGTCTGACACACACACATCTCCTGGCCCCAATAGGCCAAGGAAACAAAACATCCTCACTTTGGATAAACAACCCCCATATTGCATTCTACTTTGGCACAACACAGGCACAGCAAATGATAAGAATTGTGTTTTCCCTTTCTCTGATGTTCAGATAATGTGAATCTCAGAAATATTCCTGGGAAGAATTGTGCCTTGCTTTTCTCTATGAAGAGAATGTGGCAACATGAGAAGACACTGGTTCTGGGAATTTTCCAGAATTTGCAGACAACCAGTTGAGCCCCCTTGTTATTTGTTTATGGCTGATAAATATCCACCCATATTCAGTGAGGATGAGTGGGACACAAATGCTACAAGTCAGTCTAGTTCCCAGTAACGTATCTAATAATGCTGCCAAGGGCATCCCATTGCAAACCCCTACCACCAGTGCTCTGCAGTCAAGTCATCATAACTTCTGTCCATGCATCACCAACACAGGTAGAGTCTCCTTTTTTGTCAACAACCAACTTTACCCATTCTGTTCTTACAGTGTTATCTGGAGTATCTTCTGGTGCAATACCTACAGTAGAAACTTCAGAAGCAAAACCACTAACAAGAAAATCATCTCCAGCTTCACCAGTGCCAGCTTCTTCCTTCTTTTCTCTAGGCACTGAAAACACACCTTTGCCATCCGTGATGGCTCTAAGCACACCGATCCTGACACTAACAAAAAATAACACTGCCACGAAACTGACACCGGATCTGAGCTCACTAGGAACACAGGCAGATTTTCCTTTTGCAACAAGAAACACGACTGCCTCACCTCTGGACATGCCAGCTCTGCTCATAACCCCCAAGAGCAGCACGGTCACAGCTTCCACACTCGCACCCACAGCCCACGTACCAAGGCAGATAGAAACAACAGTAACTGACACCCAGAAGTTCCCGAGCTCAGACATCAGCAAAAGGCCAACCCCATCCCCACTGACAATGACAGCAGCTTTGACATCTATTACAGCATCAGCGAAAACAACTAGGCTTCCCCCTCCTGCCGTGGAACTCAGCCCTGCTGCTCCCGACACCACGGCAGCAGCCGCTTTCGCTAACATGACGGCAGCTCCCTCCCTGGATTGCCGGCTCTCTGCCAACATGATGGTGAAGACAGGTACGTGCAGCCTCTGGCCTTGCTGAAGGGCTCTGCTGTGTCTGTGAGGTGTGAGAAACACACCCCAGAGTCCAGGAATGTGGGGCAGCAGTGATTGATCTGTGCTGGTGAATCAGATGGGTTCGAGCAGGGTTGTTAGTTGGAAATGGTGTTGGCTGTACTTGTGGGTTGGGTTTTAACATGAATGTGTCAAATGAAGTGGTGAGATCAGGTGTTGTGGAGTTCAGGGGTCACTGCAGGACCACCTGTGTGGAGGGACAGCCCTGTAAGCTGGGATGGTTTAGTGCCTGCTTTGCAGTGAGGAGTCTGTGCTACTGGAGAGGACAGTGCAGTGACCTGCCTTGGTCCTCAGCCCTGTCTATGCACAAAAAACTTATTCTGTTCTAGTATACACACCTAATTCTATCAGTACAGATCCACTTGAAAATTATGTTTAGCATTTAGAGTTGCACATTTCAAAATGGGAGGATTTTGAGTTTTCTATGTGAGCAGTGCCACTTCTGGCTCCGGCTGTTTTTTTCATGGGCAGCTTCTCCTTAGCTGTAAGAATTCTGAACTAAAGGGGCCTGGAGAGGTACCTTGCCCAGGCTTCTCATGGACTCCCTGTGGCAGCACAGCACAGCACCAGAAGATGTGTGTCTGGGAGATCTCAGCAAAGAATAGGTACAAAAAAGAGTTTGTGACCTTGCATGATACAGGCTACAATGAAATAAGCAGCTTTTGGAGCTAATGTGTGTTTCTTAGCTGCTAAATGTGCCCACCAGTAGTGTGATGAGTACAACAGCTATTTCTAAAGATAGAAGTACCTTGTGTACAGTATATAATTGAAAGTACTCTATGCAGCTATAAAACTTCTTCTGCAAATTATAAGCGAGAAATAAGAAGATAGTGATAGGTTTATTAAAGAAAGCATACAGATGCTTTCTAAATAGGAAGCAATTGAAATGGTGGAACAGCAGATTTCTTTCATGTAACTGTGGCCATGAAGATGTGAAGCCTGCCTGTGCAGCTCTGGCTCGGTCCCCTGGGAATGCTGTGCCAGTCTGTCCTCAGGCAGTGAGTGGCCTCACGCCTCCTTGGAGAGGCAGCATGGCAAAGACTTGTTGCTGCTAATGAAATTGCATTTGTTAGACCTTGCTCTGGAAACATGGAAACAATGGGCTATTGCCATGGGATGAATAGGGAGCTCAGGAGCTGCTGAGCCCCTGCAGTTCTTGTCTTTGGAGCTGCTGCTAATCCGAGCTGCTTTGATGATCCCTGCACAGCCAGCCCAATGTAAAACAATTAAGGAAAGCAAACAAGAGCGTGGTGATGTCTCAAACCACCCTGTGGCTTTTGTTGCTCCACAGTTCTGTTTCTGAACACAAGGAGGATGATGATCAGCAATGCCTTCAGGGAGAGTGTGAGAAAAGGCCTCAACCAAGTGCTGAGACAAGCTTTCAACCAGAATGTCAGCGCTCAGGTAAGCGTGCTTGGCTTTCCCTGCATGATTTCACCAAAACAGCTCTCCCACCAAAGAACCACAGCTGCCTGCAGCTCCAGTGGTGTCCCTGGATGCAGGAAGCCTCTTGGAGGGGAGCTCTGAGGTTTTCCTATGGAGAGCAGGCAGAGGTGGCACGCACTCTGGTCTCTAAAAATATAAGGAATACTCCAAAGTTTTAATGGTTTATTTGATGAAGAAGAAGAGAGAAATGCAAACTTCTTTTTAGTGTGCTCTGGCAAATGACTACTGACAGCAACTTCCTCTTCCCCCTCCAGCTCAGCAGTGACTTCTGCTTGGGGGCAGCCGGGTGCTGCTGTGCTCAGCCTGGATCAATGGCAAGCATGGCTGGTAAATGGGATGTCACTGCTGTCAGTCCACTCCCTGCTCTGAAAACCCAGTACCTGACAGGTGCAATTTCACAGGAACAAGAATCCCAAGCAGGGAGAAAGAATGTTTTATTGAAAATAAATGGAGGTGATTTGTTCATCACTTTGCAGCTAAATTGCATGAACCTCTGCACTGCTGTTTGTGGGAGCAGGATCGGGTGGGCTGCCAGGGTTCTTTTCCTTGGACACAGCTTCCTGTGCACTCAGGTTGGGGTTTGTGTGGGATCCAAGCCTCTGGGAAGGAAAAAAGTAATTTTTCTCAAAACAGAGGTTATCAAGTTGACTTCGGTCCTCACGCTTTATTGCTGCAAGTGTGGAGGATGTCACTTGCCTTGGGAATTGTGTGCTCCTTGGCAGCAGCAATAAAAACTACCAGGTTTAGTCTCCTGCCTTTTTACAAACTGACAGAAGCTGCTTTCTTCTAACAGAGGAAAATACAGAATTTTGAGGTAAAACTCAGCTCATGTTTTGACTCACAGTGTGTCCATTCTTGTGGTTTGACATTTCCACTCATATAGGCCCGCTCATAGACTTAACCACCTGGGACAGTACAGGAGAACAGGAGATAAGAGACAGCCCAATCAAATATTAGAAATCTTGTCTTTCAAAAATCTGTCTGCAAAACCTGGAATGACATAAAGTCAGTGAACTTCAGGCACGGAGGAGGAGCTGGAAGCGCTCTGTGTTTTCCCATGCATATGTAAAATGTCCCAGTATCTGTGCATGGATGAAGGCCCAGCCTAACCTGGAGCTTTGCAGCTGTGGTAGCAGTTCTGCACTTCTTCAATTTGGGGCCCATGCTGCATGGGCTGAGCCTAAAACTCTCTGAGCAGCTCTGCTAATACCGTGTCTGTCGCTACTGTGTTGAGGATGGATAAATAAGGACACATAGACTTCAAAGGCTCAGAAGGCAAAATGCTATTTTAATAAAAAACACACACTTTTTATAGACAGTTACAGTGCAGGTGGACCTAACTGGTCCTCAATCAATTGGCTAATTAGGCACACCAGTCTCTTGTAAATACCTTAGGAGAAAACAACACCAGCTGCAAAGATTAAGAATTGTTTTAATTCCTTCTCTGAGCTTTCCCAAAACTTCACAGAGCAATTCCTGGGCAAGTTTATCTGACTCTCTTCTCTGACCAGTTCTCAGCATCCACACCTTCTCTGATATGACACTAACTAACCCCATAGTGTTTGTACGGGATTATAGGATAAAAACCCTGCAAGGGACACATATTCAGGGTGAGAAACCCCATCAAACAGCTGTCACTGTTTAGTAAGAAATGACACAGAATCATCAGAAGGCTGAGTGGCATAAAGTGCCCATCTTTACTACTTTTACACACTCTTTTATACACTGTCCTGATACAGGTGGACCTGATTGGTCATTCAATCAATACATTTCATCTGATTGGCTAATTAACAAGACACCCATTTATAAACAATCTTATGAGAATAACAAGAAAACAGATATTAGGAAAACAACACCTGCAGGTTGTTTTTAATAATTGGATCATTGTTCCTCTTTAACTCCCAGGCTGATTCTGGAAAAACTTACCTAGTTTTCTCACTCTCTGACCAGGCTGTCACATCCACAAACAGTGGCTGAACTGCTGTTGGTTTCTCTGGGTCTGGATTGAAGGCACTTGAGATGATAGTTCATGTTCAGACTCAAGTGTTTATTATTTCTTATCAGTAAAACAGTCTCACAACCATGAGTTCAGCAGCTTTCCATTAGCAAAGCACAAAATGGCCAACAATCTCTTGTTACAAGGTCTTTTAAGACTAAACTATCCAGTTGAGAACTGACACCTAGATTATTTTCCCTTTTAACCCAATAACTGATCCCTGGAAGCCCGCAATGTGGACTTTGCTGTCCAATTACAAAATGCCACCCAAACCCCTGAAGAAGAAGGAAGAAGAAGCATGAAGAAGAAAACCAGGATGACCCCCTGTGCCCTCCATCTTGCTTCCATCCACAACATACTAAAAATCCCAAAACCTAAATTTCTCACCAAGGGATACACCTGCACTCTATATACTACTATTCTCTATAATCTATTTCACACTTCTTTGGATTCTAGTCTGTCTTGAAGTCTAGGAAACTTTCTCCATGGATAAGGGTCCAAGTCAGTGCTCCCCTGGGGGTCAGGGCACCCCAGAGCAGACAGAGAAACATTCCCAGTGCCCTGGGTTTCCACAAACTTCCAAAAAAATCACAAAATAATAAAAAAAAAATTAAAAAACCATGCTGCCCTGTGTGTTTCAGGTTGAAATCCTGGAGCAGTCGAGTAACCTGACGGTAGGTTACTACGTCACGCGGGGCAGGCTGGTTTTCACGCCGGCTGCGGTCGCTGAGAAGCTGCTCGCCTACGGCCTCGGCAACGCCACGGCGGACATGAAACAGCACGTGCCACACCTGCAGGCCCTGGTGGCCCTGGCCCTGCCCTGGCAGCCCCTGCCCGCCTACCACTTCCAGCTGAAGACGGGTGAGCAGGGGTCCCTGCCGGGGTGGGTGTGAGTCCGTGCTCCGCTGCCCGGCTCTCTGGGGGCAGCAGGCCAGGCTCTGCTCTGCGTGCAGGCATCCTGCGGGCACTGCTGTGAGGGTGATGTCTCAGGATTTTAGCTTTTCTATTTTTCGTATATTTGTAACCCTGCAATTCCTTAGTGTGTGACTCTAAACTCCATATAAAGTGTTAGCTGCTCTTCTCCCAGTTTGGGCAGGCAGAACAATTCCTCTCCAGGCCTGGGAATCACGGACACCTCAGGCCCCGAGAGATGGAAACAAAAGTGAGCTGGGGGCAGCAAACTGGGGGTAAATGACTTCATTACCTGAAGCTGAAATTGGAGGATTAACCCCCAGTATGAAAATTGACCAAGCTTATAAATCCCATGAAACCCATGGTATGAAACCCGGGTGTGAAACCCACGACCTGTCATCCATTTTTTTGGGTGTAGCCCCTGGGTGGGCTTTGTCTGCCTGAAATGTACCCGAAGGCCCTTCGATAAATACAACTGCGTTTTTTTCCTTAATTTTGTCTGGCCTTTGTTTTTAGGTAGTCCCAAAAAGGCATCAAGGGGATGCAGCAGCAAGCATCAGTGCAGAGTAATTGTGGGGCACTATAAGATTAGGAGAGGGCAGAGTGCTCTGAAATGATATATTAAATTATAAAAAATATTTCTTAGATGTGTGCTTACAATGTTTGTATACACATACTTATGGCAGTTACAAGTACATTTTTCCTAGAGTGAAAATAAAACAGAATTAGAATCAATATTATGATTGATTATATTTTGCAGGACCAAATGACCTACAAGATTTAAGATTATAACTTGTCTTTTTTTGAATGACTTTGCTTACTGCCTGTCTCTGAGCAAGTATATGCACAGTGAACAGGCCTTACCATCTTATATATCATTGCAGAAGCAATTTCCATTTGTTTGTGGAGAGTATCAGCTCTAACAATGCTGTTTAACTCTTACATTTTGTCTTAATTAAGGCTAATTTAGTGCAGTTCCTGAAGTGGCATTATTTTCACCTGCTTAATGTGTAAATTGATCATTTTGTTCTTGGTGCTGCAACTGAGAATGCTTTGTCCACATGCTAATGCCTTCCTTTTTCCAGAGCTGCAGTTTGTGGGTCAAACAGACAATATTCAGTCATGCAAATTTGTTCAGACCATGGAACAGCGGCTCCAGAGAGCATTTCAGGATGCTGAAAGAAAGGTCCTAAACACCAGCAACAACTTAACTGTTCAGGTACAGTGTTGGGTGCTTTGCCTGCTGCCAAACCCTCCTGGTTATTCTTTGCCAGGTGTGTGTTTTTATTCCAGCACAGTGCCTTTGCTAGCCACTGGAAGGAATTTTGTTTTCATCTGCAATAAGATTGTTTATGCATTGCAGGAAAACTTACAAATGCCTGATTTATAGAAAACTGTTGCTTTTCATGAATTGGAGTTTTACTGCTTGCACTTCTGTTATATAAATGAAATTCCAAGTATAAAAACACAGTCTTCCAAATTGATGTTTTTACTGAAGATGTTATTCTGACACATTAGTTGCTTTCAGTGAGGCTCTTCAGGTATAAAGATGGTGCCAGGCACAGTTGTTTTTAAGCCCTGAAATAATGGAATAGATTTCTTTCCCTTAGTATGCATTTCAGTTTCATACTCACGGGCACAAATTCACCACAAATTTTTACACACCTTTATATGTATAGTGGGCCAACACTCTTATATTCTATAACATACTTCAGGACTAGAGAAATTACCTTCTGGGCAATATTATGATATGTTTTTGATTTTTGATAAAACTCTGTGTATGGACTGTGCGCCTCAGAAGGAGAAAATTTTGCCATCAGTGCTCTGCTAATTATTTTGATGCTCTTTCTTGTGAGCTCGTGCTCAAACTGGTGGAGGTCAGAGAGGCAGCAAAGCATGGGGCAAGAGAGGCCCTACCACAGAATATAAAGTGATTAATTATCAAGTTTTTCAACAGCTGGACCCGTGGCATTGAGGGGAACTTCATGGTGCCTAATTTGCTTGTGGTGGAAGTGGCAGATCTCAAAAAGCACCTAAGCAATTTTGGAAAGAGCACTAGGAGAAGGCTGTTTTTGTGGGTGTTGCCAATTTAAGGAGAGATAGGAAGGAGATCCTGAAGGCAACATATAAGCTGGGGAGTAAGAGGCTCAAGGGTGCGATCTTGATGATAAATTTTTTTGAAGTTATTCCAGTATCATGCAAAAGATTAAGTCTATGCAACAAAACACTTATGAGGGCTTTAGATTAATTGGAAACTGGGGAACAGTTCTGGAGCAGATAGAGCCAGTTTAGAAAAGGCATTGCTGCCCTAGGAGAGTAGAGGGAAGGTGGGTAAAAGGAATGAAGCATCTTCCATGCAAGAAGAAATGAAATTTGCCATGGCTCTCCAGCTACTAGTGAATCAGGAGTGGCCACTTGGGGTTTCCTATAACAGAACTACTCAGATTTAAATAACAAGAAGCATCCTTTCACACACTGTGTGGTAAAGATGTCCAGATGTAACTGGAGGAAAAAAAAATGTGGAAATTACAAAAAACACTTGGCCAAAGATATAGAATAAAAAGTCACCAACCCTTTTAAAACCCAGGCATATGGTTTATGGCTCTAACACAGCTGTGGGATAATCTTACACTGTTGAGAGCCATTTATTCCTCTTGTCCTGTGCTAATTCTCCAACCCTCTGCTCCAGCCATTTGTAGGTGGACATTGGCTAGGCAGACTTTTGGTCTGACCTTGGGCTCTTCTGATGCTTTTTTTGTACCATGGTTTTTCCTTTAACTTGGTGATCCAAACCATAAAAATGGAGTATTTAAATAACATTCATGAATGCTGTTGGGCCTACCTGTCAGTAGCCAAATAACCCCATTCCTCTTGCTCTCAGGTGTAAGTTTTTCAAGAAAACATGTGGGTTTTGTTCCTGGTGTTTGAGAATCTCATCTAGTACTTACTGAATAGAATTGGTCCTCAAACCGTAGTAATCAGATTTGGGCCCAGGAAGAAACTGGCACTGAGCTGGAGTAGGGAGGAGGGCAGGGATTCATATGATGTTAGGGACAGAAAGACCTGATATCCCTTAATTTCATATGGAAAATCTGTGGGTCTAGAAACCAGCAGTAGGAAGGCAGCAAAGACAGCAAGATAAACAGCACAATTTCTCTGCATCAAGCACTGGATGGTTTTTCTGATAAGCATCCTCTCTCTCATCCCACATTTCCTGGTAAAAACAGGGGAAAACATTTTCAGTCCTGGGTGCCCCTTTTCTGCCTGCTGCTGTCCTCCAGGAACCCTGTAAGTGCTAAAGCAGGGATTAAAGTATCACACAAGTAAAGTAGGATGAGATGTAGTTAATCCATTCTTCAGGTTAGCCTTTCCCGTTTCTCTGTATTGCCTTATTTTTTTTTCAATGAGCTGAACCACAGCAACACATTATATTTTGCCTCTGTTTCAGATTTTGAACACCTCCAATGTCTCCCAAGCTGTCACTCTGTTTTATGTAGTGAAAAATCAAAGCACAACTCTAAATGGCACTATTTCCAGCAACCTTCTTAATCAGCTGTCAGCTGAGCTGGTGGGTTTCTACCTCACCTACCCACCTCTCACCATTGCTGAATGTAAGTATGTGCTTCCTTCCCAGCATCAAGATTAGCCAGCACCAGAATTTGGCTTTGTTGTCAAACTCAGGGATTGTAGGTAGTTTTTCTGCTTACTTTTTAAACTGTATTTTGTTAAAAAAAAAGGGGGGGAAATCAGATGATTATTTTTTTTCCCTTGGGTTCAGTGTTTATTTTGGCTGCTAGCAACACTGGCAAAAAACTAAGGAAAAACGTATATGCTCTGTCATTAATAAAAAAAAATAAATTCCTGTGCTAGGTTACAAACAAAATAAAATTGTAGTTTTATGAAAAGCAAAGCACAAAAGGTCCCAAAGTCTTCATTTCAGGAGTGCTTAGCCCAGCACTGAATGAGCTTTAGCTTCAGCACAGCCCTTTGCTTGAGGGGAATCCTCAGCCCTGGTGGTTGCTCCAGGGGCTGGGAGTGTGTGTTTGGCCAGTGGGGTGAGCTCCACCTGTGCTTCTGTTTTAAAAAGGTCTTGGTGCATTTGCTGAGAACTGCACCCTCAGCCTACAGGTGGTCTGAGCACTTGGGCGTCAATGGTTTTCTTGCATTGCTGTTGCTATGAAGGCCCTGAGGTACAGAGAGCTGGAGACAATTGTGTGGGCAGCCCGTGTGGTGCATGTGCTCTCTGACTCTGCCTGCTAATTTCTTTAAAATGATTAAAGGGACAAGACACTTGATTATGGGGATTTCTGTTTAATCTGCTTGTTGATGTGATGTGTGAAATTAAGCTCGCTGCAGACCGGAGTTCTGTGTCTGCTGGGGGTGAGAAGAGACATGCTGGGTACATGCAGACTGTTGGAAAGTGAGCACTGACGAAAACACAAATTAGCTTGTTTGCTTGTTGTTTTTTTTTTTTTTTTTTTTCCCTCAGTCCATTTTGTTTGCAAACAGCCCAACAGCAGAGAAATTACATGGGACAATTCACCAGTGACTTGCAGGATGAGCTTTCTGTGGGATAAGTGGTTTCTCTCTGCTGTGAAGCAGACAGGAATCACAACTAACTTAGGTGGATGTGCAAATCTTTGGGAAAGGAGGTTTGTATGTCTTTCTTGAGGCATTGCCTATCAAATTATGATATTTGGAAAAAAATAGGTGAAACTGCCCTGTAAGTTCTTGCACTGTGTTGGTGCACTTTTGAGTCTGAGTTTCCATCACGGAGTAAGAGACACATACCATCTATTAAAATCTTAAACTCTAATTTTTTCACCACATGCTATTACACACTTCTAATCAAACTACACACCCATAATCCCAGTTCCATCATTCAATTTTAGAAGCCTTCTCCACAGCCTCAGCTCAAATACAGTGCTCTCCTGGGGGTATGAGTCTGTCAGCACAGAAAGTCTGAAATTCTCAGCAACCAGGGCTCCAACAGTGGGCTTGTGTTTTCATTAAGTCTTTCCACAGGGGAGGCAAGGGGAGGCAGAGGGAGAGAGGCTGTTGGTGAAGGGTGTGGTCATGGATCTAGACGGGATGTCCACCATTCCTCATGAGACTGGCTCCTTTTTGATGGATGCCCTGCGTTTAGGACATGTTTTCATCTCCTGGGCCATCCAGGAGTGCAAGGAGAGAGCTGGAGGAACTTTTGATGCTGGCTGTGCTCAGTTCAAGTGTTTGGCCTCCAAAATAGGCCTGTTGCATAGGAAGAGGATTGTGGTACTTCTCACAAAGGCAATACAAGCACATGCTTGGTAGTCAGGAGCTGTGCAAGCCATTTGTCACACAGCAAGCCTCTTGTGGTACTGCAGTTGTCTGCTGATCCCCACACATGATAAACAGACCTGATAAAGTCTTTAGCTAGTGTTTCTTTAACAACTAATGGCTTATATTTCATTTTGGAGCTCTTGGTTTTATTCCCAGTGCAGCAGCTGTGCTGCAAACTCATGAACTTAATGCACGCGCAGTGTTTACGGCTCCAGACTGATAGTGTGTCTGGAAAATGTTTCCTTTGAAGAGTGTTTGATGCTTATTCATGTGGCAGTGTAGTTGTCTCAGTTTATCAAACAAATATTGAGGTTGTTCTCCGAGCATGTTATTTCCCAGTAGGCTCCAGTGGCTCCTCCAGAGCCTTTGCAGTCTGTCCTGGAAATGCACAGCTCAGGGCACGCTGTGAAGTGCTCCTCAAAGGCAGCTACTATGTGCAATCAAATCTTTTACAATGTTTACTATTCCCAGCCACTTTGGGGTTTAAAAATCAAGGTGACTCAGGAGCAGCCTATCAATGTGCAGAGCATGGATGTTTTCTGAATCAAGCTCCTGGAATTCATCTATTGAACAAACGCTGAGCTGTGGAATGAATTAGCAGCATATTGAGCTTTACAGCCTAGTGCACGTTGGAGATGGAGGAGCTAACAAAAGGCATCACAACAGCAAATATCAGTTTCTCACAGATGCAGACACATATGGTAGTAATGCCTTAAGTGGTGCACAGTGAGAGAGCACCACACTCCAAGGTGTGCTCACAGTTTTGTTAGTCTCGTTTGCAGTCCATGTGGAGTCTGATCCTGGTATATTTTCATGTTATTTTAGGCTGAAAGTATGGTCTGGGCTATATAAGGATTAATCACAGAATCATCATGGAATCCCATCTGGTTTTCTGCAGGGAGAAAGCTGCAGAGATGAATACAACACCTATTACCTAGCCTTTTTAGTTCTGGGCATTCCTGGGCTTCATCCAGACTCTGTCCCAGCCAGTATTTTGGCACTGTTTGGAGATATATGTTCTACTTTGTATGGCAATGCTTCTTCTGTTTACACTTGGTGTTCTTTTTCAGACAGAAAACAAATTGTAACCCTGAAAATTATGCTCCAGATCTCCTCTTGGGCCATAGTTCAATTTTATTTATTGCTGTCAGGGATTTGGGATGCATAATGTGTAGGATGTTGGAATACTATGACCTAATTTAACCTTCTGTTTTTAAAGCTTTGGAGTATCCAAACCTTGATGTCTCGGAATCAACTAGAGACTACTGGGTGATAACAGGTACTTTCTAATGTCCTTCCCTCCTCCAGGCACTCCAGGTAATAATTTTTAGTGCCCATTTATATGAACAGCAGTGCAGTAATTTTACAGAGAAATAAGTGGCTGCCCACTGAACCTGCCTTCAGCTGAGCAAATGTACTTACAGTCACTCTGTGGCATGAGTGATAGATCATCTTGAACAGAGACATCTCCAGCAACCAACACCCACCTCAGAGTTTATAGCACCTTGGTTGAAACAATTCTGAGAGCAGCATTACCTTCCAAGAGTTTTGAGACACAGCTAGACCATTTATTTATTTATTTATTTATACCCTGGGACATGGATTTAAATCTGAAATCAAAAGAGACACGTAGACATAACCCAGGAACAAAGGTGAAGCTCTTACACCAAGGAAGTTTGTTTTGATTTACTGACTATCTGGGTGCAGGGATTTTTTTCGTCTTTCGCTTGAAGCTCTTAAGCTTCAAAATACTTTTATCAAGTCATTTCACAGGTGCCACATTCTCATGCACAATCATTTTGAGTTCAGAAATGATAACTGGGCAAGAAAGAGACCCTTTCCCTCAGACATTTTTGAGTGATACCAAAGCCTTTCTAGTTGGTGTGTCTGTACCTGGAGTTGTTTAATGCTCAGGAGAGCAAGAGCAAAGGGCTCTGACATGAAATAGACTCAGTTCCATCTTTTCATAAATTTGAAATAAAAGATAAATTTATGCAGAGTTGATGATCCTCTGAAGGGAGTGGAGCAGCTCCTCCCAGTATGGACCCTGTGAACCTGATACTCCATTTCTTGCTTCTGTGCACTTGCTGTGATGGATTATTCTTGATATTACAATGGAAACTCTGTTTTCAAAAAGATCCTGGTGGTCCCAGATGACTTTTTTGAAATAATACTGAAAAAACTATACATATGTATGGATTGAATCAGCATGTCATATCACTTTTCTTGAACTTTAGAATCCAGCGTCTTTTAAATCTTGCATTGATTTATACTTCAGATGCCTTCATTTATATTTCAGAAATGTTTATTCAGGTTTCAGTGCTCTCAAACAGGATATTTTGTTTGAGACTGTACAACATCCAAACTTCAGAATTCAAATCCTCAGGATAGAAACTGGTTAGCAGGAGCATCTGGCAATAAGCATAAACCCAGCAGATCTCAAAAAGGTTTGAACCTAATTTTTATATTGAAGATCACAGAATAGATGCTCCCCTGAGCCATTTTGGTAAACTGAAAGTCTAGAAATGGTATTTTGAGACTTTTATTCTCTGAAATAGCTTTGATATTATCTGAGGTAGGCGTGCAGGGACTGAAACAGAGGTGTGTTATATCCCCACAGGGAATTACTGAGAGGGGATAACAGTGTCCAGGTGTTTAATTTCCGAGTTAGTCCGCACCTCCCTGTCCCAACCTGTCCCACAGACCATGTGTTTCTTCACCTGTGGATGCACGAAGTGCTGATCTGTGTTTTTCCTCCGTTCCCACAGTCATCCAAGGGGTGGACATTGCCTTGCTGGGGCTGAACAACCAGAGCTTTGCCAGGCTGATGGAGCAGCGCTTGGCCCCGCTGTTCATGATGTCCCACCAGCAGGGAAGGAGGTTCAGACGTGCCACCACCGTGGGCAGCTACACTGTGCAGGTGCTCAATGGGTTAAAAAAAGGGCTTTCCTTCCATCTGTCCTGCTTCAGTTCCTGTAAAAGACATGCCCAGCTGAATTTCTAGGCTGGAGTTTCCTGCTTTTCTCATGGGTATCAAAGCAGCGAGGGCAGGATGCCTGGCACTGCTGGTGGTGCCTTTTTCTGCAGCCAGCCATGTTGGCATGCCTGCCATCCTCGAGAAATCGTCATTAGTTAATCAGTGTTCATAAATATTTTCTCTCTGGTTGCTATGAGGATTGGCACAAAGTACATATTTTAGCGTATTCAGCATAATGAAGAGTTCCAAGCTTTTTCTTCATGGTAAAAGTTTCCTAGGTAACTCAAAGCTACAAGTTCTTTTTTCCCTCTTTTTTTGTTGGGAAAAAAATATAAGAAGCAGCCTTTATTTATACAGGGTTAGTCATCAAATCATGTGGCCCCAGATCATGTTATGAAGTAGAGACTTGAGACCTGAGTAATTTATTAATCATCCTTCTCTTATTTACAGCATTTTTCATTCAGTATTTTGAACTGATCATATTTTGTTTTCTCACCAATTAAGCCAAATTATGCTGTGGGCAATTAAAAGATTTCTTCCTCCATCTTCAATAATTAGTTATTTACAAAAAATGAAATTGTTTTTCAAGAATTGTTTATTATAAGGTATAAACCCAAGTAATTGCATTTCCCATTTGCCCACACAATTCTTTGTATTTTTCCACTCAAAGAATTTAAAAGAAGAAACATATTTTACTTGCCAAAAGTGTGAACCTTTGTAAAATTTTTGTCCATAACGTAATGGAGAAGAATCACAAAACTCCTTTTTCTTCTCATCATTAGAAATGTTTGACACTTTCTCCACTCTCAGGAAAGGTAGAGGTACAATGGAAAAAATTCTGCCAGTGTTCTGCAGAATAAAATGGGAAAAACATGATTCCTTTGTTATCAACCTGGGACAAAAAAAAAGTATAGAAGTAAAATGTGAGGCTGTTTTTCAACTGCAATATGCCAGTAAATAGAGTTTTCAGTATTAGAACAGATTATAAGAATTCCCCCTTTACAGAGGACTGTAATGTCCAAAAATTTGATCATTTCCTCTTTACTGCATGCTTTTCTTAGTGTAGGGTTTTACCTTAGGATTATGTTTAATTTTTCTTCAAGAAAAATTTTAGTCAATTCTCTGACTGACTGATTTAATAGCCTGGGCTCTGAAGGGGAGAAGCTATGATCCTATGAGGATATTTACATGGAGCTTGTGCTTGTAGGAGGTCTTGAAGGAGCTCCCTGTGGACACTGCCTCCAAAAAGCTCCTGGCAAGTTTTGCAGTGGTGTAGCACAAACACAGTTTATTTCTCTTTCTCTCCTCACTTATTTATTTATTTATTTCCCTTAAAGATGGTAAAAATTCAACGTATTCCAGGACCCAAGGAGCCAGCTGAACTGACATATTACACTTTATACAACGGGAAGCCTTTGCTGGGCACTGCAGCTGCCAAAATTTTGAGTACAGTTGACTCGCAGAGGATGGCCTTGACCCTGGGCTATGTCATCCAAGTTCAAGCTGATCGTAAGAGCCCTTTCAAAAATTCCATACTTAACCATTGTTTTATTCCATGAACTGAACACTATGGAAAGTCAGAATTAGTTCTAATGCTGACAAAATCCTGATGCCATACACTAATGATGACTGGGGCAAAGTTGCTATTCATATAACTCTGCCATAAAATGTAAAATGTGGTGGCTGTTAAGATGTCCCTCATTTTTGACTTGATCAAAATAGTGTAGATTCTTTCTATCTCAAAGGGATTATTATTTTTTAAATGATAATTTTCACCAAGAAAGCTACATGGTTGTTAAAGATATTATTTAGCCACAAATCAGAAAAGTGAAGTTGAAAAGAGCTACTTGTGCATATGGGCAGTTTTCAGATTCAAGATATAATAGTATTATTCAGGATAACGTGGCCGAAAATACTCCATTCTTGTATTGAATGGAATACAAGAAAAGTATTGAAAAGTAAAATGTTTTCAAATTTCTCTTTCAAGACCTTCATCAGTTACTGAATGATTGTGGACACAAGTTTCTTTAATTTTTTTATTTTTTAGCTATTCCTATATACTTGGACAATAGTCATAAACCTGTGGTGAATCTTGGAGTATTTTTTCATGCAGTTAACATAATGTATAATTATATCTCATGCAGTGTACAAATCCACGCCAACTGGATTTCTCCACTTTGCCAAAGTATTTCTTTAGAAGGAATCAAAATTATGTAGTGGACTTGTGCACTGGATCTCCTTACTGGTGAAACAGCACATAAAATGGGTGTCCCTGGTGCAATTATATCTGCCTAGAGGAGCGGTGGTACTGAAATAATTATGTTAAATGGTGACAGGAAAACAAGAGACCACTGTAATAAGTAATTTATATACCATCCATAAACATAGGATTAAGTAAGAAGACTGAAATATGATGCAATTTCCAGAGAATGCACCATGTACTGTATCTGATCCTTGATTTGATCCTGGTCTGCTACTGACTTTAATTCAGCTGAACCCAAGGATCTCCGTTCCATTAATTCCAGCATTTAAATTCCAAGTAATTTTGTTTTCCATGATAATATTTCTTTAATGTATTTTTTACTAAAGAAGATATAGATATAGCAGTTTCCTAGCTCTTTGTGCAGTGATGTGATTTATATTTATGTGGGTATTTAGGCAATTATTAAGTCTACTGCTCATCATCTAACTTTGTATTTCCATGGTCTGATAAAGCAGCCTCGTTCATCTGTAGATTTTAATACCAGCCACGTATGCAAAGAACACTGTAAAAATAGAATAGACAGGAACTGAAATTGTGACCTGAGGTACCTGAGGATTCTGAAGGTAGAGTATTTGAAATGTAGGAAGTAATTCCATCTTTATACCTTATTATGGAAAAACCACAATTTCTTTCCTTTTGACACAGTTATTTGTAGTCTGTATTGCCACAGAAAATACTTTGTGTGGATTTCATTTTTGCTCGTTAAAATTTCTGTTCTAGCAGAATGAAGAGTTCTGTCCCAAAATACTGTAAGAAAAGACATGTGCCCTAGGAAGCACATAGCTGGGTTAGATGAGACAGACAAATAATAACACAAAAAAATGGATGTTCCTGTGTTATGAGCCAGAGACTGAGTTACAACAGAATGAAAGGCTTGCTCCAAATTCCGCTGAAGTCTTACTGAATTGAATGAACCGTGGGTTGACTTTAGGTCACATTGGAGTCTGGTAACTGAATTAAAGATGTAAATTAGGACTCCTAAATGTCTATCCTATTAGCCATAAGGTGATAATTTCCTCTGCATCCCTTAGAAGCAATAAATATAATTTTTCAACTATTGTTTGCTGCTTCCACAGCAGCAGTCTATAATTAAAGTTTCTGTTATTTGTTAAAATTCAGATTCCATTTCCTTCCCCACAGCACTTTCATCCCCAAACTAAATGTCAGAGTCAATAATTAAGAATTCTGCAAGTCTGCTAAAAAGTGAACCTTGAACGTCTCCTACCTGGCCTTTTTGCAGTCTTGTGCTCGAGCTCTGAGCCTAATGGTGCTGTTCCTACATCACCCCACTGGCTTTGCAAAACCTTGCAAATGTACCAAAAGAACGGGCTCAGGCTCCAGCCAGGCTTTCAGCTGAAGTTCCCAATGCCTGCTGCAGAAGAAGCTGGTTTGCATTTGAAGTCTGATCCTGGGAGATGCTGAGTGCCTCTGACAGCTCATAAGCTCAATGACATTTGAAAGCACGGGTCCCCCAGGAAATGGGAACGGCTGCTTTGTGCTGGTGTTCTCACAATTGCCTGCCCACGCCAGCAACCAGTGCCACAGCAAAATAAACAGGGATAGCACGGGGAAGTCCACTAAATATTTCACTACAGCAAAGTTCAGCATCATAAAGAGGTTGTCTTCCAAAATGAAATGAGGGAACAGGGAATGTGCCACAGGAGGATCTCGTATGTGTGAACAAGTTGAAGGCTCATTCTAAGAGAGATTATTCTGACGAAATGGAGTCGAAAATGCTTTTGCATTGCTGCATTTCTGAAATGTACCCTTTTCTTGATGCCATCGTTGATATATCTGCACATAGCTCTTTCCAACCTCATTATTTCTGCTCCTTCAGAAATGATGAATTATTTTTGACCTTAACTATGATAAACTACTTCTAGAGCACAGGAGAAGCATCTTCTCATTGCCTTATTGATATTGATAGTAACTATTCCAGCTAGTTTCATTGCTTTTTAAAAGGCTCTGCCAGTATGTATGCTGCCATGTATGGACTTCATGTGTGTTGTTTCAACACGCATGCTATGCTACATTGCTCTAAGGTGGGCTTGTGTTTGAAAACTAGTCAAGGATGCATTATTTGCACCTTTTATTTGTTTGTTTATTGTGTGAATGAACTGTTGGAGTGAAATCTTATATGATATCTGTCTTGACTTTGGAGTGGATGTCTGCTTTTGCATATAACCAGGTAATATAAAACTAAGAGAAGAGAGTCCAGGGATTTGTGAATTCAACAGTGTTGCTGATTTTCTCCTTTTTATTCCTACTAGAGTAATACAAAAGGTATTCCCTTGTTTAGAAAGCTAGATTACTTAACAGTGCTTTTTATACTAATTTCTACATGGAGGCAATTGAAGGCTCTGGAAGCAGCAGGAACCTTGCCCAGTGAAGCTCACCACTGCTGGTTTGCCTTTTTCTGCAGCCGTGGTGAAGAACCCCCCAAACAACCTGTGGATCATTGCAGCTGTGCTGGCCCCCATCGCCGTGGTCACCGTCATCATCATCATCATCACCGCGGTGCTGTGCAGGAAGAACAAGAACGACTTCAAACCAGACACCATGATGAACCTGCCTCAGAGAGCCAAGGTCAGTGACCCAGCCCCACGCCCAGAGGTCCATTTGCCTGCTGAGGCTGTGACTCTTGGATGGATGCAGTTGAAGGATGTTTGGATTGAAAGGGTTGGTACTCACAGCACATCTCCTGTAGGACCTCAAAACCCGTGGCCTGAGCTGTTCCTGCCTGCTGAAGGTGGGAATGTCTGAAGTTTGGTAGCAATTCAGACCTGGCACTATCAAAGTTCTCCTCACAAATTTCTAGAAGTGCAATTCCCCCTTTCCGGTGCATTCCCCCTTTCCAGTTTATTTTCAGACTCCATAAAATCCAGAATTGACATTCTTTGAGGGTTTTTTTTCTCCTACAGCTATTTTTCTTTTAGGTGTTTTGGACTTTCAAATTTATGTATATTTCTGGTCGAATTCAAGCAATTATTAAGCAATTATCAAGCAATTAAAGTTACTAATCCATATCAATTATAATAATTTTTTTCCCAAATCAAATGCACTTCCAGTTTGATCCTCTGACAGAAAAATGGCACACAATACTGTTTTATCTCCATAGTGAAAAAGCCTGCCCTCTCAATGTTGCTATTAAATAGCTCTTGATGAGGCCCACCCAAAGATAAGAGTTTTTAGCCTCTGGGGCTCTGTGTAAGTCAGACTGTTCCTTTGCCCTTTTAGCTGGCTTTGTTCTTCTCCGCTGACATGAGATTGAGATGATGAATTTTTTCTTTGGTTTCTTAATGCTACAGACAGCAGGATTATTGAGATTTCAGCTCTGTTGCTTCTGCTGAAAAATGTGGTTTGGAAGAAGAGTTGAAGGAAGGCATGAGGCATTTGACAGCTCTTTTCTCCTTATCTTAGGTTTGTTGCAGATGGGTGCAGCTGGTGCCAGTTGGAAACCAGACATTTGTATCAAAAAATGATGTAGATAAGACATTTCCATTTTGGTTCCAGTGTGCTCATCTATTTATCCACTATTATCCAGCCAGTGTTAAGACTAGATCTGCAAAAATGCAACACACAATATCACAAACACAGACAGGAATGAATATCACTGCAATGCTATTAGATGCCCCAATGAAGCCCCTAAAATGCAAATTATACTTTATTAGGGGCTGTTACCAATGCTATGCACTATTTGATTACTTTTATGTCTCATCTTGGTCCCAGCTAAAGGAAAAAAAAAAAAAAAGATAAACCTTGTATGTTGGTTTTTGTATGTTGTTTTGAACTGCCCATCAATGTGGGATGCTTACCAGCTGAAGAAAGTTGCTATGTAAAAAAAAACCCAAAACAACCTACTGCTGGTTGAAATTATAACACACAAAAAACTTGAAAGTATTTTCATATTTTAATCCATTGTTTTAATTCCAAAAAGGAAACAAAATTGGGCTTTTACTGCTCCTGAGAAATCAGATTTAATCAGGCTGTAAGATACACACTCAGGTTAAAGCCTGTTCAGTCAGGTTACGTTTGCATCAGATGGGAGCCGGATCTGCAATTGCTGGAACAAACCAATTGGTGCTGAGCTCCCAGCACCCACACCAGTCCTTTTCCTGGGGGTTTGTTTTCCAGCTTTTCCTGCACGTTTGTTCTCATTGCAGCTGGAGTGCAGGAGGTCCCTTTCCAGAGTGCATTTCCCCTTCCTGGTTTATTTTGAGACTCCATAAAATTTAATTTAATTCATTATCTGAAAAGTGGTGCATTTCTAAATGAAAGCTAAATTGCTTTCCATTTAGTTTCACAATGATGACTCCATCAGAAAGGTTCTGCCAGGTCTAGTTTAGAGTTTATGCTGTTATATGGACTGAGGAAGACAAATCCACATGGGAATGGACTGGTTTGGTCATTCCTGATTTCAGCATCTTTAATTAAAGTAAGGCTAAGAAACATATTTTGAGAAGATAATGAAAGAAGGTAATTTTGAACAGAAGAGTTTTAGTTTTATTTTTCATTCCAGTGTTAGGGCTAGTGGTAATTGCTTGAACTGTAATTGCCATATTTCATGCAGTTGGGGAGCACAAACGAGCACATAGCCGTGTCACATTTAAAACGAGCCTGTCGTATTTCATGGCTGAGCAAAGTGCCCGAGACTGCTGATTAATGCTGACTCTGCTGGACGTGGAGTCACAGTGGAGTGATTTGTAGCTCCAGCAGCCGTGCTGGTATTTTGCCTGTGTGCATCGGCGATTCTCTGAGAATCCCCGGAGCAGCTCAGTGAGCCCTTTCGGGCAGCCAGCAGCCGGGTGGGGAGCGGAGGAGCCCTGCTCGCAGGGATGCCCGGCGCCGCTCCCAGGGATGCGGCATTCCTGCGGGAGGGACGCTGCGGAGCGCAGCCGCCGCATCCCGGGACAGCGCCGGGGGTAACGACGCATTTACCATCCAATTCCCATCCAATTCCCATCCAATTCCCATCCAATACCCGCGTGCGGGAGGCGGGCAGGGCATGGAGCAGAGCAGCGGGGCTGCAGCCCGAGCTGGGAATGAAGGCGTGACTTGTGTGCCGTGGCAGGCGGAAGGGTGAATAAACGAAGTTTGCAGAATGACCTCTCGTACGCAGCGTGGTTTATAGGAGCTCTCCTGGGAATTGTGGTGCTGTTCTGAATTGCCTCAGCAGTCAGGGACATCTGGATGCAGTTGCAGGGGAAAGGAAAATTGAAAAACATTTTTTTCCCCCAAATTTCTCTCTCGCTGTAAGATGAAAGAAGTATAAATTCAAATTGGTGAAATTCTGATGGGATTTTATTTTAATGTTTTTATTTCAACGCTGTTTTTATTTTAAGCAACTGTTTCTGCTTTGAGGTTTTGGATGGATGTTAACTTTTGCCTTCCTTGCTTTCTAATTCACAGCATGCTTTTTTAAAGTCTAGAATCTCATTTGTCCCCTCACCTTTTTTTTTTCAAGATCATGAAAGAGTAAGTATGCAGGTAAAGAGAGATAAGATCTGTAGTCTAAGACCCACAAGCAAAAGCAAGTGCTGCAGGGTGTGGGAAAACAAGCCTTATCATTTTGATAAAGGGCACAGAGAAAAAAAGTCAGTGAGACTGTATACCAATAGAGGGGAGGGGCTGATCTTCCTTCCTTCCTTCCTTCCTTCCTTCCTTCCTTCCTTCCTTCCTTCCTTCCTTCCTTCCTTCCTTCCTTCCTTCCTTCCTTCCTTCCTTCCTTCCTTCCTTCCTTCCTTCCTTCCTTCCTTCCTTCCTTCCTTCCTTCCTTCCTTCCTTCCTTCCTTCCTTCCTTCCTTCCTTCCTTCCTTCCTTCCTTCCTTCCTTCCTTCCTTCCTTCCTTCCTTCCTTCCTTCCTTCCTTCCTTCCTTCCTTCCTTCCTTCCTTCCTTCCTTCCTTCCTTCCTTCCTTCCTTCCTTCCTTCCTTCCTTCCTTCCTTCCTTCCTTCCTTCCTTCCTTCCTTCCTTCCTTCCTTCCTTCCTTCCTTCCTTCCTTCCTTCCTTCCTTCCTTCCTTCCTTCCTTCCTCTCTCTCTCTTTCTCTCACTTCCTTCCTTTCTCCTTTTCTTCCTTTTTTTGATTTTTTTAAACATCTTTAGTGTCTTTTTCGTTATCATTACAAGGAAAAAGAGTCCCAGAAACAACTGTACTCAGTCTGCCCTTTGCAAGGCAGTGTAATCTAGTGGTCTCTCTCTACCCATCTATTATTTCAAAAGCAATTATTAGCATCTCAGTCCTTCAGTCTTTGTCAGTATTTTGGATGTATTGGACATCTATGTTTGCAGTGCTTCAGCTGTGCCTGGTCGTGATTTAGCCTTGCCAGTTCCCTCCAGGGGTGGCAGAGCCATCTGCTCCTGTGGGCTTTTACAGAGCAGGGATCCAAGAACAAATTTTATTTAATGCAATATGTCTGCTGATGAGGATGACTTTCTCAGCTCTCCTTTTATTGCAGTTTGTTGCTGGACATGGTGGTAAGTAGAACTCTGATGATTAAAATAATCCTTCATTTTCTTGCTGTGGCAGATCTGAGCTGGGGCATTGCAGACTTCTTTAGGAATTCTCATGTCCTGCAGTTTCTGGTTTGGTTTGTTTTTTGTTTGGAGAGATGGTTGTTTCTTTTTTTTAAATTTTAGTAAGACATGAAGTTGAAACTTCTTTGATTCTTTCAAAGGCATGGAGGGAGAAATAACTCAATCACCTCTCTTGTTACCTTTTTTCAGAATATCTAGGGGTATCTTAACTGACACTTAATGTCTATAATGAGGTAAAAAACCAATATTTTAATTAACAATATTATTATGTAGGATATTGTGCAGAATTTCTTCCTAGCTGTCCTTCACACAGCTTCTGCTTCCCTTCTTTCCTTTGCTGTTTCTGTGGCTAATTTGGTGGCTGTTTTGTGATACCCTGCTTGCCATGGAGGGGTGGTAGTGAATTAGCATTTCTCTGATATATTGCGAGTTCCATGGGGGTGATTTGTGGAGTTGTCTGCTCTCCCTTATCAGCATTAGCCCGCTCCTTAATGCACTGAAGCTTCTTATCAGAGCAATGCTGAAGGATGGAAGCACATTAGGAGCCATTAGCCTCAGTCTGAGCAGGAGTTTGGGAATGCCATGCAGGTCCACACAAAGAAAAAGCATTTTTCAAAAAGTGGAAAACAGCCCCATTCTTTTCAGACTGAGATCACCTGTGAAATGTATCAGAATTTAGAGCTGCAGCCCAGATTTAGTAAAGGGACACAACCAGAGAAAATGCTTTTCAGAGTTCATCCTTTTTCTGTACCAACAGCAATTTTTTTTTCTTGTGCTGATTTTCTTTTGGAACCAAAATATTCAATGATGACATGACAGGAACCTGTAGTAATCAGTCATGAACTAATTCCAAAGTATGTGTGAGGTTTGAAACCTCCACTTTCTCGACTTTGAAGTGTTTTGTGGTCCTCTTTTAGCATTTTTTCAATAGCCTTTTTACCCCTGGAAGAACAAGTTTCCTGTGTTTGGTAAGTTAGTTGTATTTAGTGTAGAAAGAATATATTTTCCAGAGGTGGTAATGAATTTCTTTGAGTGATTTATTTTTCTTTTTTTTTTTCAACAGGTAATGTGAGTTGGGTTTTTTGTTGGTGGGGTTTTTTTCATTTTTTCCCCCTTCTCTTTTCCTTCCAATTGAAAATGCAGTTTGGAAAGTCAAGTTTTGCTAAAATGTTTAATTTTTCCATTGAGAGAATCCACCTTTCCTTGGCTGCTTTGCCCAGAAGGCATGTGTTAGTTCTGCTGGGCAGGAACTGCCTTGCTGCAAGGCTCTGGTGAAATGCCACTTCCCAAGAGAAACGTGAAGTCAGTAATATCCTTCCCAGTAGGCAACTGGCAAGCCAGGGGAAATCTAATTTCACTGATCTGAAAAAGATTATTTTCTGGAAAATGTTGCCCATGAAACTTTCTGATGTGTGCCTTTTTTACTTTGGCTTGACTGGGAATAAATTACTCCCACCTTCTTTGGAAGCACAAGGGTTTTGTGAAATAAAGTTTTCAGTATGGTTTTATTTTTTTTTTACTCCTAATTTTTCCTTCCACATTCTTGTTCTCCCACTGTCTGTCAAAGTAATTTCTGGGGGTGTTAGAGCAGGGTAAGAAAGGTTAGCCAAGATCAATTTTATACTAATTAATCAGGTTTAAAATGTGTGGAATGGAGATCTCATCAGAAAATTGGTTTCCTGTTGGGCATTCACATTGTAATCTATGTATTTTTACCTGTCACTTATGTAATTAAAAACGTTAAGGGGCAGTGAAAAATTTTACATTGAATTTGAGAATTTATACTAAATCTAATACATGCTGGAAATTCCTGTTATTTCTCCTGTTTTTTGCAGCCAGTACAAGGCTTTGACTATGCCAAGCAACACTTGGGCCAGCAGGGAGCAGAGGATGAGGTTTTACCTGTGACTCAGGAGACTGTCATCCTTCCACTCCCAGTCAGAGATGCTCCTGCCTCCCAGGAGAGGGAAACGACCCAGGATGGGAGCACCATCAAAACTGCCCAATCCAACGAAACCAGGAAAAGGTATGGGCTGGCAGCTGGTGCCTTTCCACACAGGGGTTTAATATGGATATGTGCTGCTGGTTGCTGAAAGGTTTGGCACTCGGGCTCTGTCTGTGACAGGTGGCTCCTCTCCACGATGTATCCTTGGCATAACACTGGTCTGTGCTGGATGTGTAAGGTTGCTGCAGAATATGAGACAAAACCAAGTGAAGTCTTACTGAAGAGGTGAAGTGGCTTTTGTGTGCACGTTGGTGCTGCACAAGAGATAAGCCCAAATGAACCAGGTAGCATGAGCACTGGTAATTTCTCAAGGAGCCAAAAGACAGGTCCTCAGCCACTGTCAATTGCTGTCACTCCACTGGCAGGCTCTGCCACTCCAGAATTGGACCCGATGCCTTCACTAGCAGAAGGGGAAACCCCAAACACACACTAAATTATGGAAGACCTCTAGATCCAAAGCATCTACAGCAGGACAAAACTTCAGAAGTGTAAGAATAGAGTGATAATGTCAGTGTCTAGGGTGAAGTGTCCCAGGTCTGCACTGTCTTCATGTCGAGCCTGTAGGCTTGTAGGATCATGGATTCAAGATCCCCAGGAAGCTATATGGCTCCTCTTCTCTGCTGCAGGGTCCAACATCCCCCTAACTCATCTTTATCTACCTTATTTTAAAGTCTTCCACTGGTGGGATGATCACAACCTCCTCCAGCCATCTGTTCTCTCCTGCCTTTCCTGTTAGGAAGTTTTACCTCATGTCTGCCCTCACCCATGAACAGAATAGCTGAGTATTCCTTGCCTTGGTCCTTGCAGGCAAGGAAAGCAGATTATCCCTTTATCCCAGGTGTTTTGCATGCTTTGAAGCCAGTTTTTCCTTGATCCTCTCTCCTTGGCATTAAATGAGAGTGGAGCTGAGGATGGATGCTGAAGAGAAGAGAGGAGAACAAACCTGTTAGGCAAACAGCCTGAATAGAGGTAGCTGTTGTTGGGTAGCGTGCAGGAATTCCACGGGCCTGGCCTCTTGAAGGGATTTTATAACATACAAGAAAAGCAGCTGACTAATGCAGAGCAATTCTAGAGAAAACCAAGCCTTCCTAGCTGAGTCACCTCATCTCGTCCAATATTTCCCCCTTTGGAATAACGGGAAAGCTTGGAATACTCAGCACAGTGTTGCTGCACACTGTGACAGGGACGTGCTGGAAGGAGAAGATGTCAGCCAGTGTGGTGTGGGGCTGGAGGATAGCAGGGGTGGGTAGACATCCCCAGTGGTCATCAGCTGAGGTTTTCCCTGCAGAAAAGCAGACAGAAGGACCCTGAGCTGGTGCCTGGTTTGTCACATTCCTTTGTCTGTGCAGTAAATCACCTGGAATGTAGAAAGAGCTGTCTGCAGGGCACACCAGCAGAGAAGAGCGAGCTAGCTGCAGTTGGATATAAAGTCTTGTTCTGCCATTTAATGCCAGTGAGGTGTTGTTCAGGCTACAAGCCGTTGAAATGTAAGGGTTAGGTCCCACAGTCCATGTGAACCTGTCCCTTTCAGAGCCTTCCATCCTTCGAAGAAATGACAGCTGGAAGATGACCATGAAACCCACAGCAGCTGCTGGTGCTGGGCAGGTCAAGTCCTTGCAGGAATTGTTCTTTAAAATGTTTTGAAGCCTCTCCAAAGCCATGTGTAAATACACATAAAAAATGTAAACCAGCCCTGTTAATTAATCCTCAAACCAAAGTGATTAAGCACTCCACTCAGTCCTTTGAGTGAGCGCAGAAATCCCCCACTTAATCTGCACCATTTTAAACAAATGCTGATAAGCAAACTTGGTCTAGGAGAGTTATTCTCATTATAAAATGTGCTGAACCTTGGTGCCCTTCTAAGCAAATAACTAAGAGTTAGTTTTCCCTCCCTCAGGGTGATTACTTGAGTAAGTAAGAACATGTAGAATTTCAGTATTTTTGATTCCCAGGAGTTGTGTCTGGAAATGGAATTTAATGGTTGCTGAAGATGAAGAAATATTTCTTGCCCTTTATGTATTTGCTCTTTCATTCAGGGTACTTTACAGCCTAGAAAGGTCAATTCAAACCAGACAGCCATGAAGTGGCTGGTAACTGATCAGAGTATCTTTGCTATCACCACTGAAAGAAACTTCTCAATTAGTAATATGAGGACCACTTAAAAAGGATAAATATTTGGATTAGTGTCACCACAGAAATCATTGTGCAAGCTATCCATGCTCACTTCTTTTCTGTGTTCCCAAGTTGAGCAGATTTTCTTCAGGGGTTGGTCTGTCCCTGGATGGATCTTTTTTACTGGGCTGGGATTATCTGTTTAGCAGTGATAGACAGGTTTATAGGGAGGAATCCTGCTTCTCAAGAATACTTATTTTCAATAGAATTTCCAAAGGAAACCCTCAGGCTGGACTGAGTGGGGTTGCATGCTGTATTCTCCTAGAGCCCTGTAGCTGGAAAAAGCCTGTCTTAAATTATACATATTTCCAATTAGGCTATCTTCAAAAGGGAATCCCCAAGAATTGCTTTTCTCATATTTGCCCCTTGCTGTTCTGAACACAGTAAATACTTTCTACTTACACCAGGCAGGGTGGCCAGATCTGGAGGTAAATGAATGTTTCAAGCTGATGATACAGTATTGGCAATGATTTACAGGATGGTTTTGACAGTTGTTTTGTTTTAGTACCATTGTCTGGTTATAAAACCATTGTGACAGCAATAGAATTTGATTTGATTCTTTTTCTCTGTAAATGGAAGCCTCTGTGCCCAGGCCCATTTTTTTTTCTTTAATGTAACCTCTTCACATCACCCTGTCACTGCCCATGACAACTCAGTGGTAGATTGCAGATAGATTTGTGGATAACTACACAGGTCCTGAGGAGAGTTTTCATTCCCTTTATGGCAGTTTCACATGTAAAAAAAAACAACAAACTGTGTCTGGATGCAATCTGGCATCAAACGTGCTATTATCTACTGTGGCCTGATTTTGCCAGCTTGTGCATTAGGATTTGAGGGACTTGTGCACCCCAAAAAGCAGAGGAGCTGTGGTGGGAGTTTGTTCCCAGCACAGCCCAGAGCACGCTGCTCATTTCTGTCCCTGCTCCTCGCTGGGACTGAATGCACAGCGGTTCTGCCCTGCCCTCCCTCCTCACCCTGGGCAGGGACCAGTTTCAGGACAAGGATATGCAATGGCTGATTAAAACAAGCATTTTCTTTGGGGTTTCAGCCAATTAGGGTGCTGGTTAAACAAGGGTATGTGCCAAAAGGAGAAAAGGAGAAATTTCTTATCACGTTGTGTGTGCATATGTGCAAAGTGAGTGAGTGTGTTTTGCATTGTGGCTGACAACAGCTGACTGTAAATGCAGGCTGAATAATAAAGGAATCGATTTAGCCATGCATCCTAAAACAAAGGTCTACTTTATTTTGTCTGGGTTAATGACCCTGAATTGACAACGGGACTTTTTGTCCTCGGTGGTGGCACTTTTATCATTGTGGGGCTGATGCATGAGGAGCAGTTGCATTCCAAGCCACCAAGATGCCCACCAGCCCTGAACTAATTGGGAAAGTCGTGCTCACCTCCCATCACTCTGCTCCTGCCTTTACCGTGTTGCTGCGTGCTGTTTCTATTCTGTCTCCTTTTGGTACCAAATCAGACCTGAAAACTCAGCCATGCAAACCGTGCGAATGAAATAACCTTGAAAGGAGGTTGAGGAGGAGGAACTCACGTCCTGCCTTGTTGCTATGGTTACTTGCAGCCGCTCCCCGAGCCAGACCGGCTCCATCCTCAGCAATGGGTCGGGAAAGCCCAGCTCCGGCCGGAGCTCCCTGCACAAAGTGATGGCACCGCAGAAAGCGGCCAAAGACGAGGGCAGGAAAAGGAACGGTGAGAAGGGTTCGCTGTGCTCACTGCCACTCCCACACGGGCTCCAATGGAAACCGATTTCTTGCACCCTCAGCAGTCCCTGGGCATTTTGTGTGTGGCTCATTTGTTGGGTTTTCTCCTTCTCCTTTATTGCTTTAACTGTTTCTCCAGATCCCATGAAACATCCTGGTGTTTGCTCTGGGTGTGGGCCTTTGCAAGTTTTTTTTTGTTTTTCCCCTTTTTAAATTTTTCTTGGAATACCAGTAAACTAATGAAGAGGGTTTACAGCTTTCTTTGTTTTGTAGTTCCCTAAGATATTAATTTTCTCTGCTGCTGCTGTTAAGCTGGCCCAGATCTGATGAAGATGAATTAATTAGATAAAAATTAATTTGAGAAAGTGTGAAACATCCGCTGCTTTGTCTTTCCTCACATCCTTGGCACACCTGTTTGTCATTAACGCTTACTGACAGCTTTTCCTGATGCACCTGGGATGTCACACTGGATGTTTCTTACAAGACCTTAGTTGATTGTGGTGACCTTGTGACTTGAGATGGATTCGTGATGATCCATGATGGATGAGAAAAGTACCCAATCTCATTTCTTCCTTGCTTTTCTTCTCTTTCCTTATTTTTCCTGAGTTATAGCTTTGTTCCCATAGCTATGCTTTCCTTATAAATAGAAAACTGGCTAACAGGTTCTAAGTTTCAAAGAGGTTAATTATTTTGTCACTCTATGAAATGTAGCTCATTTTACAAGACAATAACATTTGTGTTTTCCAAAGTTAAAAGCTGTAATTTATGATGACTTTTTTCTTACCCACTCAGGAAAGCCAATATTCAAACCAATGCTAAGTGCTGTTTACATGGGTAGACAAAATATTTTAGTGAAGGTATTTTGTGTTTTGTTAGGTTTTAGATCTTCAGAGAAAATTGGTAAGAACTCAGTTTTGTTTATTTGTTTGGTTTTTTTTAAAGAATTGACTAGCACCTAACATCCTTTCCTCTGATCTGGGCTGTAGTGCATTTCTAGAACTACACATGCTACCTAAATAAACTTCTGAATGCAATGGAAGGAAATAGTGACCCTTCATTTTAAATCTTAGTTTCATTAAAATTTAGGAGAAAAAAATTAGGAGAAACCTGTGCATGAGACACCTCATCTGCCCTCCTGGTAGAGAGTTCAGCTCCTTCTGGTGGAACTCTCTTCACCCGACTGCCATGGCTCTAGAAAGGGTCACCTCATCTGGCAGAGATATGAAAGGGAATCAATACCTTGCTCCCTGGTAAAGAGAGGGGAACCTTTTATCTGTAGTCATGTCTTTTAATGTATGTTTAGGAGAGTTTCCTTAAACAACTCCTTCAGAACAGCTTCTGAGAAGGAGGACGTGGTCATGGCAGATGAAATGATCTCCCTTGTCAGAATTAATGGAGTTCAGTTTGGAGCTGTGTGATCCCAAGTGCCTATTGAAATTGAAATTAAAATCCAAAGCCTCAAGACACCCATTACTTCTCATCACAGAGCCTGCCTTGGTTCCCCTGTGCTGTGATGATGAACACCATTGTCACCTTGGACAGTTCGTGCTTTCTGCAGGGTTTTACCTTCACCAGAGTATTTAGCATCCACAGAAGGTGGTGTCTGTTCTCCCTTCCAGTTTCAGAAGGAAGCTGCTTTTCTCCCAGTTGTTTGCCTGAGCCTGCTCCAGCTCCCCAGCCTGGCTGGTGGCTCTCACACAAATGTTGGCAAAAGCAGCAGCAGATTTTCTTCTCTGAGAAGCAGCATCTTCAAACTGGAATGAATCCCTTGATGGTCACATGTTGGATATGGGGACTCCAAGACAGAATGGCTCATTAGTTGCCATAGTTACAGACCAATTTTAGATTCTATTTCTTGCTGACATTTAGTTGCAGGGAGGAATGACAGCACTGGATGTTATCTCAGTATTTAAATTCTATATGGCTTGTATCAAAATTGACTCCACATGGAGTGTGTCAGGGCTATGAGTGAACAATGTGAAACCAGCACGGACTGACAGGCTTGGCTTCAGGACCTGATGCTTTGGAGGATCAGGAGAACTCTTCAACTGAGCATTATTTCTACAGAAAACACAAAAAATCTACTTGAATCAAGCAGTGTTAAGATTTTGTAAGATAATGGCATGTTTTTTCTTGAATAATACTTATTATTAATAGAAAATTTTCTTTCTAAAAGTTGATGAGTTATACATTAATTTTCTTTAGGCATTTCAAAAAAAAAATTCTTTTTAAAAGTGCCCAGTTATGTATGTTAGAGGACTTTAATATGGATGAATGAGCCAGTAGAGGTACTGGCAGTTTCTGAGATGGGTTTGTGAGAGAATGTGGAAGAGAAGAGCACGATATTAGCAGTTCTGCCCATCATATTTCAGGCCAAACATCATTCAGAGAGAAGCAAATGGCTGAACCTACTCAGACCTGGAGAGCTAAAGCAGCCCACAGTGCAACCTTTCCTTTCAGCAGCTCCTCACTAAATGAGGAAAATGAAATTGATGTAGGTTTTTTTCAACCTTTAAGTGCTTGATCTTGCAGCCTTCCCATTAACATCTTTGTAAGAGTGTGAATGCTTGTTTCTTTTTTTAGAGAAAACCAAAAGTTATGATTTGCTATCAATTCTTAATGAAGCATATGACTCCCCAACTTTTTGGGAACTTGTGAAGTTGGGTTAAGAACTTGTGTAGTTGAGCTCAGTTTTATACTTAAACCTCACCACCACAGGTGGAGATGTACAAGAGGCATTCCCCAAAAGTCAAACTTTGTATAAGAAGCCTTCCCCAGCTGGACCAGTTTCTCATTTTCCAATCATTTGGACAATGTATTTGAAAACAGATGTAACTTTTCACAAGGCATTCAGTCAAGGGTGTCACTCCTTTTTAAAATACCAGTCCCTAAGACTATAATTTCCTTTGTCCAAGCAAGAGCTGTCTACAGGAGCAAAGTAGCAGGGGAAAAAAAACTTGTCTGTATTATTGGTTTAGCTAAAATCAAAGGGATTTTTGGATATAACTCAGCCAAGCTATGATACATTGCTTCCTTTATTCTACAGAAGCGTGGGCCACTAGTTTTCACTCTGTCTGATGTGGCAGCTCAGTATCAGAGCCTGCTTTTCTGAATTTCTGAGCAGCTGTCTATGGTGACTCAAAATAAAGTGAAATATGGCAACAGCAGCGTTTTCTGGTGGCAGCTTGGGCACAGAGTTAGCTGGAGCAGCTGGTGGATCCCAGCAAACATCCAGCAGCCTTCTTCTGCCTTTTTGTGCTGGGTGAAGTACAAGTCAGAATGGAAAGGGCTGCTTCCAGAGGGTCATGGCCAACGGGGACAGATCTCTGGAGGTAAGATCCAGTCAGAAAGGAGCCCTGCCTTGGAGCAGCTCTGCAGATTTGGAGTGAGATTATTCCTCTTCATGATGCCTGTGTCTTTGAAAGGCTAAGAAGGCAGAGTGCTGGGAAGAATTTGTGGTGTAGAGAAAGGACTCTGCTCTTTTCATCCTCCATTCCCTCATCCTGAAGCATTATTTTAATTTGCCCCCAAAAGGGTGTTAATTGGGAATTTCATCTGACTTTTCACTTCCTCACGGCAAACTCCTAGGCTTTTTGGATTAATTTACTACTTTTAACCAGAGGGGGGTAAAAATCCCAAAGAATAAACAAAATCCACCTGTTCAGCTGAAGTCTTGTGCGTTGGCACCAGTTGCTATTGAACCTCCCAGAACCTTTACACATTGATTTCCTCTTCTCCCAAGATTTCAGTTTGTGTGACACAGGCTAATTCTTCCCCTTACTGTTTCCATTTCTTCCACTGCCCTTGTTTTTTGTTTTTTTTTTTTTTTTTTTTTGTTTATTTGCTTTAAATAATGAGAGCACTGTGACCCTGCTAGTATCCTGCTGGTGACTGTGAACCCTTTTTTTAATTTCAGACTTACTCAATGTAATTTCTTTTCTTTTTTTTTTTTTAATCCCTTTTTGGTTGCTGTTTTCATAGTAAGAAAATACTGCATGCTGTGTTGCTAAGGTGCCTGTTGCAGCAGTTCTCTGAGGGATCTTGGATCTGCAGGTGGTCACACAATTAAATATTTCTTCATTTCACGTTTGCCTTCCCCTCTGGATGACTTTGGCTCTGCCACTAATGCAGTCTGACAGGAGTTTTCACCCAAGCAGTAGTGAAAAGAGCTTGTAGATGTTCATGCCATCAGACCCAGTGGCAGTCTGGATGGCTGGGATTTTTCACTAATATGTCAGCACTGTAGAAGACAAATGTACAATTTTATTGTGCAAACAGAAAACTATTTTTGCAAAGGTTTTTAAAACTCCATTTCCTTAAAGAAGGAAAGGAAGGGCACAATTTCCTTAAAGAATCTTCTGTTATAGGCTCTCATGTCTTCCCTGTCTTTGTGTGTTCATCATCCTTGTCAGTTAAATAATTTTCTTTTAATTAGTGAACATACCTACTTATTAAAGAAGTGTCAGGCAAGAAAAGGGGCTGGCGAATTCACTGGAAACATTTTGAAATATGTGGTCTCTTTTTGAAATACTTTGATGTGTAGAAAGATGAGGCAAATGTGGTTGGAGAAGACATAACCAGAGAGCGATCCTTGCTCCTGCTTATAAGGACAGGAAACCTTCACAAAAGGAACCAAACAAGCAGCTGAGGGACAAATACTCAGCCTGTGTGCACAGTTTCATTGGAAACCTGCAGACACCACTTTGGAGATCTCAAATGACCTGCTCAGCTGGCTCTTGCTTCAGGATCCCAGGCAGAGCCAGGACTGCAACACTTCAGGCACATCACCAAGCATTTAGCAGACTTTGCACCCAAGGAAATACTGTCCAGGAGGAATCATGAGCTGCTCCCATTAGTCTGTAAGCTGTCTGCTTCTGAAAATACAATATTTGTGCTGTTTGTGAGAGGTTTAGCATTGCAGTGGCTCAGAGCTGGGTGTAATTGTGGAAGGGTGTGTGTGCTCACAAGTGTGTTTTCTGTTACACTGCAATATCTTACAGACAGGTCCTTCTGTCCTGGATAGGTTCAGATACTAATTTTGGGAAAGTTGTATTTTACTCACAGACCTATTAACTCCTTCAGAAACAGATGTTTTTTGTACTGCTTAAAGCTTCTTTTTGTATCTTTCTGGAGATAGTAATCTCACCAATGGAATGATTTGGATGATATAGAAAAAATCTATTTTTTTTTCCTTTATATATTTTCTTTAAAATGAAAATTAGTTCCCCATTATTAAATCATATTCAGGAGTCAGGATTTCTGTTTGAAATACTGATACCTGGGCTTTTTCCTAAAGAGCTTTTTTAGATAGGTGACGCTGCTTGCTCTTTGTCAGACTGCAGGTATATTCTGTAGGTATGGTTACAATGTTTGCTTTCCCTTCATCTAAAATAAATCTTCAAAAATACTTCATTGAGGGATGTAAGAAAAGGCAGAGCATGTCCACCTTCTTGCAGGTTCCCAAGTTTTGGCTTGATGTGTTTTTCTCTGTTGTCATTCTTTTTCTGAGGGCTTCCAAGATCTTTCTGAGCAGGACAGCACATATCTTTGTTTCAGGTATTTGGCTGTAAGGTTACCTGATTTACAGGCAATTTAAATGTCCTTAATTTTATATATTTTTATGTGCAAATATTTTAGTCCCTTTTTTCTTCATTCCAGCATATTTTGATGTGAGAGAGGGGAGGAAAGACAAGGTAGAGGGAAAGAGAGAGGAGACAAGGAATCTTCCGTGGCCTCATTGAAATCTTTGGCTGACAAAAGTATCACTTTTTTAACTTTAAATTATTAACTAGATAAAACTAGAATACATCACCTGCCTAATTGTTTTTCAGAGCTGCAGTCCCAGAGCCCCTTTTCCATGGCACCAGCTGGTCACGAGTGGGCAGCACCACCTGCTGGCACTGCTGGCTGGAATAGCTCAGAGCTGCCTGGAAAAGGGAGGACAGCATCCCTGGGGCAGACCTCGTGTTCTGGTGGCTGCAGAGGTGTGGAGACAGAGCTTCAGGGATGCTGCTGCTCCTCAGGGACCCAGTGCCACCCTGCTCTTCACTGCACCTGGCACTCCACCTGTGAGCACTCCATCAGTGATTGCTCTGCATAGATCTTCATTATGTGCTGCAGCCACAGAAAGATTAGGACGAGTAATTAAATCTCAGTGGATCATGTGGCGTGAGGTATCTGGCACGAGACATTTCCGAGGTGGGAAATTGCTGTTAAGTAGTGATCAAGTTGGTTTTTGTCCTTTTCTGCTGCTGAGCTTCTGAGTCTCACTCTGTGCTCACACAGTGCAGGCATGAGTAGAAGCACTCCACAATAGTGCTGGAACGCATCTGTTTGGAAACAGAAATTTAAAACATTACTTTTAAACCATGTTGCCAACTATAATAAGCAAGGGTGATTATTGTGAGTGACTATAAAGAACGTGTGGGCAGTTTCCTGAAGTTTCCCATGCTGGCCAGTTGTTTACCCATGGATGGACTGGCCCAGGGCAGAGATACACAGCAGAAACAAACACTCCTGGACTTCTCCAGCATTTCTCTGAACTTCCTTTGGTTTGTTTTTCAAAGTTTGGAGATTGTTATGGTTCAGTCATGTCATAGATGGTTGCTGTAAGTTCTCTTGGGAGGAGATGGATAGGAACAAAGGATGAATTTCCCAGTGCTTGCTATGGTTCCCTACCAATGCAGATCACAGACTCTCTTTATCACTTATCAGTGAAAAAGAGGCAGTGGGGAAAAAACCTCCTTTTACACTATAAATGAACAAATGCTAAGGTAAGGTGGATTAAAATTCCAGTTCCTAGTCCCATTTGGCTCTCATTTCCATGCCGGTAGCACTGCAGTAGGTGCAGGAGTTGTGCTCACCTTTGAGAGGGCTGATACTGAGAGTGCTTTGTGGTGCTAGTGCTCCCCATCAGAATTAGCTGTCATCTGTGGTTTCTGATTCTTTCCACCCTTAATTTTTCTTTCCTTTAATGAGTCCCAGAAGAATTCTCTTTCGTTAAAAAACCCTCTTGGTTTCTGCTCCAGAAACGAGGTCTGAGGGGACACCCCATGCATCTACAGGTAGCTGATCTCTCTGTGGCTACTGGGTTTCAAAATCCCCCCAGGGAAGAGCATCCCTGCATCACCTTTGTACTCACTGTGACATGAATGGCTCCCTGCTCACGTGGGGTCAGTGCCAGGCGAGGATCCCCTTGCTCCCTGGTCCTGCTGCTGTGGTGTCCTGGTGGTCCCTGGCAGTGTGGGTCACTGTCACTGAGCTGGGCTGTGAGCTGCTCGTCCCACTGAGCACACACATCTGGGGTGTTTGAGCAGCCCCACGAGGGACAGGGCCATTCAAGAGCCCCTGAAGCCTCGGTAGTGTTTGGACAGTTCTGTGGAGCTGCAGGGACAGTGTTTAATGACACAGTGATTTAACCCATCAATTGCTCAAAAGCTCAAGTGGTGCCAACTCCAGTCACACTGAGCACAGACAGAGATAATGAGCTTACTCAGTGGGTTCATATTTTATCTTACTGCTGTCAAATGTTTTCTTACCAAAATCATTGGCTGTCTAAACTGCTGAGTTTATACAAGTCCATTGTAATTCGTGCAGTGATTAAATATTAAACCAGAGTTTATTTTCAGAGGAAATAAATTTAGAGCAGACCACTTTGTTCTTTAGCAGAGGATCTCTGCTCCTGTCAGCTAGGAGATGGAGCAAGCATTCTTCCCTTTAATAGCATAATTATTCAAAATTGTTTGCAAGGATCTCTTTGTAGAATTGGTGCTCGTGCTTTAGTGTCATTCTTTCATTTCAAAATGTGGGTAAGATTTTTCAGATTCAACAGCTGACAAAGTGATGCAGGTTTGCAAAGAAAATTTGGAGGAGAAAGGGCCCAACTGCATGTGGGAGAGTTATTAATTTATATAGAAATCTAAAAGTAAAGCTGCTTTGCCATGCCATTTAATTTTAAAGATTTCAGAAGCCTTTTTCTGGTTCTTAAGAAATTGTAACAGTTCAACTTCTCAGAGACCTGAGGTACTGCTTACAAAGCAAAAAATTAACGTAAGATTAGATACCATCAGTTTCTTAAGCATTTTTAACACACAGCAGAAAATGCTTTTATTTTAATAAATGCCATTTTTAGCATTAAGTTTTGAAAAAGAAACCTACTTATTTTAGCAAATTTTGACTATGCCCTTGCTCTTGCAGCACAAGACAGGAAAAAAGCTGCACTCTTGGGTTTGATCAGGTGTAGCTCTGATGCCTTGGCATGTGGGCACCTGTGTGTGTGTGTGTTTCCATGTGAAACCTAGGAAAACATCTACCTTAACTTTCACTGTCATTTTCATACCATTTCCTCTGTGTTCTTCTCATTTTTTCCATCTTATTAGCATGGATTGGAACCTTCTTTGGGGGAGGGACAGACAATCCTTAGAATACATAATGTTTCCTGTGCTCTAATGGGATGTTTTTCCCCGGTGTAAAGGTCTCCCAGGCCTGCACCTCGGGTGCACTGAGCACATCATTAATCCAAAGCGTGTGCTTGCTGAATTTCCCCTTGAGCAGGCAGCAGGAATGTCTGTGTCTTTGTGCTGAGTGAGTTTGATGTGCTCTAGTGGCCGTGAGTGATGAAGAGGAAGGAGGGATTCTCTTTGATAACGTCGCCAAGTCTGCTGTGGACCCCTTTGACACCTCCTCGGGCTCGGTGCAGCTCATTGCCATCAAACCCGTGGCCCTCCCTGCTGTCCATGCTGCTTCAGAGAGGAGCCAGGAGTCTGCCATCATCAATGGGGAGGTAAGGACTGCCTGAGAAGAGTCTCCAGCTGTTTCCTTGGCTACAGCCACAAGTGGAAGGATCTTAAGGCTGTTAGAGTTGAGGGCTGCAAGGAGCTTCTCACCTTTACGCTACATGAAGTTCCATTAGCACTGTGGGCTCGGAGACCTGAGAATTTAAGATCTGCTCTTTCACAATGCACCTGTGAATGCCTGCGACCTTGGGAGAGGTGATTTTCTATATTCCTACCCTTCCAGTGTCCCTCTCTCCTATTAAAAAAAGTGAGTTATGAAGGCAGAATCAGAATAGGATATTTTCCTGTGTGAATTCTGTGGCTGGGTATGAAAATATGCATAGATTACCTGGGTGCCCTGCTGATCTTTCTGTACTGAGCACTTTATCTCAGTCAGAGTGAGAAGGGGGGGCAGTGGCACCATGGCCTTGCTCTGCACTCCAGCCTGTGCACAGAGGGTGCAGTTGTTTCAAAGGAAAAAAGTGGGAGGGCACAAATGTCTGCTCCAGATGCTGGTCAAAAAGCATGCTTTGACTGCAATACTTATACTCATGTTTTGATGTAGATTTAATCAAGACCAGTCAATTTACAAACGACTGAGGCTTTTAAGAAGTTGTTGAACATGATGGGAGCAAGCCACAGAGGTGCCTTGTTTACAAGCTGACATTGCAACAGTCATTTAAACAGCTAAAAACAGTTTTAAAGCAGCAGGGAGGGCTGCTGCCAGGGACACTGTAAAAGACAGAGGTCCCATGTGGGCCTGGATTATTGCAGCCTGTTGTGCTCTGTTTCATACTTGCATTTTAAGTTCTGATGTACCATGTAGCTTCCTAACTCGGAGAAAGGCTTATTTAGCTGTCAGAATCTCCTTTCTGTAAGGCAGCAGGATGACACCGCTGGTGCTGCGTGCACCCGTACACACACACTCCCTGTAGTTTGAGGAGACTGTAGAATTTGACTCTGGAAGCACAAAGCTCAAGTAAATCCCTGTTTTCCAAGTAACTTGCAGTTTGAAGCAGGAGAGAAGTTTTTCCACTACTTAGGATAAACCACTGGACTAAGCTCTACCAGGATGGACCAAACACTCCCTTTTTTAAGGTTCCTCTCCGACAGGAGCCCGTAAGAAAGTGTATAAACAAAACAAACATTTGATGACATTTCACTGGAGTTCTTCCCCAGCCATCAGTGGTGACTTGTTTCAGGTTTTGTGTAGCCAGGGGGATGTCTCTGTACCCCAGCAGAGTTTTCACTGGTGAGCTGTGCCCCGAAGCACACGCAGCGCTGGGTCACGGCAGTTGGCTGACACCACTTGTGTTTTTCCTCAGTGGGTGTCTCTGAGTCACTGTTGTAACGGTACACAGTTTTTTTAGGCTAAAATTATTTAACCATCTGCCAAGCCATAAAAATGCAGCAACTCTGTTCACTTGCAGTTCCTCGCTGCTTGCAGATGGCACGGTGTGCTACAGAGGGATGACACACGCGGCGCATCAAACACGCGCTGACGAGATCCTTTGGAGGCAGCCAGCCCACCAGCAGCCCTGAAACATCTTCTTGCCTTTTAGGTGAACAAGGCTTTGAAGCAGAAGTCTGATATAGAGCACTACCGCAACAAGCTGCGCCTGAAAGCCAAGAGGAAAGGGTACTATGATTTCCCACAGGTTGATAATAGCAAGGCACTGACAGACAGAAAAAGGATGTATGAGAAAAACCAGAAAGAACTTGACCACATTTTGGATCCAGATGCAGATGTCTCATCTCCATTTGCTGAGCCTAAGAACAGGTGAGAGTTTTTATTTGCAGTTCTTCAACTGGCAGGAGATTTATGTCCTGGGAGTCAGAGGGGCCATTTTAATGAGCCAGGTGTTTGTTGTACTCTCACTGGTCCCTTCTGCTTTATGAAGAAAATTCATACAACCCATAGAAAACATGTTCTCTGGTAAAATGCAGTGTGATAAAAACAAACAAATGAAAGAAAAACAATAAGGGAAGGGACTGTTGCAAGTTCTTGTGAGTAATTCTCAAAGGTAAACAGAAAAAGTGGTAGTAATGTTATTGGTGATACTCAGAGCAGACTTTAGGCAGGAAGTTAGCATCTGAATTGGCTCTTTTTCAAAATACAGTGGTGTCACTCTTTTGTCATTATTTTAATCTGAATGTAACTATTGCAGAGGGCATGAGATAGCAGAACCAGTGTATTGTCCCTGTAGGTCTTGCAGGGATAGTATCTGTAAGATGTTGTGTGTGCCTGTTTTTGGTGATCTCCCTGTGCCTTTAACAGAGAAATTCATAATTTGCTCATCTGTCACGTGAAGTTGGCATGTTGCATAACATTACCAATGTTTGATTAACACTTCACTGTCTCCTGAGGATGGCACAGCAGTAGCATTCAAAACCCCATTTTAGAAATGAGGGGGGAGTGCAGGTGCTGATTGTGCCTGAGCTGCTGCCGTGGGTGGGTGCTCTGTTGCTGGTGCTCTCTGAAACACAAACTGGCACATTGGAAAGAGAAGATCATACCAGTCTACCCCAGGAATGGCACAGTGTGCAGATTCCTCTTCTTTGGAAGTTCTGGAGGTGTGAGGGATGATAAAAGAGTGTGTTTGCCACTACACCTTGCACAAGAGGGCTCTGGTTCTTACTGTAATCAGGGGGACTAACATCAGTTGGTCCATGAGAGAAAAAGGGATGCTGAAGCATCTTTCTCCTGGAAATGGCCCTCACCCTTGGAGGTGCAATCTTGCATCCTATTTGCTGGAAAGCCCAGACCAGAATTTTCCTATGAGTGTGAATGGACTGCAGCCAGTGTTGCTGGTGACGGGGCATTGCACACAGTGCAGCTGCAGCAATTACCCTCGGGGCACAGGCATGAAAAGGACTGTAATGGGAATTACAAAAGCACTGGTGGCTCAGAATATGGGCAAAAGCTGAGCTCAGATGTGTTTCTGTAGGTGTAGAGTTCAGTGGCTGACGGATCCTGCCCTGGAAGAGCGGTTTTCCAGGGCTGCAGAGGTGAGTGAGGAGAAAGGGCTGGCTCAGCTGTAGGTTATGTTCTTACTGGATGTCCTGGGGCACCATTTCCTTGTGCAGTTTTCCAGTTTATTGTGAACTGAGAAGGTAAGAAACGGAGCCTGTCCTTACATGGGAGCCCTGCTCTGCACACTCTGTGCAGGAGGTACAGACAGAGCACTGGTGACCCGTGCTGAGGAATGCATTTAGTCCAGGCAGCTGGAAAGTTCCCTCATCAAATTGCTGTGGCTGTGACTGATTGAAGCATTAATTTGGATGCTCATTTTGTGTCACATGGCTCACAGGAAGCGTTGAAAACATGAAACTGAAGCTTTAACACAGCCACGTGCTTTTTGTTAAATACACTGATGTTTGTTCATGTGCCATTTTTTCCTGTGTGTTGTGTAAATTTGTCACAGTCTGTTTGAGCCAGTGAGCCCTGGCATGACAGAAACTGCTGGGAGGCAGGTGAACTCCTGTAGAGGAATGATTCCAGTGATTCCAGCTGCACCATGAAAGGCTGACTGCTGGACATGTTAAATATGGTATCTGTATCCCCACATGAGGAGAGAGAATCACTTCTGATGCACTTTCTGTGGAGACACAGAACACTTAATGAACTTTACAGATGCTGCAGATGTTTACAAACAAACCAATTCTGAATTCCGTGCTAAAATTTCCACACTAAGACCTGGAACTGAATTTGATATGCTGCAACACACATGACAATTATTGTCCTTATTTTTCTAACAAAAATAAGATGGCTAAAATGTTACACTGCTGGAGGAAAACCTTAAAAAATACTACAAGGTAATGTGGGGTTTTGTTATGTATGAATGAATCAATGCAATTACATTTCTGTAATGAAATAAAACTGCTTTAAAAGCAATATGGGTAAGCATATAATTTAAAAAAATATATTTTTCTGTTTTGAGTCATTGTTACAGCAATTAAAACCTGAAAAAATTGCAATTTTAAAAACTATCACTAAAAAACTAAGTCAAAGATTTCAATGTTTCTAGGGAAGAGGTCTATTCTACTCTTTTCTGTTTTATATATATTCCTCTAACTTAAGTCACATTGTTACAGCACTTCCAAAACATATCAGAAAATAGGGATGCAGTTGATTACTTAAGGTTACCTTTATATTTTGAATTAGTTTTAAATTGTATATAAAAGTGATTTACAAAGCACTGCTTCTAAAAGATTTGATTTTTTTCCAGAACAAAGAGCTTTGTGCTCTTGGTACCTCTCAGTCATCAGTACCATAATCCTCATGTTTTAAAACATTCCAGCTGTGTTCCCAGAAGGCACTTCCTAACCCATTTGAATGCCAGTTGTTCCTGTTCATACCTCCTTTCTCATTAGTAAAACTCTCTTAAATGAGGTAATTGGCAAACTCAAGGTAATTTTAAGAGCCTACTGATGATATGCACTATTCTTGGATTTTCTTTAATAGTTTGTAATCAGGTCAAGAATCTGCATGTTGTACAGAGCTGTATGTTTGAATCCCTTAGAAAATACATCACAATTGCCTCAACTAAGTATTTACGGACCTGTTGTAAAACATATGAACTTTTGGAGACCTTTGATGTAAGAAGATGGAGATTGTCAGATCTGATTCTGTTAATGTCAATGGTACAGTCAGAGAAAGACTATATAGGAATAAAAAATTTACTCAATATTCTTTTGTAGGGGAAACTTATTCCAAAAGCTCTGCTTGCCTTCTGCTTTGGCAGTGCATTTGGGACTTTAAAACACGAGCATGGTGATCTGTGATCAAAGGTCACACAGAAGTTTTGGAAAGTTGCCTTAAAACTGAGTACATGCCTGAGTAATTTATTTAATCAGAAGCGTGAAATTGGGTTTTTTTGTCCTACCTTCTATCCTCTCTGATCATGTAAATGTCCTACTTTCTGGATTTCTGCAAACCAGTTTCTGCTGCTCTAATCTGTCAAGGCAAACAGTGCTGTTAACAAGATCTGGAATAACTGAAGAATTATTTATCAGTGAATTAATTTGGACTGTCTTGTCTGTTCATTTCATTGATGGTTCTTGAGATGTTAAACCATGGAGTGACATGAAAGTGTGACTTCAGACATAATAGTGCAACTTGTCTTACTTCACTATGAGCATTGGCAGGTCCTCTGTGTGAAATAAGCAGCACAGAGACACCTTAGATGACCTGATCTAATTTCAATATTCTGAATGGAGTAATTGGATGAGGCAGAAAAATAGCATGGCTAGGCAAAGATAACTTTATATCAGGCTGTAGTAGTGCAATTACTGTGTTAATAAATGAAGCTGGCATGCCATTTTTTCTTCTGTTACTGATCTACTTCAGGACCAGTGCTCCTCTGGAGTAAGCAACAAAATGAGTAATAGCCTGATACAGTATGAGAACAACTCATAACTCTGCTGGTGTAGAAGCAGCCTTCTTAAAAGATGAAGCATGAAGTTCCTCTGCTACCATTTGGCAAACCCTCCTGCAGATATGTACAGATATGCTCTGTATTTCAGAGAGGGATGCTGCATTTGGTTTTGTATAGCCAGCAACAAGGCAGAAATGGTTTTGCTGAAGAGGTTACTGGGTATTTTGGATATTCAGTTTTATTCTGCCTTTCTATTGTATTTGCTTCCCCTTGGTTAGGAGCACCCAGCAGTGGAAGCTCAGTCCCAGGGATGAGCAGCACTTTGTCCCAGTGAAGCAGCTGAATCCCAGCAGCACAGCTCTCTGAGAAAGCTGTGGCCAGTCACCAAACTGGCTATTTAAAACCAGCATCTTGCAAGCAGTTTCCTCCCACTGCTGTGTCTCTTCCCATTCCCTGTGCTGGGGGTTTGTTTCACTGGAGCGTTTTCCTGCTTCTCTCTCAGCATTCAGGATCAGCAACCAAAATCTCTGCACCCCATCTGTGTGTGTGGGAGAGCCTGTTATTTTTTAATATGTTTTTTTCAATGAGTTTGAATTATATCAGCTGAAGTTAAAAGGGTGCTGATACCTTCTTGGGACATATTTCATCTGACAACTTCCCACGTACAATGTCCATGTCTTTTACATAACTTTTATTTTCCTTAAACTGTAAAAAACAATTAATCATCTCTCAATAAGGTCACTGATTTCTAGTACTTCATATATTTAGAAAGAATATCCTGTAACAAAGTGGCATTTTTATGAACATCATAATTTTAGATAAAAGGTCAGTGTTGACAACTACAGCCTGTCATTTTTTTTTCATTTTACCATTACAATTTCATTTACATATTTTTCAATTTTTTCTTTTTTTTTCCCATTTTGTGTTTTCTAGGCAGCCACTGAAGAACTCGGTGTACAGAAGCAGGCAGTCCCTGAACAGTCCCAGCCCAGGGGAAACTGAGATGGATCTGCTGGTGACTCGAGAAAGGCCGAGGCGTGGCATCCGGAACAGTGGATATGATGTAAGTTTATTTGGTAAAGGCAGTGAAATCTGCTCAGCAAAGCCTTGACTTGCTCCAGGGAACAACTGATAAGCCACAAGACAGATTGCCATGAGATATTTAGTGTTGCAGGAGTTTATGTGCACTCAGCATCTTGAAAAAAGTTTAGACTCTTTCATGTACTTTACCACTCTTCATCATCTTACAGTCTGAAATGCAAACAATACGTTTGCCCTAACCCCATTATTTGCCAAAGTATTCAATCTTGAATTTAGGTAGTTTTTCTAAGTGTGTGGCTTGACAGTGAGCTTTCTTCATTGCAATTAAAATCTTCTGTTTGCTCTGAAGAACAGCCTGGAGCTGCTCTCTTGATTCAGAAGAATGAACAGCCAACTCCTGGGATTTGTCCCTAAGTCCCAATGTCAGTGTTTTATGGAAATCCCCTAGGGACAGGTATTGTCCTCTTGCTCCCATCAGAGCTGGGAGAGTTTTGGGTAGGTGAATGTCAAACCCAGCCAGAGGTGTTGCTGCTTTGTGGTCCAAGGAGCTCATGCAGCCAGCACAAGGCAGAGTTGTCTTGTGCAGTCTGAACAAACACTGGGTGCAAGTTGACACAGTGTGAACCCAGAAGGAGGATTAAAAATAGCCCCTACACTGGGGAAATGTTGAGTTTTTCAGTCCTTTGTCACATGTACAAACTACTGTAGCTCAGCCAGCCCTGAAGATCAGTCCCTAGCAAGGGTTCTTTCTGGAAAACAAGGAAGTTCACCTGTGGTTGCCCATCCTCTAAACATTGTAGGTGAAAAACATTTTTTGTAGGGTATGGGATTTCATTATCAACCATCTCTCTGCCAGGAATGTGATTTTAGCAAGGAGAAAGAAAGTACCAAAGTTGGGGAGATGTGTTCAGGAAAGTTTAAACCTTTTACAAAATTCTTCAGGGCAGATTGTAGTTGTCAGATTTCTGAAATGATTCCCTGCATTTGGACACTTCCCATCAGACTGCAGGAGTCATGGGGCTGTGTGAGTGGGCTGACTGGTACATTGCTTTCTGAGGAATTAGGATGCCAATACTATGCTAATAAAAGCTAGTTTTTCACAGGGGATATTTCCCTGGAAATCAGTGTTGAAAACATTCTGGGAGCAGGCACGGCAGCAGATTTAAAAAAATGTATTTCAATATATTGTGTATGTTATATATAAACCATATTTTAAAGAAAATTTGTTAAAAACCTTGGAAGTAGATTAATGAGCTTATGCAGATTCTGAAGTGTCCTCAGAGTAATTATAAGCTCTGAGATGTGTGCACATCACAGAAAAAATTGCTTTTGCCTTGCCTTTGGCACTGCAGTTGGGCGACCTGTCCCTGGCACTACGCTTCACTGATAAGTTACATAAAATCCCTCTGCCCGATGCACTGCAGATTCACTGCAGTGCACCTCTCCCAGCTCTGAATGCATTTCCCATCTGAAAGCACAGAAATGCTGCTGGGAAATGGGACAGGATATTGAAATTTAGCTGCCAAGCCTGAGCCTGCAGCGTGGGCTGGTCCCCACTCCTGTTTGAGGCTCCTCGGAGCTGTGTCTGACAGGCTCTGTTTCCCAGGATACCCACTGATGGCTGCATCCATGGAATTCATGGATCTCACCAGCTAAACACCTCTGGAAATCTGACCTCTGAGAATGGGTGAGAAAGGGCTGCTTTGAGTGCTGACTCTTTTGCCCTTTCTGTTTCATAAAACAACACCTGGTACCCATTTTTGACATCCAATTTGTCATATTAAATGTTCCAGCCTTCTCAGACTGCTGCTAAACTCTTCCTCCCAACATGTTATTTAGCAGCAAGTCCTGCCAAAGAATAGTAAAATCTGCATTTTATAAGCAGTGCCAAATAATTCAATTTATGAATCAAATGGTTTATATTGCCTTCACATTGGGGACTTTTTTTACAGCATAAAAAACTGTGCGGGGAATTGGAGCTCTTACCAGTACACCCAGGTTATGTGTTGAGGTTTTTCTGCACAAAAACAATAATGCTTTTATCTTTAAAGAAAAGAGATTGAGATCTCCCAGATTCTTTAAGAAAACTCCTTAAGAATTCCTCACTCATGTGCACTCATGAAACCACAATATTTCCTTTCAATAACAACTTTCTAAATGATTTTCTAAAATGCTTTCATTCATACTTTTCTAAAATTACTTCATTCTCTATAATTAATTTTTGTGATATTTCTCTGAATCGTGGTTCTGTTTCCCAGAGCTAAAAACTGGTAAAGATATGAGGATAAAGATACAATATTTTACATTTGTCCATATGGAATATGTAGCTTTTAATATTACTTTGGAGTGTACATTCTACTGTTTGATGTTCCCAGTATATTATTTGCCTTTATAGTGTCTTTTATAATGAATTATGATAGAACAGTAGCTAGCTTTCCATTTTAAAGAATCCCAACAGGTTTTGCTATCATCACCTTCAACTAGGAATTATATTCAGGAGACTTTATTAACATGTTTATTATTTTCAACAAGTTCATGAACAACTGTGTGGAGTAAATCCCATAATGAAAGATTCTAGAACCTCTAGACTGCTCTAAAGAGATTTATACCAGAGCAGACAATATTTAGGCTGTTTTTGCTATACAAGGAGGAAAATTACCTTATTATACATGTCTGAGAGATCAGTATACAAAAGAATTCACGGGCATAATTTTGTTGATATAGCTAAATTTATGCAATGCATCCCAAAGGTTATAGATTAATGTTCACATAAAGAATTTTACTGATAAAGTTAAAGCAGCAAAATTATTCAGGAGATATGGAAAGTCTGTCTCTCACTGCAGGGTTTTGTTTGCTTTCCTCATGTACCTCTACTCCCTTCTATTATACAGTAACTGTGTATGAATTTATGTAATTGTGCCATCTACTTTTGATAACTACGTGTTTCAGTTGATAGGATAACAAATAACAAAATAACAAATAACACTCACAAAGTGATAAGATGAATTGAAATCGATTTTAAAATATGAAGAAAAGAAATTATTATTATTTTTCTCCAAAATCTTTATGTCAGATTTTATATTGATAAATCAAAGCTGCCTTAATGTTGGCTGCTAATATGAATCTTGTATACATGTGATATATTTTAACCATTCTGTGGGGGCCTAATGGCTGGTGAGTTGTAGTAGAAAACCTGATTTATTTCAGCACTGGGTACTAATAGGTCTGCGTGGGATTCCACTCACATTTTTGCAGGCATGAGCAAATAGAAGAACCATGGTTATTAATCATCCAGTCAGGACATTATGATTTCAGAGGCTCTTTGGCTGCACTTAGACAAACTACCATTGCATTTTATAGTCAGCTTTCTAAAACGTGTCTGATTTGTATTTATTGGAGCAACACAAACACCAATGGAATCAAAATGAAGGAATGAATTTGAGGAATAGTTTTCAGTTGAAGATTTCCCACAAAGTTTTTCCATTTAAGATCGTTTGGTGCAGTTGCATTCCCCTTCCCCCAGTCTGATGTGTATACCACTTGAGAAGCCTGAATTTGAGTTTGTGGTTTTGAATTTAGATCATATACTGTGTAACCATGACTATGTAAATTATGGTTAAATTCTAATGTGCAAATGTTTAATTTTTATCTTAATTTTTCTTTCTTTTTCACTGCCATACTTTCATTCAATACAAAATATAACTATGCTTAAAACAGAGAAAGCAATTACTATTTTACTTAGATTTATTATCAGTTTTCAGAGTGTAACTCTTTTACAAGTGGCTGATAACAGAAAAAGAACAGCAGTTTGGTTTTTCCCTCTGAAAAGGAATACATATATTTTATGATTGTCCTACAGCTTACAAAAGCTTGGGGGCACAGTCACTTATCTATTCAGGTGTAGAAAAACACTATTACAGGGAAAAAATATGCCACACTAGGAGCTACAGAACACTGAAATGATCAGGATAGCGCTGGAATTTTTAACAAGAATATCCTGTTGTATTCTTTTATTTATGGCTATTTTAAACACTAGCACAGTTTCTAAGCTCATGCTATATATAGAAGGAGGCACATATCCTATTGCTCATCCCAGTTATCCTTCACAGGCAATGCATTTTACAAGTATTTAAAGAATTATAAGGAATCAGTTGCTGATTTAAAACATATGTTTTTAAAATTCTGGGCTGTAAAATTGATCTTACAAAATATAGATCAAGTGTGATATTCCACTTTCAACTTCTTGCTGTGTGATGATTGTTTTGTGTCATGGAGTTACAGCCAAAAAAACAAAAGCAGGGAGGTGATTTCTGTTTGCACCTATCTGTACGGAAGGAATCACCCTAGGAGTAACCCTTCAAGCTAAGCTGCCCAAGCACTGTCTGTTCATTGGAGAATGTGTTCCATTCTCTCCCTGTTCCCAGGTTAACTTTGCATAAATGCCTGTAACTCCTGTTTGGGAGCTGGGTAAGCCCCTGAGCTGGGCCAGGGTGTTCTCTGCAAGGGGCAGGGCTGAATTTGTGGTGTCATTGTGGAAGTTCAGAAAAGCTCCGAAACTTTAGTTCTTCAGCAGTCTTAATCTGAGAGCCAGAACAAAGGAATTTCAGTCTCTCTAGCAGTAATAATCTGTCCCTTGTAAGGGGTTCTTCACAGTGATGGCACTGTTTAGAGAACCATACTCTTCCTGGCACAGTTGCACTGCCATTGATGCCACAACTAAGGCAACAATTCAAACATTAATTCTAATTGTTTTTAAGTGAGCCGTTGACAGTTTAATCTGCTACTGAGTGTCCCTGCTGCTTTTCCCAGCAAACAATGTAGAATATAAAGGGCTATTATACTCCCCTGCATCATATGATTTCTTTCCAATATTTGTTATGTGTCTATATTATTATCACCACTTTAATTAACGGGATGGGACCACTGTGAGGCTAAAAATGATTTCTTGCTCAGATAAACATCAGTCTCAGAGGCCATGAGATTTATGAGAGCAAGCAGTTGGCTATAGCTCAAAGTAGTCACAAGTTCTTCATTACAAGACAATATATAACTTTTTATTCCAATGGACAGTTGCCACAAAGTTTATTTTGCTTTTCTAACCTATCACCTTTACTTACTTCTACTGCAATGCAGATACTTTTGTCCAATGGGCTACTGTTACACGTACACACATATGCTTCTATTATAACATGTAAACTCTTAGCTTACTCTATAAAATTACACCCTACATTATAAACCCTTCACCATCTTATTAATAAAGTTTTTTACTTACTTAAAGCAATTTCTTATTTATAACTATAGAAACATAAGTTTATGATTTTCTGCTTAATGTCTGTGTATTTTATTTTTACATCAAGCTTCTCCCAAGGCTGCACATCAAACCCTCCTGTGTGTGGAAGTTTCTATTTTTCCATTTCCCACACATCTGCATTGTCACAATTCCTGATTTGTGTGTGTTACATCTGTGTTTGAGAATGTCGAAGCGGCACAAATGCTGGCTGGGGGCTGTGTACAAATCAGGAACGGGACGGGACTGCTAGGAACACATCCTGAGCTGTTTTGTTTCCAGCATCATCCTCATGACATGGTAATGACAATGGGAGGATGCCAGAAGCTCACATCCCTGGCAGCAGACCAAGAACTTAATGTTATAACTCACTTAATAAGTTTTTTGACCAATCGCACAAAGCAAAAGCATATAGACAGTAGTTCCATCCAACCACTATAAGCACACTTACCTTTGGTTAAAAAAATGCTTGCTTGTTTCAAATACAATACCCGCTTGTAATCATTAAAACACAATGCACAGAGCTCCATTATTAAGCTTAGAACTTCCTAATATCTCACTAGATATGCTTTTCTGCAGCTGAGGGAGTTATTCTAGCCAAGCATTAATGCACAGACCATTTGTCCTTACTTTTCTACTCCTTACATAATTTTTCTGCTGACCAATCTTACGGCTACTGCTTACGTCTAATCACAGTTCTGCTGTCTCTGAGGCCTGCCTTTTGCAGCTTTCCCAAAACCCTCTGATTTTATGGATTCCCACAAAATGCTATCTTGCAAATGCCATCAAACGCTGCCTTGTAAAGCCTTTGACATCCACTTTCATTCCCCCCACCAGACCGAGCCTGAAATCATAGAAGAAACCAACGTTGACCGCGTCAACGAGCCGCGCAACTACGGCAGGGCCCGGCAGGCCAAGGGCCACTCGGAGACGTCGACGCTGAGCTCGCAGCCGTCCATCGACGAGGTGCGGCAGCAGATGCACATGCTGCTGGAGGAGGCCTTCAGCCTGGCCTCTGCTGGCCACGGCGGCCAGCCCCGGCACGACGCCTACGGCTCGGCCCCACACCTGCCCTACTCCGAGGTGGTGACCAGCGCCCCCGGCACCATGACGCGGCCGCGGGCCGGCGTGCAGTGGGTGCCCACCTACAGGCCAGAAATGTACCAGTACAGCTTGCCGAGGCCCGTAAGTGGAGCTTCTCTTCACCACATTGTAATGTCGGAAAGGTGCTTCTGTTTTGAGCCACATGTTTTTATTATTTTTTTAAAGTAGTCACATTTAGGTGCTTAAAAAACAGATGCTTACAGAAAATAAGTATGTGTAGGGTGATGTGCTTGCCTAGACACTAACCTTGACTTTGCAGCTGGGAGATGAGCTACACACATACACCGTGAAAGACTCAGCATCTGTTTTAGCAGCAAGGTTGTCTTCTCTAAGTTGTACTAAGTTTAAAAGAACAGGCTGCAGAATACACTGAAGATTTAAAATAGGCTGTTCAGCAGATCCCAAACTGTTGGAACCCTGGCTGATGAGAATTTTAGATTTTCTGTGCTGACAGGCTCTGACCCCCAAGAAAATGCTTCACTTGACCTGAAGCCATAGAGAAAGCTTCCAAAATTAAATGGTAGAACTAAGATTATAAGTGTATAGATTGAATAGAAGTGTGTAATATCACATAGTAGAAATCTCAGAGTTTAAAGTTTCAGGATATAGTAATACATATAAAACAAGATAGACGTTTTAAGGCAGAAGATAACCCTTCTTCTTCACCTTCTTCTTCATAGGTTTAAGTAGCATTATGTAATTAGATAAAAAAGTCCACATTACGAACCACAGGTACTTAGTTATCAAGTTAAAAGTAAAAATATTTTAGGTATCATTTCTTAATTAAACAGTTTATCTTTAAAAAGCCTTGTAGAGAGAGAAATACGACTCCATTTTTAGTTTGTTAGAATGAAGTGCTGTAGAACTCACACTAAACTTATTTGCACATCCCCTTCTACTCATAATAGGAATGCACAATAGGAAGCAACTTGGTTTTATGGTTTAACTGTGGTGACATCTGGGTAGCTCTTCTGCATCACTGGAGAGGTTCACCACTGAAAAGCAACCTGAAATGTGGGCTGTTATTGGCAGTCTTGCACTTACAGCTATTGGCTTGGGTCTCTAGAGAAGAAATCTAGAGAAGATTTAATTCCACAGGTCTCTTAGATGACCTTATAACTGACTTTATCCTTCATTTTCTAGCCTCAAGCAGCAGCTAACACGTCCTCACCTCGCAGAAGTAATAAATGTATTAGGAACTTAAACCCAAGGGTGGAAATTGTTAATGCAATTTTGTAGGGGTCTGGACAGCAGCGCCACTAGCAATGTGCATGCCCTCATGTGGGAAACTGCACCTGAATTCCCACATATGGTAATGTGAAACTCAACAATATATTTTCTTTTGTGTCAGATATAAATCTAAACTAGAGGTGATTGCTTTCTGATAAGAAATAGCCTATCTAACAATACCAGTGTGATAAATTGTTCTTTTTAAGGCTTTTTTTTGGTCAGAATTCTTTTTTTTTTTTTAAGAATATATTTCAAATTGAGTCTCTAACTCTGGCTAGAATAAGAGAGTAATGCAGAAAAATGTCCTCAGTTCGAAATCACCATTACCATGACTTCGTTCCATGACAATAAAAAAGACATTAAGGGATACTACTTCTGAACTATTCTGAACACAGCTGAAAGCCAGTGGCACTGCCTGCAAAGGTTCAGGTTGGTGCTATTTAAGTCATGCTAAGGTTATTTCTGGCACTTTGAAATCGGTCCAATGAAATTTGTACAACATATAATCATATTTTATGGTTAGAATTAGATTAAAAGCTTAAGAGACAGCTAATGGGGAGTCAAATTGCCTCGACACTTCAAAGAATCCTTCTAAAATGAAATAAAAAATATTATATGGTGAGAGGTTTTAAAAAAATATAATAGCCGCTCTTCTTATGGTGAAGGATTCACTGTTGTCTTTCTAAGACTTATTACTGTCCTAAATCATCTGCATGTTTGGGACCTTTTGCTTATCTTTCTGGCATTCTGAAGACAGAGTTAAATAGTTAAATTCCTTGAAGATGGTTGATTGCCACAGATGAGGATAGGCACAGACTGCTGGGCTTTGGATAAGGGCTGGTAATTGATATTTTTCTGCATATCAGTTTCATGAATATGCACAGTGCTTGAACTGCCCCATTTCCTGGTTTGTTCTCATGGGGGATGGAGGGTTGAAATTGAAAATATCCCCAGTTTTGGGGATGAGAGGTACCTCTGCACTGGGATGTGTGTTACCTCTGTAAACCAAGAATTAGTCATTTCTTCCCTTTCTTAAAATTCAGTTCTTAGTGTAATTAGAAGTCAACATCAACAATGCTGTTACAATTCAAAACACTGAGCATTTTGAAAATGAAAATTTCATCTTTGAAAATTCAAGGGCATTTTGTCTGCCTAGATGGAACAAGTTCAGAGGGGTCCAGAGCCACTCTTTAGTGCTGTGTTGCTTCAGGTGTCCTCCAAATTGTGGATCTTTAATTTTTTTTAGTCAACTTCTTGGCTAGTCCCACCATCAAACATTTGTGTATCTCTTCAGGGTATGCACACATCCGGGTTTTTTATTATTATTTTCAATTTTCTTCTCCCTTTTGAGGCCTCCTGTGTGTTTTTTGTTTGGTTGGTTGGGTTTTTCTGTACATGTAATACCAAAATTATCTGTAGCTCTTGTGAGGGAACACCTGCTTACCAACCTGCCTGTTGGGTGACCTGTGAAAAGAGGATTCCTCCACATGGGGCTCATGCCTTCTCCTGTCAGAGGAAAGCCAGTGAAATGCAAACTCTCCCTGTTGTCCTGGAGCTTCCAAAACATGATGAGTAACACTTGGCTGAGTGCTTGGCACCCAGCTGGTGTGCTAAGACTGGAGGATGGAGTTAAAGGGTTGAAGGTGTGACACCAGCCCAACAGACAGCTCCATGCCTTGGTTGATCATGTTGCAGCTTCGGAAATTTGCTCAGCTGAGTCAAGTGAGAGCTGAGACCAGAGAAGAAAACCCTTTCCATCACAAGGCTGAACCAGTTTCCATCTCTCCTCTTTATCAGTGCTCTGGAAAGAGGAATGGGAGTAACAGAGCTCTGAGTCCCAAGGTGAGACCCAGCACCACAAACAGGCACTGATGACCAGCACATACAGCCTGAGTGGCTGGTAAAGCATCCCTGTCCTCAGAGCTCCCCTGCATTTAACAGGGGTAAAGTGGGAGGATTTTACCAAAATTCAGCCAGTTTCAATAACAGCTTCTTAGTATGAAACAGGACAGCTATAAAGGCAAAGCCAAATAAAAAAAAATTACATTATTCTTGGATTGCAATTTAATAATCAAGTTAAATCATTCAATGAGTTAGCAAGGACACTGGTCTTTTAATTCCTATGGATATTCCTGTAATTAGAAGGCAACATAGAATACTTTCACCCAGGACCAATCTGTAAGTGGAAGGTTAGGCAAAAATATTTAAATATTGTAACTAGGAAAATGTAGCCTTTAAAACCAACTGCAAAGTTTCTGCTTTGGTCTACAGTTATTTTGTGCTGGCCTGTGAGCACAGGCTGAGAGACTTGGGATTGTTCAGCCTGGAGAAGAGACAGCTCCAGAGAGACCTTAGAGCACCTTCCAGTACCTAAAGGAGCTACAAGAGAGCTGGAGAGGGATTTTTTACAGCGGTATGGAGTGATAGGACAAGTGAACTTACAGAGGGCAGGGTTAGATGAGATATGGGCAAGGAATTCTGTACTGTGAGGGTGGTGAGGCACTGGAGTAGGCTGCCCAAAAAGTTGTGTATGGCCTATCCATGGAAGTGTTCAAGGCCAGGCTGGATGGGGCTTTGAATAACCTGGTCTAGAGGAAGGAGTCCCTGCCTGTTGCAGGGGGCTTAGGCCGTGATAATCTTTAAGGTCCCTTCCAAACCATTTTGTGATTTTTCTTTTCTACATCCTGACAGGTGGGTTGGAGGAGACAATGGTGCAAGTGTCTGCTGGTGGCTGGACTTTATCCCCCAGAGGATTTATTGTTCTTGGCCCAATGGCTGCTAAACTGCACTTCCTACTTTTAAAAACTATTTATTGGTTTGCTTTTTCAATTGTCAGTGTTCTAACCACAGCAGACTCCTTCATTGACATTTCTTGCTGAAAGGGTGGCACAGGGTCTGCTCTCTGCTACCTGTGCAGTCTGTCCTGGCTCTCAGGTGGGATTATTTCTGTCTGATTGTTATATATGTTGCAGACTTTATCATTTCTCACAAAATAGAGTTCAGAACCCATGCAGAATGTTTTCCTTCTTATGATTTTTTTCTTTTGTTCTTTTTGGGCTTTTGGTTTGTTTGTTTGTTTTTGTCTGGTTGGATTTTTCTTTTGCTAAAAAGCAAGAGATCATTTAAAAAAGATTAATATTTGAAGAGTAAAATTAGGCAAATCTGTGAAATCAGCTGGGTTGTGATTTTGGTTTGTTGTTTTCCTCTCTGACTCATTTGACAGTGGTGAAGTGACTTTAATTCTACAATCAGGCTGGTTGGCCAAGAGCCTAAGGGCTCATAAAAATCTTTAACAGGCATCTGTGGTAAAACTTTGATTTCATTTAGCTTCTGAACACTTCTTTCCCATTTGTATGTTGCCTACAGAAAAATACTAATGCCCCAACCCATTAGAGAAACTCGAAATTTCACTGGAGCTCCCTCCCACAAGCACTTTGGTGTGTGGCAGCTCAGGGTGACGAGGGCTCACTCCTGTCCCCTCTGGACAGACAGCTCCTCAGCGTGGTGGAGCAGATCTTTTTACAGGATTTTTCACTTTAACAGGATTCTCTCTCCCCAGCCATTAGCAAAATATTGCCACTCACACAAAATTGTTCATCTCCCGTGTAAGCAGCAAAATAAAGGCTTAGGTTTTCTATTTTACTTTTCCCCCGATATTTCCAGTGCAAGTTGCAGCATATTTGTGAACTGTGATCCCTTAAAACACCTAATACCTCCTTTGATGTCCACATTCCAAAGCACAACACACGAGAGAAAGCCCAAATCTACCTCTGAGTCTCTGCCCTACCCTGCTTTACAGGACTTGCTTTCCACTCCCAAACCTTATCTCATGTGCTGTTCCTTTAAAATAAAAAAAGGGGGAATAAAAAGGATTTCATGCTTGGCACAAATGCATGCTGAGAGCAAGATGTGGGATGAAAGGCTTGTGGAGGCAGAAAGGAGAGTTCAGGCAGCCTGTGAGGGCACTGCCAGCCTTTGAGATGCAGGAGAGGCACTCAGACCATTCCACATCCAGCACTACCAGGAGAAATATAATTGAGGTTTTCTTTCATGCAAATAACATTTTTTTCCCTTACAGTTCTTTCATTAAAAATCAGTATTTCAAACCCATGGCTAAGAAATGTAGCAGTGTCTTTTTAGACTTTTCTTTTTCCCCCCACTTAAATGTAGAAATGCTTTAAATATCATGGTAGCATGGTGAAAGTAAATATTAGGAGACTTTGTAGGTGGCATGCAAGAAAAAAATATTTTCAGATGCATGCCTTTGAGGGTTTCTAACCTGCTTTAAAAGGGGTAGCAGTGAGAGAACAGAGAAAGATGCTGGATCTGTAGTGCTTTTCCCTTGGAGACACATCAAAAATCAGTTTGATAAGTTACCTTTCCTTTTTGTTGACCTAGTTTTGCAGGTATTTCAGAATGAAGGCATTTGGAATATGGTCTAAATGTGTAATTTTACAAGATGATTACAGAAAGACAGTGTTTTCTGATACATAGTGTGGGATTTATATTGCGAAATTCCAATCTAAATGTAGGTGGTAAGTCTGAAATAATCATGTAAATCCTGTAGGCTCTTTCTCTGGGCAGGAGACAGAGTGTGACTCATCCCATGTGTTTTAATGTGCTTTTAACTTTCACTGCTGTTTGTGGAGGAGCTTCTCTGGGTAAACCAGATACCTCTTGTTTAGAGGGCCAAAGTCCCACCATTGGACCCCATTTTTTTTCCAAAATGCCAGTGTCTTGATAGTGGTCAGCCTTCCCCAAATATTTATTTGTTTTTTCTCTGATTTTATCTTCATTCTCATGCATTGCTCTGAAGCCTTGTCATGCAAAACGAGGCTTTGCCTCATCCACAACTGAAAAAAAAATCACAACTAAATAATAAAACCAAAACCAATAGGAAAACAAAACCCTCACCCATGATGTAGTGAAGCACCTAGTGAGATATCATTAGAGATTTCTCTAAGTGTATTTGGAAAAATTATGGCCTCTAATCTATAGCAGTGCAAAGGATTTAGGAGGAAAATGTTGTTCTTCATGTCATTTGGGTTTCATGCACATAATTACTCCTCCTTCACATGTATTGGTGATGAAATTCAGAATTACTGCAAGCAAATTGCTTAATTTTGTGACTTTGTGGGTGGGCCTGGTGTTCCTCTGGATCAGTCTGCCTTTTCAGAACTGTTTGAAGCCCTTGTTGCTGTTTTGGAAAGTTACAGAACTTGGGGGTTTTGTGGAAAATTTTCTTTCCATCTCTTGAAGGCTGAAAGGAAGAGGTTGAAATATGGGTTGCTCACAGGCAGCTTCACTGCAGTACACACTGCTCTGAGGGTTCTTTCTGAATCTTTGAAATGTTTTTTTTTTCCCTGGAGAAAGTGAAAATACTCAGGTCTTTTTCCATGATCCAAAGCAGTTGTTGAGTCTCACATAATCACAACAGATCTGCTTTGCCAGCAGGTTACAAACGTGTAACACTGTCACAGAGACAGTGTTTAATATATTTTATTTTAATTAGACTTCATCTTGTCTCTGAGCTAATTTTCAGGTTTTCTTCCACATTCAAAAATCACCAAAGCACCGTAAATTCCCAAATAAATGGAATTATTGTTGACGCCACAAAAAGTTACCTTCCAGTTGTCTGGCACAGAGAGCAAGGATTTAATTTCTGATTTTGGTTTGTTTTTCAATTTGACTGAGATCTACTGGTGTTTCAGAAAATATTTATTTTTCTCTGTTACAGGCTTACAGATTTTCTCAGCTTCCTGAGATGGTAATGGGTTCTCCTCCCCCTCCTGTCCCTCCCAGAACGGGTCCTGTGGCTGTTGCCTCTCTCAGGAGGTATTTATCTGTTATTTTATTTTAGACATGGTCTCTAAAACCCACTGTCATAATAAGAACTGGTCCAAACCCTGGAGGGGCACTTAAAAAGATACATTAATGAAATTAGAAGCATGTTGTTTTTATTTCATTTTAACACAAAATGAAATTACAATGAATTTTCTGTTAGCCAGTCTGTGTCAATAAAATTAGGAACTGCAGTCTCTTGTTTGTTTTAGAGCATTCTTTGCCTCAGCTGTCATAATGGCGTGCTGGATTGAGGCAGATGATTCACACCATCATTCTCCTGCTTTCCTGGACTTGCAACATTTCCAAAGACCTTAGCATTTCCTAAGTGCAGTGAAGTTATTTACCACACTGCTCTCCTACTGTATGATACCATGCACTGTAGACTGTGTTGGTGAACTATGGTAAAGCTCTGGTCAATTAATTATGGTAAAGCTCTGGTTTTACAAACACAGGCATTTGTTTGAAGCAGCAAGCAAAGGCCTCATACAATGCTTTGGTAAAAAGAGCAACCAGGCTAAAAGGGTTGTTTGCAAACTTCTCCAGACTTCTGTTGTGCAGTTGTTCTGCAGATTTCTGTCATGCCAGGGCAAAGCTGGACACATTGTTCCTCCCTGGCTTGTCCTGCTGTAGCTGATAGGCGTGTATGGCTACAAATCACATCTGTAGATCAGAATGATGACAAAAAGTTGTATTTGTTTTCTTTCAGGTCTACATCAGATATTGGCAGCAAAGTGAGAATACCTGAGTCCAGTGGAGCAGATCAGGCCCAGCATCATGATCAGACACCTTTTGCACCAGGTTCCAGAGCTCCCATGTCTGTTGGTCCACTCGAACAATCGGCTTTTCACTCAGGTGACAAAATAGCGCGGATTCAACTTTGAGAGCCTTAGAAGTTATTTTGGATAGAAATGAAAGTATGGGCTATAGAAAATAAGGATGATTATTTGGGGAAAGACTGTATTAGGTGGGGTTTTTCCTGGTGCAGCTGAAGGAGCCCTCCAGAGGAGGGCCTGTCCCTTTGTAAGTGCCCCAGCTGCATCCTAAAACACTCATCCTGCAGCAGCACCAGGAAATGGCCTTTTCTGAAGGTAGGATCCAGCAGTAATGTCCCAGATGTTCTCTGTTCAAGTATGCCATTCTGCTGGCACATTAATCAGGACTCTGAATTGATAAAACCCAGTAAAACTGTAGAATTTTTAGGGAGGATATAGAGGGTGTTGGTAGCAAAATAAGTTGCAGTATTGGGACAGCTGTGTGCCTTGTTTGTGTTGCATTTTGTACCAACCAAGCAAAGTGGGAGAGACAGGCAATGGGGGAGAAATCAGTTAGATCCTTCCAATATTTTGTCAGTCAAGAATACTGATCCCGGTTCTTGAAAATTTTTTAAGGCTCCCTATTTCCTCTTGAGAAACTTTACCCCTACTCTTGTCACAAGAGTGGGCTACTGAGGAAGGCAGGTTGAAGGTACATAGCCCCTTCCCTTCAAAACACAAGGCAGTGGTGCTATTCAAGGTCAAAGGTAATCTATTAGCTCTTCACCTCTCCTCTTCTGGATGATATAGTTTCTGCCCAGAGCTTGTCTTTGGTCTAAAAGTCCCAGTTTTAAAGGTCTAGTCAGTTCCTGGTCCTTTTGATACGAGTTGTATTTATAAATTAATTGATTTAATCATGAGATGAAGCTGATATACTGTTTTTATGGTGTCTGGATAATATTTAGCTGGGAAAAAATATTTCAAATGGGTTTTTATTGGCAAAATGTGTTTTCTTGAAGCATTGTGGAAAAGAGCTTACATTATTCAAAATAATTTTCCATTAGTTCAAAGCTTTGAAATTAGTAGGTTTGTTAGACATTGCTCTGTTAATCTGCCAGAAAAAAAATCTTCTTAGCTTCCTCAGAAGTAATAGAGAGTTATCTGCATTGCCTTTGACATCGCTGACTGAGAATCATAATGTGGCTAAGCAAATGAATTGTCAATTAATTAAATGCAGTAGGTTTGAAGGATCCATTCTACTCTCACTTATTGTCATGCCTTCTGCAAATAGTGCAGCACCTGAAAGGAGAAGATGCTCACACTCCCATTTCAAAACATTTCAAGCTATGAAATGTGCCCCACTACCTAGACCTCTTCTTTATGTGTGCAGTAATGGGGTCTGTGGGATACACTTTTTGATTGGATCCAGTGATGGGGAGATTTTATTACTGTGTGCTGCTGAAGGGTGGCTGCAGTTCAGAAAAGACAAAATGACCTTCCTGTACATTGTGGAGTTTGCCAGAATAATTCTGGGAGTAGTTGAAGGAAACTTTCATATGTGACAGGTGCTACAAAAGGGTAGGCAAGTAAAGACAAGGATAATTCTGAGAAATGTGCGGTTGTAATACAAGATTTCTAACGTTCTGATATGAAAATAAATTTTTTTAGCCTCAGTACATGAAGAAACATTGCTGCAGGTGCTGATTTGGAATGTTAATGCCTAATCTCACTCTCATGCAGCCCAGCATCAGCTCTGAGATAAGGACATTGCAATAATAATTTAGGATAAGGTATAACATCATCCAATTGAATATTCATTTTGAGTAGTAGCTCGTTTGGTTATAGTTAAATTAAAAGAGGGTTTGGTGTAGAAGCCATGTGCCATGTACAGGAGCAGCACTTTCTTCTCTGTACATGTATGAAGAATGCTCATTTTCAGCCTTGCCAACTCATTTAAAATAGGAACCCTTGTGCTGTTTATGACCTGGAAGGACAAATGATTGACCACACCTCTTCTCTTAGCCCACCCTCTTCCAAGCCATGGGGCTGGAGGAATTGGGATAGAGGTGGTATGTTTCTGCTCTGGAGAAAAATGTGCTACAAACCATATTTTTACTCCTCTTCTTTTACCCCTGATTGCATCCATAGCAATTCTGGTCTGAGACTATGTGGGAGGTCATTGAGAAACTGTAAATATCTGTGTTTATGGAGACTGCTTTGGGGATGGATGTCACTGGTGGATTCTTTCTATCTCTGTGTACCTGCCCATGCAATGTCCCAGCATCTGTCAGAGTAGGCAGCATAACCCTCTTGCAGATTGTTCAAGAGCAAAAAATGTGCCGGGGCTGTAAATGAGATTCTGGGGGATGGATATTTGAAGCAGCCAGTAATTGATGCTAATTCAATTATACTCCATATGAATTTCATGGGCCTTCCCATGTCTTTGTGATTTTGTCAGCATAGTGGTATCATAGCAATTAGTAGCAATATTCAAATGATGTGCAGTTGGAAGGGGGAGAAATTTTATTTTCTCTGCATCAATTCTAGTACAGAGAATCTGCCCAGCTGTGTGATGTTACTGTGCTTCCATTCCTCAGTGAAAATGTTGGAGTTGTATTTTGTTGTGTTTTTAAAGGGTTTACTGCCCTTTGGCTTTCATGTAAGTGATGTTATTTTTGCTATATTCTGTGAATCTGAAAAGTAAAATACATGTCCATAGAGTATATGTGAATAAACTGAAAACCTGATAACTGATGAAGATGATATGCAGCTGTGCCATCCAGGATTTAGGAATGAGGGTTTCATGCCCTCAGTGTGATGTTGGTGATTCAGTGCTGGAGTCTGTCTTTGCATGTAAATAGACACTAGAGGAAGGAAAGAAAGTTGTTTGTAGTCTATTTTTAACTGGGCAAATACATGGAGTTATGATAGCAAAGGGAATATATCAAGGATATCTCAAGGGAAATATGCACATTAGGATGCTGGTCTTCCAGACAGCCCAGTGGATAATCTCTGTACCAAATTGTTCTTTGCATCTCTGTGGGCCACAGGAATCAACCTTCCCTGAAAGCAAATGTGACCCTACCCAGAGATCTGGCTGAAACTCTGGCTCCTTCCACACAAATTGGAATGTGATAGTGGGATTTTAATCCAGGAGGCTTCCTGAATGTTCCTATGCATGCATCTTAATCAAGAGGTGATAAGCCAGATTTGGAATCAACAAATATTTATTTGAGTTTTAGCTGTGTAATTTATGGCAGTCATGGACTGTTCTTGGGAAAGGAACTGAGCAGGTGGAACCTTGGTATTTTTACAGAAGCATTGAAGTTTTATGATGGAATTGTTGAGAGTACAGCCTGTTAAACTTATCAGTCACTCATTTTTGTAGGTTTTTAACCCATAAATAATATAGATATAATATAGTAATATAGATATTAATAATAATATTAATACTATAGCTATTAAGAAACACTGGGTAAACAGCAAAAAGAGAGGTGCATTACACTGAAACCCATTATAACAACAGCTGAAAATTGAATACAAGGAGGCAAACTTATGGGGAAAAAAGCCTTTTCTCTAATGAGTTAAAGGTTTGACGAAGATCATTTGTTGCAAGGATCAAGTCCTAGGGACTCTTTACACGAAGGCTGTACATGGTTATGAGGACAACTGCAAATCTTGCCTTCTCCAGTATTTCCCAGCATGATGAAGTTGCTTGAGTCAGATGGGACAAAAAAACTCACCCAAAACCCCAAACAAAAAACCTCAACAAACAAACATGAAGTCTCTATTTCATAAGCACTATCTTGTGATTTTCAACTGAAATCTCAGCTATTAATGATGCCTACTCTTTTTTCCTTTGACAGGAAATACGGTACCAGCAGTGTTTGCCATTCCAGCAAACCGACCTGGCTTCACAGGCTACTTTATCCCAACTCCTCCCACTGCCTACAGGAACCAAGCCTGGATGCCCTATGCTGGGGAGAATGAGTTGCCAGGGCAGTGGGCAGACTCTGTAAGCATCCTTGCTTTTCTAACCACCCGTGTTTTCTGTTTTGCACAGGAGGGATTTTCAGCAATTCTTCAACAAAGAAGCAGAAAAGGATAATTTTTCCTTGAATGGGAATAATCTCTAGCAGTGAAAAGCCATAAGAGATGGCTTAGACATAGATACCTCAGCTGTTCATAGCATGAACTGTGAGCAAGATCTTTAGAGGGTGGAATCATTCACTAGGTTAGGGCCTGGCACCTGTTTAAAGTTAGTGGGTTAGATGACATTTTTGTTTCCTGAGAAAGGTAAAATTTTTAGATAGACACATGTCAGGAGAAGGTGATGCTGCCTCTCAAGGCAGTCCCGAGCTGTTTGTAAGTTGGGGAAGCATCTTACCCTGCTGGAGGCTTCTCTCAAGACAGCCTGGCTCCCAAATCTTCCTTCCCAGCACTGCTGCAGCCCTGCTGTGCAGTGTTTCAGATCCTCCCGAAGGCTGCAGGGACAGATCATAAATTAAATAATTAATTGCACAATCCCAGACTGGAACAGATGTAATTTTTAGCCCAAAGTAAACCTACATTTCAAAGAATTGAAGTTGAAACATCCTGAAATGAATTGCAGTACTTTATCATGTTTGAAACAATTTCTCAAATGTAGGGCTTTTTTTTTTACACAAGGGAAAAAAAGATAAATTCTTCTGCTTGAGCTCACATCTGGTATCTATGCAGAACCACTCTGGCTAAAAAACCTGGGAGACAGATTCAATTTCCTTGTGCAAATCATGAACAGAACATTTTAATGAATTGCAGTTGAAATCTAAGTTGGCTTTGAGCAGCTAAGCAGGAGACAACACAGTCACATAAATGTTCCTGGAGGCAGCTTTTTTGTTGTACACTCTTTATTACTGCTCCCTATGCCTGTGAGGAAAACAATTCAATATGACTTTGTGATGGAAGTCTGAATTTGAAGGCTGAACTGTCAGAAAAAAACCCAAACCTGTTAATTTGTAAGCTGAGCACACCTGCTGATGTGCCCCTGACCCCTGGAGGCTTGTGATGCTCTGGTATAAATTTCCTTCTCAGAGCTGCCTTTTAAAGCATGAAAAATATTTATTTTCCTTTGTTGTTTTGGTGTTTGTTTTGTGTTTATTTATTTGTTTTATGTGTGTTTTTAACCATTCTTACATCTTAAATCCAGGAGGCCCCTTGTATCTTAGCAACGATTTTAAACTTTTTCTCTAAGAGGGAAAAAAGCCATGAAACATATAAGGAAATTTTACTTGTCTCCCATGCATCCTCCCTTTTGTATCCCTACTCTTGATTGCAGTCCTGTGGAAAAAGAGTCAGGTATCACTTGTCAAAAGTGGAGACTGAAACAAATGGGTCAAAACTGCAAACCAAGTCTCCAGCCCCCAGCTCCTTCCTCTGGAAAGTGAAAAGTATAACCCTGTTGTGGGTTTCCTTGTCTTCAGGGAAAGAAAAATGTCTGAAAAATAACCATGGCAATATAGAATTCAAAGGAAAAAAATGTTCCTTTTCACTTACCCATGGCAGAGCTTTAACAACTCTTTCCTACTCAGATTTTCAACCCACCAGTGGCTTTGCAGAAGAGGTTAAAATGTAGAAACTACTGCAGTTTCTACAATGAATTTGCAAATCTGTCAAGAAATTGTCTCTATTTGAAAAATCATTACTAGAGGAGCTAGTAATAGCATTAACAATATAGCACAGTCAGAAATCCTGAATAAAAGTGAATAGCATAAAGATCTGAAGTAATACTCAGGTTTTCTCGGTAATACTCTGGGCTTGAATTTCTGGACATGTTCTGGTTTTTGAGCCTCTAGATTATAGCTTGATCACACTTCCAAGATTTTCTTAAAAGTATTGAGAACAGAGGCTTAATATCTATAAGATTCTTCATTTTTCACACATTTCTGCTAGCCTAGACTGTAAACAAGGGAGTAAAGGAAACAAGAGGTTTGACAACAAGGAATTATTTTATAAGCACAATTACTGTAATATATTATTCTCTGAGACAAATGGTAAGTATTGAAACACTAAGTTTTGTGGGATAAGGCAATTGTATCCACAAAGCCCTTATTTTCTGAACTGCTGGATGCTGCTTAGTGAAAACAGTAAATTGGTGGCCTCTAGTGGCGTGATCACATGTTGTTCTAGTAAAATCACCTTTTGAAGAACCTGTTGTAAACTAAACAGAGGTGCCTGCATCTAAAGATCACTTTCATATCAGACCTGCTTCCTACACTGTCTCATCACACTGTAGTGAACATGTTTGACATTCTCTTCAGCATTTGATGGATGCCCAAGGCTGTGTAGAGGATGTGTAAATCCTAGTGGTCAAGCTTCAGACATAAAGCTTTCTTCAAAATTAAGGCCATTTTATAGACTTTTGGAAATCATAAATACTGTTTTTTATTTGATGTATTACAATCTTCTGAGTGCCAAAAAGACTGGCATCATGGTTCGTGGATTTGTGAAAGAAATTTAATCTCTCACCGTGACTAAAGGGCCTATGTTATTGTTTTAGTTTTAGGGGATGTTTAGTTTTATGGGGATTAAATCTGTGGAGTTATGAAAATTATGTAATTCTGTTAGACATGGCCAGAAATCCTGACACTTCTGAGCAGTCAAACATCCCTTTGAGTCTTCAGTTTCCAAGTTGGTGCACCTGAGCTTATCCCTGGTGTCTGGATCTAGTGAGTTTCTGTCAGCAGCAGTGAGGCCTGACACTTGGCTGGCTTGGATTAGATAGAAATCAGAAAACTGCTTTCTATTGTAGGTTTTTGGTGTACTAAAATCATGCTGTTTGTTTAAAACCAAAGTGTTTGCTAAGCAGAGAGCACACTTCCAGAAAAATCTTTTCCCTTGGACTTTTGGAGGTGATGATAAATGAAGACAAGCAGATGTGCTTTGTGCTGCCACAACTGGGACATGCATAAATGGCACATGCCAGGACAGGCATTTGTAGGCAGAAGCTTGTGGCATTCACATTCTCTGAACAGAGAGAAACATAATTCTCTCTCCCAGGATTTTTCCTGGAGAAGCAGAGAGAGAAGAAGAGAAAACAATTCTTATCTCTATTCACTGCTCCTATTGTTTTTGCACATGTGGAATGTGTTATGGAGATTGTTTACCGAGCGTGAGCTCTTAATTGGATTCTGGTGGTGATTGTTTATATTAATTGGCCTATTAGGTCCAAGCTGTGTCCTGACTGTCTGGAGACAGTCATGGGTTTTTCTTTAGTATAGTATCTCTTTAATATAGTATGATGTACTATAATATAGTTTTAATGAAGTAATTGTTCAGCCTTCTGAATCATGGAGTCAGATGCCAATCATTCCCAGACATTGGGGTCGCCCTGCATTGGATAGAAGCTGGGAATTCTGAGGTTTGCATCCCCTCATTTGGTGCTCTCTGTCACATCTGGCCGTGCCCCAGGGAGGTTTGTGGTCCCTAGCAGGCGGCGCCGCGGATCGATCGTCCCGCGTAATCCTGTGCAATTCCAATTCCCCGCAGGTGCCCCTTCCTGGCTACATCGAGGCTTACCCGAGGCCCCGCTACCAGCACAACTCGCCGTCCCGGCTGCCCCGGCAGTACAGCCAGCAGGGCAGCCTGCACCCCAGCCTGGAGCAGGCTCCGCTGGCCTCCGCTGCCGCCTCGCAGCAGAGCCTGGCCGACAACGACCCCTCCGACGCGCCGCTCACCAACATCTCCACGGCTGCCCTGGTCAAGGCAATAAGAGAAGAAGTGGCCAAGCTGGCCAAGAAGCAAACAGACATGTTTGAGTTCCAGGTCTAACATATCTTCTGTGCACAGTGTTTGTGTCTTGCGACCTGGGGTAGCCAGGAAAGCAACTCCTTTAGTTTTCGGCTGCAAACTTTCTGTGATTTGTGCCAAAGCAATGGCATTTTAATCTGTCTGAAAAGTCAACACTATGGAGTGACTGAAAGCAGAGCAACAGGGCTCTGAAGACAGGAAATTTCGCTTTCCAGCTAAGGAAAAGCTGCCAGGAAACTGTTTCATATTGATGAGATCAACCATATGCAATTGTTTGTCACTTTGCTCTCGTATTATGACCCATCATCACTAAAGATGCTGCTGAACATGTCTGTGCCACAAGAAGTTTCATTTACAGGCCCAGAGGCAGAGCTGCTGAAAATAACTTCTGCATGCCAAAACTTTGATTCGAGAAGAAAACTGCAGAACAGGGTTTGCTGAAGGCCACGGCTGGCGTGGCAGTGGCCGTGTCAGTTGTTTGCTGTGGGACATTGTATAAGGGGTGCTGGTTTCAGCAATGCAGAGTCATTTCAGCCTTTTCATCCCAGAGACTGTATTCAAACCACAAGAATTCAATGTGATTAACTAATACAAATAAAAGTCCTGTAAATAGCTCCGAGTCTCTTCATCCTACTAACAGTGCAAAGAAGTGAAAGAAAAGAGGACTGTGAAGAAGGTGAATGACATTTCCATCATTGGTGGCTACCTTGTCCCCCAGTGCCACTGATGAGTTATGGAGGAGATTTTTTTTTTCAGCGTGAGAGAATACAATGCATGAAGAGCCAGCAAAGGATATTGGTGCTAAAAGCTTCCCAGAGAAATGTAAAAAGGTTATTCCTGTTTGCTCTATAATCGGGCTTTTCACTCTGAATGCATGTGAAGCTGGTAAACCTGAGACCTTTAAATCCTTCCAACCTGGAAAAATGAATACACCTGCTTGGATAAGAAAACCTCTGTTCAACACAGTGTTATTTTTCCTCTTTCTTTAACAATGCTGTCTACTAAAGTGATGCCAAAAAGTGCTCCCTGAATCTGCAGTTGATTTTGATTGCGCTGGCACCGTGAAGCGCTGAATGTAGAGGACCTAATTACTATATTAACATGTAAATAAGTTAACAGCTACATGGATTAACAAAAATATGAATGTTCTGTGAAAAAGAGAGCATTGCCAGAAATGATGTTGACTTTATATTGTGCAAGATAAAGGTCACTGATTGTTACACTGCGTTGTGGTAGGAATCCAATCCCAAAAGAAAATCAAAGCACTTGGGATGGGACAGTAGTTAATATTTTGCAGTTGTACAAACTAGTTGGAGGTCATGAACAGTTGTTTTCAGTTCCTTCAGCAATTAGGTTCAGGAACTGAAGTTGTTGCAAAATTTGTTGTGTTGGGCGTGTTTGATGTCAACTGGAGTTAAAGGTAATGTCCTTCATTTCAGTGGGTTATTTAGTTATCCTCAATTGCTATTCTGTCTGATCATTTCATTTCCCTGAGTTTCTTTGGTCTTAACTGATGTGAGAAAGGGAACTTGGTTTAGCTTTTTGGCCATCAGTAAATTGACAGAAGGAGAGAGAAGACTAGAATAGGGGATAGAAGAAGAAATTGATGAAGCACAAACTTTTAAAGCAGAGCTATTTTCCCTCCTAATAATTATATTATAAACCCTGAGACTGTGATGCATAATTATCCTAGAATATACAGACATCCTCTGCTCCAATACCTTGAATATTGCAGAAGCGTTTGGAATGCTAGCTAATCTTTCAATAAATGTGAAATTTCATTTTTATTATTTAAAATCAGATATAAATAAAATGTATTTTTGTAATTTCTATGTATATATGTGCTGTATATTTATATAAGTGACTAGTCTGCTATAGTCAGAAAATTTCCATAAACTAAGTGGAAAAAGACAAAAAAAGAAAGAAAGAATAAACCCCTGATAATTTTACTGATCAGTATAAATGTGCTAAGTCTGGAGGTCACAAATATACAATTGGGTGACTTGGATACTAAACAACCAAAGAAACTCAATTTTTCATGTAAGTACAAGTCTATCGAAGACTGACTGCTGTCTCAGTTACCTGTCAGCCAGGTAATACTGATATTATCAGTGTAATACAACACAGCCAAATTGGGTTAAATTAATAGCTGGCTAAGAGCATCACACTTTAGAATAACAACTAAAAAATACTGTGCCAAACTCAGTGTGCCATAGAAAGACAGGTTCTGGTTGGCTTCAGTGGGAATTTCACTCACTGGGAGCTGGGCTGAGTTTCTCTATTGGGCTTTGTCTATAAAAGCAAATTTCACTAGACCCCTCAAGCAGAATTCTGTTTATTTTTCAGTCACTGTATTTATTTGGATCACTGTAAGGTAGGTGAAGACATAATGGAAGAGCAGCTGATTTTATTTAGCCTAAGCTGGTTCACAGCTGGCTTGAGCTAACCTGGGAAGTGAAGCCTGCACCAGGTCGTGCCAGCCACATTCTGCATCAGCTTTATTATCTCCGTTTTTGAATGATTCTTCTATGTAGCCCAGTGAAATTTTGCAAGTAAATGGTCCCTTCTGAGCAATGGGGGTGAAATGTGCTGTGTAATAAATTTCTCTAGCTTAGAGTCCCGTTTTGCAGTTCTCCTGAGGCTGAAATGATGCAAGCAGCCACAATCCCATGGATGGGCACACTGAAGCCATAGAGGTGGGAAGGGTGATGTCCCAATGTATTCCCAAAAAAGTCACAGGAAGCAGGGCATTCCAGTTTTAAACAGCATCTTTTGGACACTTAACTCAGTTTTTAAGTCTGTTCCCACTCTTAAATTATGGCAATTTAATAGCTCTAGTGAAAATGTCTGAGGGTGAAGTCTCATATATCTTACACAATGAATCTTGTGTCTTGCCATACTGGAAACTAAAAAATTTGGAAAATACAGAAATGTCCAGGGTTTGGATGTCTGTAGAAAATGGAAAACCCCCAACCGAAAGCATTTAAATAGCCTTCTAGAAAGAAAAACCATTTCAGTATAGTTAAACAAAGTACTCTTCATACTTCTGATGAAGACCAGTTAGAGATTCAAAATTAATTTTGTTTGGTATTATTATGGATGATGTGCAGTCTACTGAATATTTCCTGAACCATCACTCTGAAACCATTGTGGTGCACTTTATTCAGAAAACCATCTTACATTCTTCATTCATAATGCCTTTTTATCCTGTTTGTAATATGTTTCTGTAATTTTTTTTTAAAGTATCAAGTAAGATTATATCAAGACAGTTAGGACATTGCTGGGAAAGAAAAATCATGCTGTAATATTTATACTGTCTGAGCACAAAGCAATGATAAAGTGAAAATATAGTGTACAAATAATTTGTAATATAATAAACATTTTGTATGGCTACAAGTACAATATAGTTTTTCAATACTGATTTCAAAGGAGAAAGTATTTGTGTTTAAAGTTATACCCTTGTCCAGATATATCCATAACATTTTTACTGAGAAAAAAGTAGTAATTTAGCTTTTTCTACTCAATGCCCCAGTTTTCTTTAAAGATATGTTAAATGTTTAGGTGTAAGTACTGTTTACTGTGTACGTGAAATGTTGATGTTCTGACCACTGTCTGTCTTCAGATTTGTAGATCATCAGTAGGAAGAGTTGCAGATGAAACAACAAAAAATTCCTTCTTGGTATGTGTGTCCTGACCACTTTCACTTGGAAAAACACTTGTGACATTTATTAGCATCAGTAGAACAGTAACTTTAAAAGGATAAAAGGGAACTTGTTGGCAGTCATTTCTTGACTTGTTGGCAGTCATTTCTCGACACATTATCTGTGTTGGAGAGAAGCTCTAGCACTCAGTCTGGAAATATGAGTAATATTTGTATGTCATAATACTATGAGTAGAACTTGATAGAAGTGCATGCAAACCCTATATATAGAAATGAGGATATTATCTTCAACAGTGTTAATTTCTTTTTCAGACTCTCTTTGAAAGATAAGGCACGTAAGAAGTGTAAGACAAAAATGAGAGGAAGCTAGAAAATGCAACATTGGGTTGAGTGGCAGAATTATTGTGTTTAAGGGCTGATATGTCACAGTTTCCATTACATTTCAAGATGTCTGACTGTTAAAGAATTAATCACATTTTAATGTATGGGTTTTTTAGCTCTGCATTGCTCCTATAAGAGCTGACTGCCAGCTTCTAGAAGTCTGAGGGAGCTTGAAAGCAGCAAGTTTTCTGAGCTCACTGCATTTTGCTGCCCCTGATCATCCTGTGCACATCCCATCAGCTCCAAACTCTGTGTCCAACCAGTTATTGTCCTGCTCTTGCATTTCTCATACATTAACAAATCCCAGTGGCTTCCCAGTCCCCACTGACATGAAATGGCAGAGGGAGAGGGACCTTGCATGTCACTCATACCTACTAGAAAATGCAGCTTTCCCTTCATGGGTTAATTTTTAACTCCAGGAGTGAGCAATAGATTTCATTTTTGTTTATAAAAATAATTCAAAGTTTGTTGGGTTTTTTTTCTAATTTTTTTTAAGGAGAAGAATACTCTTTGAGAATGCTTTTTTTGAACTTTTGCCTTTCTCTCAGAAATAAATAATGCAAAACTCGTGGAAGTGAGATTTATATATAGGTCAGTAAAGAAATTGCATACTGACTTGCTCTTTAAAAATCTTTCAAGATGGCCAAGTCATGAAGGCAAAGCTGGTCAATACTGCAGAATCTCTCCTGCATTACACAATGTGGTTTAGGTAGGTCCTAATTTTAAAAATAGTTTAAATGCCCTCAAATAATATAATATCTCATGCTTTTCAAATCACCTTAAGACAATATTCTTATGAATATTGTATCATATTCATATGTATTTATATATGTGTGTGTCAAAACAAAAATAATTTCAGAACTGGTTCTATTTGTCCATCAATTTGTCCCCATCCATTTCAGGTTCCTGAAGGGGTACAGAGGCAGTAATGAAGAGATAAATCTCACCATTGTTCTGATATGAAGCTCATGAAAGATGAGAAATGAGCCTTAAATAGTTAGGAGTTAGGTGGTGAAATGTACAGTAAATGTCTTGAAGATAATTACAAGTATCACGAAGAGGTGTTTCAGGAATTTGATTTTTTTCTTTCTTTTTTTTTTTTTTTATTTGTTAAAAATAATGATTGTTTTAAGAAGTCTGACTTCATGAATTTTCTACACTCAATTCTTACCCAAGGAGTAAGTTGTTACTATATTGCATTCTATTAATAATTTTGTAACTTTAGAAACACACATTTACCCACTGGGCAATAATGGGTGCAAAGGACAGTAAATCACAAAGAAAGGCCATTCCACTGAGTACAATATTTAGAGAGCAGGTGCATTTCTCTTCCAGAGTATTCCCTCTTCACTGGAGCCCAGAGCATTTCTGTGCTGTGTAAACCAGCCCAAACAACATAATAAACTGTGGTATCAATTAAGGCCTTGTGTATCTGGCAAGGAGATCTGGCTGTAAGTAAAATTGAAGTTTATTCTTTATCCCTGTCTTTATCTCATACTCTCCATGCTGCAATGAGGAAAAAACCTGAATACTTTATTTTACACTGAACAAATTTTAGTATTTCCTTGTATGACAAAGAGACTGGGAAGGCTTTTCCATTTCATCTTGCTGTTGACTTCTGCAAGCTGTATTCAACATCATGCCTGATAGAAAAAAAAAAAAAAAAGAAAAGAGAGTGAAGCCAAGGATTTTGGAAAATATGATAGAACCCATCTTGCTGAGGCTTAAATTTTGTCACAGGATTTAGCAAAGCCAACAGAAACAGCTCAGGCCTAACAAAAGGATCAGTTCTGGGCAGCTCTTTGGGTCTCATCAGAAAGCATGTTTATCCAGCACAGATATTCCTATGCTTTTTGACTTTTTATTTTCATTTAATGTCTTCCCTGCCATTGCTGTGCATTCTGAATTTGAGTTCTACATCGTGCACACAAAGAAGTGCACTCTTTACCTCGCTGATACCTGGTGTGGCAGCAGCAGCAACCAACACAGGACAGAAAATTTAAACAGCCATGGCACTGCATGGCTTCAGCCCATGTGCTTTGTGTGTTCTCCTATTAGTGTTGAGGCAAACCACAGCTGTAGGTAACATTTTCTGCTGTTTTACTGGCAAAACGCTTTCTCCCTTCAAGGAGAACAGGGCTGAGGCAGTAACCCCCCAATAAATTTGCCATCACAAGTGTCTTAAAACTGTGCCAGGAGAGGAAGGCTGCTGTCTGGTTATGGGTGGCTGGAAATTGGGAGATGGAAGGTTCGTTTGCTTTGCTTCAGGATTTTGGATTGGTCCAAAATGTGACTGTGCCTCAGTGTCCCATCTGTAGGGCAGGGTGAAAGGACTGCCTCTCCTCACTGCTCTGCTGAAACTCAAACCCTGGACTGCAGTGGACACTTTAGTAAGAAGCACCATTTATTACTTCATGGAGCTTTGGGAATTGTTCAGGACTATAAAGTACCTATTCCTATGGTAGCATTTCAATAGATGTGAATTTACAAGGGAAAAAAAACACCTCTTGAAAATATTTCAGTATGTTCTAGGAAGCCTTTCCAATAACAACCTCTACACTTTTTTACAGAGATTTACAGAATTTATATCAATAAACTGTCTCACTTTCCAGGCAACAGATCTCACTCTCCAAGGAAATGAACTTTTCTTACGTGTTTGAATTATGGAAAGGACTAGCTCTGCATGATTACAAATATCCATGTTATCTTTGGTGTTCACAGCTTGATTCACCTGAATTGTAATGGCTGTGTCTGTGAAACTTCCTCAAAATTTATGAGTGTTTCAGCTGTAAGTGGGAAAATTAATTTTCTGAAGCTGCAAAATTGAGAGCAAATCTAAAGCTGAGTCTAGGGATTAAATTGAGAGCATAAGAGAATAAAGAATTAAAATTTTATACTATGCAATCTGAAGGAAAATCTCCAAGACCTGTTATTTAAAACTACATGGTGATGGTAGAATTTTACATATGACTGAAAAGGGGGAATTAAAATGTTCTGGGTCATTACAAAATTCCCATGTTTTCACTGAGCCATAGAGTGATTCTAGAATAAAGCTTACGAGTACATAGAATAGTTCCTTTCATGTTAGTGGCTATAGCTTAGAAGTTGTACACGTGTTTTCCTTGGCAACTTTGCACATGAAATAAAATATGTCTTAAAATCTGTGTTGCTACTTATTGGTTGTTCCTGCAGTGTCCTCCTCTTTAGATCCAGTTTTTGTGGTTTTTAAAATCATTTACTCAGGCCTGAGTTTCGTGCTGTCAGTCTGAAGTAAAAGGAAGAGGAAAATGCAGCTTTTGACAGGGCTGCTTTTGTATAATTTGTGATGCAAGAAATTTGGAATAAAAAGTTCCTTTGTAGTTTCAGAGGGAAAAAGAGGCAGGAATGGATCTTCCAAAAACAGAGGATAAATGAACTTCCTAGCGTAAGTATCACTACTAAGGTTCTAGACAGACGGCCTAGTTAAGATATAATCTTTTAAATTTATATATGTATTTACATATTTTATATACATGCTGTGTCTGTGAGTACTTAAACTGCCTCAAGGGGTTGTTCTGGCTTTCCTCAAGATACACCAAAATCTGAGCCTATTTCACAAATGTTGACAATTCTTCACAAACGAGGACAAGTTTCCCAGAGTTAGGTGCTGCTCAATTTCCCTACTTCCTGTTGAGATATTAGCTCTGAATTTTCAGGGCAGGTGACTGTAAAATGCAGCAGACACTGCTGAAAACAGAAAAATCATTTCATGATGGCTTAATGCTTTTGGATTTCCTTTCTAATCTGTCCCTGAACTAATTAAGGCAGCTTGACTTGAAGATTAATTTAAATTCTAATTATCTATTGTAATAAGGCTGAATATCTATTTGGAGAATTTTAATGTGGCAAACTCAAACACAGCAGTGTGAAATTTAATGTACCCAACTGCTTGGTATAAAATAATTTCAAGCTGAAATGCATTCTGGTTTTTTGAATAGCTTTGCATCTCATTTCCCCCACCACAGAGCAGCCAAGGCCGTTTGAGGTTGCAGAAGTGAGACCTGAGGCTCTCCCTGGGGAGCACCCGGGTGTCCCTGCAGGTGCAGACTCAGGCAGGCTGGGAAGGGGTGGCACTCTGCTTTTTCAGAGGCTTGCCTCATTTAGGATTGGAAATGGGAGCAACCTACTAATATTTTGAGATCTCTGCCTATGAATTGAATTTGTAGCCTAAAATTTCTGTCTTGAATGCAATAGGGATAGATTTGTTCAGTCACAAGGCAGCTACATGAAAGAGATCTGAACTGTGCCTGCATCTGAATGTCAGGTTAGCCTCCCCTGAGCAATCTGACAACAGAAACAATTAAAAAAACAATTACACATTCTTCATGAATGAAAGAAAATGCAGTGAGAATGCTATTCTATTCTGTCTAATACATGGCTTAATTTTTACAAAAGAAATGATAAACAGACCAGCTTTGAGATGAAATCATAAGCCCTCAGATGAGAGCAAATTGCTAGATTTAAGAAGATCAGGTGGAAACAGAGCAGAAAAATAAAGGTAAGTAGAATGTTTAGGGGCAGATTAAAATCAGCCTATGTGCCATTATGTACCAACAGCCTTTTTTTTTCCCAGAGGAAAGGTTTTGAGCAAAGGAGTGCTGTGGGTGACACTGGCCAAGGGTGACCATTCTGCTAAATGCCAGGATCCAGATGATTTTTTCAGGAGATGTGTGATCCCAGGCAGCTCTAACTGAGATTGCACATTAACTGATGTTATTCCTTGTGTTATCACCCAGTAATTAAACTCCAAGTGTTGTTTCGACATAAAGGCCATATGAAAAACAGAACAGATGGAAAATATTTCAACTGTGTGCCATGAAAAGCAGCTCTAAGCCAAGAAAACAAAGGAATAAATAAAAAAAGTGCATAATGGCTGATGAGAGCTGGCTGTAGAGTGAAAGGTTTGGTAAAAGGTGAGAAGTAATAGTTAGGAAGCAGCAATTCCATGTAATTAAATCCTCTGTAGGCTCTTGCAATAACCTTGGAAAGTTTAGGGTGGTTTAGGAACAAAACTGATCTGAAGATTGGGAAAGTGAAGATAGATCCTCTCTTACCTAACTTGATTTTAAAGCTGTCACTTCTCCACAAAGCCTCTGAAGGCCTCTGTGTATTGGCCCTTTTTGTCCAATCCAAATTTGTTTTCTGGTATTTAGTTTGGGTATTAACAAAGTTCTCATTTTCATAGTAACCAACTATTTCAGCTTAACCATTCACAGTTTCACAGCAATTAACTATTTCTGCTTAAGCCTCAAAACACTTTGAGAGATTTTTCATCCTCTTTCTGCAGAGAGAGCAGTGAAACACTGCAGCCCAGATTTCCAAAGTGTTCTGATGTTCATTTGTAATCACATTAAAATGGGGTTGCTGTAGTTTGATGATTGAAAAATGGAAGTTATAAACTAGATTTTTTTTTAATATAAACTCTGTGTGCAGTAGATCAAAATCTGTCTGGAAAATTTGAGGCCATATAAGGATGAATGCTGCAATAAGCAGTAAGAGGAAATAAAATTTTGATATTGTATTTTGTTAAAACATTTCACAGCTGAGCAATTTGAACACAGTTAAAAAAAAACAGAGGTTAAAATATTCCCCTTAAAAATAAAGCTCTCTGCCAAAATATTGCAGCTTCAGGGTCGGTAACTTTATTATTTCATGCTGCCACCTACTGCTTTGGAAATGGAATAGGAAAAAGTAATCAGTATTATTATCAGTCTGATGAGCCCCTTTGCTACTTGGTGTTCTTAATGCATGGCATTATTTTTGAATGCTGAATGCTATCCAGATCTTCCCATTCCTGCCTCTGTCCATTTTTATTTGTGAAAGGACATGCCTTCCAAACATAGGGATGTTTTCACTTCAAAAACTGCCACGGGCTTTAGCCTAAGCACTGCTATTCCTAAAATGATGGTAAAATGTCAGTTAACAGCCAATGTCGTGTGACTGCTCTGTTAAAAACCAACTCAAGCCACAGCTTCTCTAATTTTATGGTAATAAAGGAATACACTGTGACTATAAAAAAGTTTTTTATGCTAACATGAAAGTAGTTCTTTAAGTTGGTTTAGAGGCTTAAGACTTTTAGCCATACCTATTTACTCAAAATTGCACTTAATGTACTTAGAACTAAAACAATACAAAACCCAGCCATATTTTATATTGCCATTTCTGTGTTTCCCAGCTGCAGATATCGACTGCTGGGAATCCTGACAAAAACAGTGTTAATTTATCTGTTTTTGAAGAAAATATTATATGCTTCCTGCATAAAGTAATTGGATAAAAAGAAAAAGGTTCAAATACACAGCAGTGTTATCAGTAACTAGTACCAGACAAATAATACACAAAGAAGTCAACAATATGCTATATTTTTAATTTGGCAGTAGAACAGCATATAGTGCATAGAAACCCAATACTGAAGACCCATTAAAACAGTCCACAGTGAGAGTGGCAAAATATCCAGCAGAAATAATCCTCAATGTGTTGGTGGACATCACTTCAGGTTCTGCATTGCTTTCATGCTTTGTATCTTCTTTTCCTCCAGTGCCTTCAGGATTTTATCTAAACAGGAATTCAATATAATTTGTCATTAATGATGTAGTTAATAATTTACAGTACTTTTAAGTAAATCCAATAATGTGTTAAGCAAACTAATAATCCTTACAATGCCTTGGCTAGCAAATATCTGAAAACTAGAGCTTCTCAAAATAGTAAGTATTAAAAATGGAAAGTGATGTGTATTGCTATAATGAAGGGGAAAAAATACCCAAACTACCAATCTGAATTTCTTTTGAAATCTTCCTTTGAATGCATATATCTGATGGACATTTTCCCTATTTTCTTGTAACCTTTGCACTCCTGAAAGTTTCCTGACAGGCAGCCTGTGACCTTGGAGGAAAAGATGAGCATGAAATCCTTAGAGTTGTTGACCTCACCACCTGAACTCCCAGTGCCATCATCATCTCCTGAGTTATTTTACTCTCAGTGCCATCATCATCTGCTCAGCTATTTTATTACCTGCACTTTCTTCATGGCCAGCAGGTTGCAAAATTAAAATGCCAAGCTCACTTATAATTTAACTGGAGGGTTCTTGTTTGGTTGGTGGTTTCTTTTGGTGTGGGTTGTTTTGATTTTTTTTTGGGGGGGGGGGGCGGGTGTGTTTTGGTTTGGGGATTTTTAATGCCTCCAACTATCCGTGGCCTTTATTTTACATCAAAGCTGTTGCACAACAGCAGGGGGCTCGTTACATTTTTGCATGTACAAACTCCCTCTCGCTTGGCTGATGCCTGCGTTGTTTTTTCTTTGCTGTCACTTAACGACTTTGGGGGTTTTGCTCCTTGCTGCAGCAGCGGCTCCACCCGCAGTCCTTGCACTGCTCTAAGCGCGCTCTCGGCCGGCTCCCCGCGGGCGGTGACCCGGGACAGCGCCTTTTGTCCCCGCAGTGCCGCCGTGCTCCCGCACGCACCGGGCTGGCTGCGGGGACACCCAAAACCCGCCCCAGGCGCATCCCGCTTTGGGGGTCCCTGCCGGGGCCCCGCAGGGCGGTGCGGGGCGGTGCCGTGAGCCCGCAGCTCCGCCCGCAGCTCCGCCCGCAGCTCCGCCCGCAGCTCCGCCCGCAGCTCCGCCCGCAGCTCCGCCCGCCCCGCGCAGAGCAGCGGAGCTCCGCACGCACACTGCCTGCCGTCGAAGCCGTCGCCGACGAGCGCCGCCAGCTCCAGCTCCTTGAGGCGGATGCCCAGCTCGCACATCTCCTCCTGCAGCTGCAGCTGCGCCAGCTCCGGGGGCCGCCGCGCCGCCTCCCCGGCCCTTGGCGCTGCCGGCGGGCAGCAGAGGCGCGGCGGCTCCGGCACCACGGCGGCGGGCAGCGCGGCGTAGCGGGGCGGCCCGGCCGCGGCCGGCAGCGGCTGCCAGGGCCAGCAGAGCGCGGCCAGCGGGGCCCAGGCTCCGCCCGCCGGCCGCGGCACCGGCTCGGAGCCGTGGAAGTGCGGGAAGTACAGCGGCGGCCACGACGGGCGCTGCACGGTCATGGCGCGGCGCCGCCGCTGCCGCTGCCGGCCGTTGTGCCCGCGGCCACCGGGAGCGCCCGGCGAGACCGGCGGTTGTCCCCGAGGCTCCCCGGGACAGCCCCGTGGTTGTCCCCGCGGGTGTCCCCGGGACAGACCCGCGGTGTCCCCGAGGCTCCCCGGGACAGTCCCCGCGCGTGTCCCCCCGCGGTGTTGTAAAAGCAGGCGACTCCCGTCGAGGGGAGGAATGATGTATCTGACTCCGTGCTATCAGAAGGCTAATTAATTACTTTATTATACTGTATTACACTATGTTACGCTGCATCTGGACTGAAGCTGCACAAGCACTCAAGTGAACCAAATGTCCTCACTCTCTGCTGACCGACAGCCTGCACACGGCTTGGCCCCGACAGGCCAAAGAGACAAACCCCCATCGCTCTGGGGAAACAATCTCCACGTTGCATTCTGCTTCGGCACAGCACAGGAGCAGCGAATGAGATAAGAATTGTTTTGATCATTCTTTACGCTGCTTCTCTGAGGTTCAGAGAACGTGGATCCCGCACCCCGGCCACAGGAGCTGGGCTCCACACCTCCGGCCGGAGATGGCCCCGGTCTTTTCCCTCCCTTGTTGCTTCTGTCCCCAGCGTCTTTCCAGTTTTCCTGTGGAAGGGCAGGAATGGAGCCGGCTCAGGGCGTGGGTTGTGGAGGAGTCACACGAACTACGGGTGTAGTCACTGCTGCACAAAGGAGGAAAGCCCCAAAAGTCATTAATGTGAGAACCAAAAAAAAAAAAAACCCAAAAAGCCAAAAAACAAACAAAAAACCCAACAAAAACAACAACAACAGCAAAACCCAAAAAACCCAAAAAAACCCCAAAAAACCCAAACCAACCCAGGCATCAGTCAAGCGAGAGGGAGTTGGTACATGCAAAATGTATCGAGTAGCAACGAGCCCCTGCGGTTGTGCATCAGCTTTGATGTAAAATAAAGATAGTTGGAGGCATGAAAAAATCCCCAAACCAAAACACACCTGCTCACCCCCCAAAAAACTCAACCCAGCGGTTTTATTTCTGGGCTGGGAACGCGGTGTTTGAAAGGGTGCAGTAAACTCTGGAAGTAGCATTGGTTAAAAGGAGTGAGGAAGGCACTGTCTTAAAAGTCTCTAACTTTTAGAAGTTTTCTTCAAGGCTATATGTGAAATAAGCCAGCTACTGATGATGGAATGAGGGAAAAATTCATCTTCAGGTGGTCGTGCATGGATGGCTGATGCTCTGCATGCCTGCTGTTCTGGATTGTGGGGGTTTTGGTGGGGATAGGTGCTCGCCTACTCCCCAGAATTTTCCATTTTGCTTGTGTTTATTTGAGGATGAGACTTGTCATTAATACTGGTTGGTGAGTATTTCTTTAGCCTGATTTCTTTCCATTAAATATGACACCCCTCCTCCAGCCCTAGGCAGCAAGTGTGGGCATTGCTGACTGCTTCTGTGGACCTCAGAGCAGGCCAGAAAGATCCTCTCAGGCTTCCAGCAGGAGGACTTTTGGGATGGATTTAAGCTGATTTGAGGTATTGTGGACAACCCTGGTAGCAGAGGTGCTGTACCAGTACTGTTGATAAAGTATTGGTGACTGCAGGGGCTGTGGAGTTTAGTCAGGATCAATAAATTCTCTTAAAACAAGGTGAAAATCCCACTGCACTACTAATGTAGCCTTGAGCAGACTTCAGCATTACACAGCCTCTAAGGGACTGCTGTGTACTCTGGAGTAAATATCATTTTCCAAGCCTTCCCTTGAATAAAACAGGAAGATTTTCTAGAAGCAGAACTTCTGTGCACTTTTAAGCGCAGCGCTCTGAGCTGTGAGCAAATGCTGATGTGAATGTTTTGAAACTTGTCAGATCTACAGATGATGGCTGTCACCAGAGTGGCAGTCAGTGCCCTGAAAAGTGGTGGGGACAGAAAAATAGTGGCAGGAGTCACTCAGTATTTTATTTTAAAGTGTAATGTTAAGGGTTAGAGTTCTGGTTTAGAGTTCGTGCATGTTTGTGTTACATGCAACGTGCCTAAATAATTAAAATTCCAGTACCAGTGCAATCCCAGTACAGGTTGCATATTTTGTAGATGGAGCACAACGTATTTGAAACAAACACTGATCAGAGGAGAAGTCTGATAACAAGATTCTCTCTGGGCATCCTGTTCCAGTGCTCAGTCACAGTAAAGAAGTTTCTCCTCATGTTCAGGGGCAGGATCTCCTTCCTGATTTGCTGGCAGTGTCAGGGTGTAGAGGGAGGGGAAATGCAGCGCAGGATGCCATTGGCCTTTTTGGCTTCCAGGACTCACAGCTGGCTCATGGACAGAGCTTTTTGTCCACCAAGACCCCCAGGTCCTTCTCCCCAGAGCTGCTTTCAGCAGGTTGGCCCCCAGCCTGGACTGGTGCACGGGGTTATTCCCCCCCAGGTGCAGGACCTTTTGGCCTTTGATGAGTTTCAGACAGTTCTTTTCTGCCCATCAAGACTGCTGTGCTATGAGAGGTGAGAAAAACTCTGCTTTTAGCAAAGATCCACGTGCCTCATTTATAGTGTTACACACAGCTCACACACCTGCCTTCACCTTTGGCATTGAACATTTGGTACCAAAACTGGGGACATTTAACCCTGGGTTCTGCACGCAGGCAGGCATAAATGACACAAAGAGCAGAGGCTGGAGACAAAAGTTGTCTGTGTGTGGTTTTTGGCCAGCAGGTGCCAACGCTGGGGCCAACAGCTGCACAGCTGTGATCCGGCAGAGGGAGGCAGACACACACTTGTTGGTGTGTCACACTTTGTCACATCTGCACCTTCATCTCTGTGTGTTTAGGTGCTGATATTTGAAGTGCTTATGAGAGTGTTTGCTTTGGAGAAGCAAATCTTTTGCTTATCTAGCCAGCAAAGGCTGTAGTGACAGCATTCCCTCCACTGCTTCTGTAAATACAAACATCACAGCTCTTTGAGAGGCTTTGTTAAGGATAGTGAATTGAAATTATGAAGTCTGAGGGCAGCTAAAATTATTGGCAGTAGTAGTTAGACTGCAGTGACAATAACTGAGAAATACTGTGTGTGTGTGTGTGTGTGTGTGTGTGTGTGTGTGTGTGTGTGTGTGTGTGTGAATTCATGTTTTCACACAGGTTGCTCCAAGTATCTGTAAAAGCCACTAAAGCTACAGCTCTTCCCCTTTTACAATAAATTTTGATGTCAGTTAAAAAGCTCCAGATTTTCATCACTGATGTATGGTGAAGGGTTATAGCAAAAAAAGGTTGGATTTAGCATCTAATGTGTTGTTTAAAATGTATACTAATAAATCACATTGTTGCACACGGTTGAGAATTGTGTTGGTGTTCAAGCATGGTATTCTGCCATCTCTTCTTTTTAGTTTAGGTTTCTTTTTTAGCTGAGTTGTCTTTTTTCCTGCCTTTTGTAGTTGATTTCATTGTGTTGGAGTTCCTGGTTGGTCCTGTCCAATTACATATTTTATACCAACTTCCCACTTGCAGCTCTCAAATTCCCAACCTTTTTTCCTGTCATTCAGCAAAAATTGCTGTATTTTGTCCTTGCCAGAGGAAAAGGTTCCAAAAATCTCTCCAGGAGCTGCTGTGCTGTGCTCCCAGAGCCTGTGTCTGCAGGCAGTGAGCTGTGACCCTCCTGCTCCCCTCGTTCCTTTCTGCTCCTGGCGCTTCTTGTCTCTCACCTTTGTGACATTTTTTGGTGCTGTTTCTTGATGAGAAGCAGGAGAGCCCCACTCTGTGTGTGAGCAATGGTCCTGCCTCTAATTTGTCCCTTGTTTCTGTCTGAAGAGGTGTTGCTGCTGTGCACCCAGTCCTGATTCAGATATGTGACCTCCACCCCAGTGTATAACAGAAAACGTAATAATTTTATTAATTATCAATTACTCGTCACAAACACAAATTTCATTTGCTGTTAACAACATGTAATTGTTTTTCCTGAGCTCCTCCTGGTTTCAGTTTATGTCACTCCCTTCCCTGCTGTGTGTCTGGCCTGCCACATGTGTCACATCACAGTGATGCAAACCAAATATCAAGTGGGCTATTTATAAAGCCTCAGAGCACTTTGCCAGCAAACTTCAAATTAACAGAGAGCAACTAATTAACAATTACACAATTTGAAAGAAGTGCTAATTAAAAAGTTTTTTAAGAGGTGAATTTTCAATTGAAATTCAGAATTAACTAGAGACTTAGTGCCTGAAATAGAAATTTGGACTGATTAACAGAAATGCAAAAAAAGTGCTAGCTGTGTAAGAAATGAATTTTTAATTTTCTCTTCAGTGCCATGTTTAGGATCTGAAGAAGATGTGCTGTTTTGGACAGAAGGTCTAAATCAAACTATTTTTCAGTGGCGTTGTTTTAGTCTTACAGTGTTTATGGTCGTGTTCAATCACGAAAATTGGAGATTTTGGCAGAGGAGCCATGACTCTGCCTCTCTCTGATCGTTTCTGTGCCACTGAGTTCAAAATGCCTGCCTTATTTGAAGAACAACAGGAGGTAAGAAACAAGAAGTTTTCTGGAAGACAAGAGCTGCTTAAAGGCATTCAAGTCTGGTACCTGGGGAACCTTTTTATGTTCTGGGGTTTTTCTCCTCTTTGCCATTCTGTCCTGTTCTGGGAATGGCAATCTGGTGGCTTCAGGAGTGGGACAGATGTTACATTTTTACCAAAGTGGAGCAGGGTGCATAAACGGAATAAAAGCAGCATTAAAAACTGATCTAACTGAAGGCTCTCTGAAAAATTCTCCTGAAATTCCTTGGGTTTATGCATTGTATCTTCTGCATGAATATGTGTAGGGTGATGGAGAAGAAATGAGATTATTTTGATAGAGCAGGGTAATGTCTGCATATTAATTGAGCAGGTAAATACTTTGATTAGTTGTGTTTGCATCTGAGTTAATGCTGGGTGCTTTTTCTTGAAACATGAATTTTGTCAAACCCTGATGGTTCTCTCCAGATTTATCTCTAGAATGACCTCGTTTCTGAAATGTAATTTTTCATAGTCTGTCTCTTTTCGGGAGACTGCATTGTTTTAGCTGTGTACGTGGCAATTTAAAGGAAATAATGAGATCTCCTGTGAAATGAGAAAGCTGAGTTCCACCGAGCTTTAGACAAGAGACCTGGGTTCAGTGCTACTGAAATGAGTCATCACAGCAGGTGAGGTTGCTCAAAAAAGCCACAGTTCACCACATAAAAAATTAAAGAGATCCCAATCCATGCCAGCTTTGAAATAAGAGAAGCCATGAATAGTCCTGAAGGCAGACTCACATCTTGCCCCTGGCTGCTATTATGCCACACCTGAAATTCCCCTTGTAGAATGATTTAATCTGGGCTCAAGAAGCACCACTAGCCTTGGCAATAATAAAGTTTACTTAGCAGTATTCAAATGGGTTACATATTCTGCTTTTTCCTGTTTTGGATTGAGAGGTGTTGGGAGACAATCTACATGTCAGCCAAATATTTTTCTTTGTGTGTTGGGAATTGACACTGTCACAGGTTTGTGCATTTTTAGATGGTGGTGTGATCTACAGGTCTCAAAATTTATTTGGGAGGCTTTAGGCATCTAAAATCCATATGGATTTTATATATATTCATTCCTATGTATACATGTCTGTAAATATACATATGCTCATAACTTAATTCAAATAGGCATTAACAAAAGAGCCTTTTTGTGGTCTGTAATATTTGTTTTTTAAACAGTTTACACGATAATTAGAGACTAAGAATTGTGCTAAAAGCTTGCCACATCTTTAAGGGACAGTAATGTTTTTTCAGAACTGTGTGAGTATCATTGGCACATAAGGAGAAGTTTTTTCCACACTTTGCAGTAGTTTCTGTGAAAGATGGTTTATCCTGGTTATCTCAGGATTAGAAGTGCTGCAGTTTGGAGATGTAGATGGTTTCTAATCATAGGATCAGAGGAATGTGAGTGGTCTCTGATTCACCCTTCACAGCTGCAGCCTGTCCTATCAAGGAATGTGAAATCCTACCACAAGTGCAATCTTTGCTACTTGCATTAACTAAGAATTGTGGAAACTGCCTCGTGCCAAACATAAAAGCAGAGTGATTGCAGCTGAAACTGTATTATAGTGGTACAAGGGGTTTCATTAAGAGTCATTTTCATCACACAGCATAGCAGATTCAGAGCAGAAATGGAGAAATCTAGTACTTCAGAGCAATATGCCCTGGCTCACTCTTACTGGTGCCATGCACTGATGAAGAGAAATGATGAGAAAAGTGGCATTTTCTTTGGAGCCTATTAAGGCTGCTTCATTAAAGTGTCCAAACAAGATGTGTGGTTCATAAACAGCAACTGGTGTCTGTTGACTGATTGTTTAACTTTCCTCTGTTATTAGCTTAACTTTGCTTAAAATTTATTTTCCCTGGAGCATTAGTATTTCTAGGGTTTTTTTACTGTTTAGGCAGGTGTGCTACTGTAAATTTTCTGCTGCCTCTTGTGAAATTGTTTTCCTGTCCCTGCAATTGACTCATTTGGACAACAATTCAATGGCCTGATCCAAGTTTCAATTAATCCTGAGCCACCTCTGCTATTTTCTTACTTTCAGTACTAAATTAAAGAAAAATATGAATGGGTCATCTCACTTAGGCACATTTGGGGGTGGAGGGAGGGGAAATACAGTGAATATTGCCACACACTCACAAAGAATATTAAAGAAGGAAATTGTCCGTGAAAATGACCTAGAGGGAGAAATATGAGCAGGGAGGACACAAGGAGGATCTTGTGAAGAGGTGTCCTGTCAGGAGGATAAGGTGTGCTGCTTTCTAAAAACCAGGGATTATGGGCAACCTGGTGTATTCCAGAAGAAAATGGAAAGTCTGGTCACAAGAGTTTTTCTAAGACCTAAAGGCTAAGTCCTGGAGAGGGCACAGCAGCTGTGGCCTGTGGGTGCCATGGTCCCACCTTGCATGGTGGCACTCCCTGAGCTCCTCCCTGGGCAGGGCTGAAAGGCATTGCTTGATAACGGGGAAAAGAAGGCTGCACAATTTAACCAAATGTGAGGCAGCTTCAGCAGCAGCCTTGGCCTGGCAGTGAGGTATTTTGTGCCTTGCTGTTGGTTTGAAACATCCTGCTGGACACCTGAGGCACATTTTCCTCCCTGGCTCTTAGTAAAGTTCAAAATATGAATATTTAACCACAAGTCAACCCAAACCAAGCTAACAAGGCTGTGGCTAAGTGTCACTTTAAGGCACTGGCTAAGAAGGCTTTTTCCTTTATAGCTCACATGAGAGTTGGCTAAAAATAATCTTTGTCCCAATTTTAGGGGAGTAGCTCCAGCCCTGGAGGCTGGCTGGATTCTTATCCCCCTGGAGCTGTGCCAATGATCACACACCTCCTTTGGTGCCACTGCCATTGCTGTGGTTGATGTTAGTTAAAGGATCATCAAGGCTGGGTCGTTTACAATTAATTGCTGTGCACTAATTGGTTAATGGGTGGCATCCTCTCACTCATTTGCTGAAATTACAGGAGTGGTATTTATCAAATACCTTGCACTCAGAGCACATATTCCAGCTTTGAACTGGATGTGTAATCCTATTAGTAATAAAACCTCCTCTTGTATCAAACTGCATCCATCCCACTGACCACATGTGTGGAGTAAAGCAGCAAACCACATCCAACAAAACCAGAGGAAATGCACCACAAATGAAACAGGATGCACCTGGGAGAGGGTGCCATCAAAGCAAAGGGGTTGGGTTCGGCAGATTCGTGTTTCTAATGAGCCCTGAGTGGTTAATTTTCATGGCTAGGTGTGTGTCCACACGGGTGAATTGTTGTGCTTTGGTTTTGGTGGTTCTTTGTTGTTAGTGCCAGCAGATGTCTCTCTTGATCATTGCACAGCACTGACCTGAAATCTGATTTATGCTGGTGGGCAGCAGGGAAATGCCTCCTGCCAGCCCTCCCCAAAGAGCTGCAATCCTGCCCTGTGCAGGAAGGCATCGAGGAAAGGCACCAAGGGTGAACATGCACAAGTGTCACCCACACCCGTGCCAGTGCCACGAAAAATTACAATGCAATGATGCACTCCAGGAAAGAGAATGTGAAAAATGCCTCGTTTGGTTTGCCTGCTGAAGATTATTACAGAAAGAAGTGAGGGCTCAGACAAAGCTTGGATAATCTAGCTGAAGGAAAAATCTCTTACCTAAAGCTGAGAGAAAACATCTCTGGTATAATAATGAAATTACTCAAGTACCATTTTAGATCATTTTTTCCAATTCATATTCTGAGCTGAAATAATAAAGTAATCAAAGTAGGGGTGTCAAATGGGTATTATAACCTTTTATATTTCTGACCTTTGCTAATATTGAAATAAGTTCTTGAAGGAGAAAATGGAATTTGAGGAGAAGTTTGAGCAAAGTGGAAATCTTCTGAGGCTGGTGTACAGTGGGGAAAGCCTTTCAGGGGTGGCTGCTGAAGGGCTGAGAAGATGAAGGCAAGGCCAAAGCTGTGTTTTATCAGTAGAGGGACGGGTCAAAGGTGTAATGTGTTTGAAATTCCAGCTGCCCTGATGGGTGACAGAAATTCTGACATGCTGGAAAGGATGTCAGAGAGAAAGGGAGAGAAGTCACAGTGGAGGTTCACTCGTTACGGAATAGAGTTTGGCAAGTAAATGTGGAAAGTAATTAATTAGTGTATGTTGCAGAAGAAGTGGTCTGAAAATAAAGATTAAACCAGACAAGGATTCACTAGGGACTTTCTCCTTGTTAGCAGAGCCTGGTGCTTCAGCCTGCTGCTGAGATAAAGGTTCACAGGGAGGATAAGGAGCTTTGGAAATGGGAGGGATTATTGAGGTGGGAAAACAGGGCAATGGAAAGGGTCCAATTTTACAGTGCCGGTTGAAAACAGGGGTGGTGTGTCCAAGCAAGCATGTGCAGCATTAGCAGGCTCTTAAAAATACATCTTACTGAAATGCAAATGCACTTTACACCCAGCTCCCTCAATAATGGTGGAGGTGGGGTGTGGTGAGGGCAGAGATTTATTTTTCTAGAGGTGCAGCCAAGGAATTCTCCCCAGGGATTCCTCTTCAGGAGCAAGATGAGCACATTGCTGGAGTGGAGGATCTCATCTGCCCCCTGACATCAGTGCAACAGGAGCTTCTCTTTTCAGATATGCACTGTTTAGTGCAACAGGAGCTTCTCTTTTCAGATATGCACTTCTGGAGAATCAGTTAGAAATGAAGCCTGAAAGAATCCCTAAAGAAACCTGCTGTGTGTTTTTAAAGTATTGTTTGGTTTTGTTTTTTTTTAATATACAATTTCCCTTTAGGAAACTGTGACACATCTCCAAAAGGATAGATACTTCAGAAAAGCTCTGCTAGAAATAAATTCTTTTATTGTGTTTTGTATTACTTTTCAAGTTCTTTTAGTTTCCTTTATGAAAAGCTATTTCTCTTTCATTGTGAGAGTGTTTCTGAGGGAAATAAGTATCTGATATCAACAGATTCCACATAGGGTTGTTTCAGGATATTTGTAGTTTCTGAAGGCACAACTTCCATTAGAGGGAAAATGAAAGTTCTCCTTTTTTAAAGAACCACACAGCATAAGAACAAAGAGGCCCTTGATAACTTTGCAACAAAGAGGGAAGAGAGTCTTATTTCCAAGCCTGTAAGCAGAGATTTTTTTTGAGTGTAGAATCCCAGATATGCAAACAAAAGAAGAATCCTGGATTTTTAGGCAGATTACCTTTAAGATGAAGGCAAGATGGGTGTCCATTTTCCCAGCTGGCTTTGAAAATGTCAGTTGTGGGGTTTTCCTTGCAAATCTAACCTTGAAGCTGTTGCTCTGCATAGCCCAGGAAACAGTGGGACATCTTTCTCCAAACACAAATTGATTTTTTGGAAGCTGTGTTTCTGCACAGCTGCTCAGACCTTATTCCACTCGTGTGCATGGTTGTGTAGAGTGAATTCTGCATAAAATGACAGCTGGGGGTTTTGCTGATAGGAAAAGGATATTGCTGAGAAATAATTGGATTAAATTGCTTATCCTTGCATTAACATTGGTTTGCTGAATTGCCATGCTTTGCTGGGGAGGGAGGAACTTCTTGCTTTCACCATCTTGCTTTCACTTCTTGCTTTCTGTGGGGATCCAGGTAATTTGGCTTTAAGCAGCAATCTGCCTCTGGAGTTAGGACAAGAGAATAAGGACACTGCAGTCATAACATTCCTGTTTTGTCAACTTTGCCTGGATATCATATTGTTTTACCCTCTCTGAACAGCAGGAGTATGGATCAGCCCATGTTCATTGCTGCTGTGGATTTTGGGACGTGGGGAGTGGTGTCTGGGCTTTAAAAAATGGATGGCAAATTAATTTATGCTGTTAACAGCACTGCAACCTCCAAAGAGGGGGAAAATATTGCTCAAATAAAGCTCAGATTCTCTGCTGGTTGCATGTAATTGGCAAAATTAGAATTATTTCTGCTTTTCTCTAGTGCTGCACAGCAGGTACCACACACAAATCTTCTGTTTCATCTTGTGATGCCCTCAGTGCTGAAAGGTCTGATCTGCACTGGTCCCTCCATGCACCCTGCTCTGAGCAGGCAGGAGGGTGAGGTGGCCCCTGGTGGCCTCGTCCCACCTAAATAATCCCACTAAATAAAATTCTGTGAGCATTTTCTGTGATAAGAAACAACTTTCTGTCCCATTTCTGCTGATGACAACGATGCAAACAAGTTGTGCAACATTGGTGGTCCTCTGCTGCTTTGTTTGTTAGTAAATTGGACTTTGAAACCAATTTAGTCTAAATATTATATTGCATTTGAAGTGAGGGGAAATATTTTTATTGAGAGCAAAAAGGTTTAGGTCAGACTTTCTAAACTTATTGTAAACATAGTAAAAACCTCAATTTTTACGTAATTGCACTTAAAAAGATATCCTCTACCAAAATTACCTTTTTCTAGGGGGGAGAAACCCTGCTGGAAAATAGTAAAAACCCTACATCACATGTGAAATATCTAATAAAATTAGCTTTAAAAGCTATTTAGATGATTTAAATAATTTATACTGATTGATATTAGAAATCCATATGTTTTTCACCATCTGAGATTTTGTTTATGTTTTATATTTCATTTATGAAGTTAAAGTAGATAAACATCTGGATATAGACACTTTCATTTATGTTATTTTAAGACCCCAATCTATTTTTTTATTTCAGTGCTGCACAAAAATATCAAGTTAAAATAAGCCTGATTTAGAAAGCCTTGCAGTAATACTTATACCATGTCCTTAGAAAGTTAATTTCTGTAATATTTTGTCAAATCTTTTATGTAGCATCTAAAATTTACTTTTGAATTGTTTGATGATATGATTCCTAAATGGTACCAGAAGTGTGATACAAAGCAAGACACAAGAAATGCTAAACTAAGGACGCCATTATTCAAGGTTTCATTCACATTAAGATGTATCTAAGTAAATATTATTTCTTTGACGTTCAAAATTGTATTCTATGCTCACATATTATTTTAATTTGATTTTTATCAGTGTATATGAGCCATGTGATACTATATTCCAGTAACTTTTGCCTGAATTTAATAAATATATGTCGCAGTCACAATTTATCCTGATTTGTTATAATTCATCTGAACTTTGTCATTTTAGGCTAAAACATCCAAAGCTCCTTGCTATAAAGATTTTTTTTTAAGTGACTATGGAAATTTGTTGGGTAATTGCAAAAACGTTGAAATACGCACAATTGCACAGGGTGTCTGCATGTACAATTAATGCAGTATTTAGAATTTACAGCTCTTATGAAGATCAAAGCAAACACACTGGTTATTTCTGTGGTCGTAATGAGATATACTACAGGGAAATGTATTTTAAGGTTGCTGCTTCTCATAGGAAAGAACACAGCACTTGTAATGAAGTCTTTCCAGGGGAAAAAAAAAAAAAAAAAGAAATCTGCATAGTTAATGTGGTGTTTTCCTTTTGGGGAGTACCAGTGATGCCTCACATTTCAGCTTTTCTATTTCTCACACTCTGTGCTGCTTTAGTGTGTGGGTCTGAGCTTCACATGAGGGCATGGTGAGCTCTGTGCACAGAGCAGGGAGACAAAACAATTCCTGCTCCAGCTGGGCACCAAGGACAAATGATCCCAATCTCAGCCCAAGAGCACAAACCCCGTGGGCTGCAGAGAGAAAAACAAGCAGGATGGGACTGCAGGGGCTGCAGCTGGAACTGGACACTGAACTGCAATGTGCACATGGAGCAGAGCTGAGCCCAGGGAGAGACCCCGGCAGCGCTCGTGCATTTTGGGGCCATTTGGGTTCATCTTGGGTGCAGCCCTGGTTGGGCTCTGGTGCTGCCCAAGGTGGATCCATGGAGGAGATCCTTGGAATGAATCCCTGCTTTATTCTGTAGCTCTGTCCAGCCTCTGCTCTAGGGCAGCCTGCACAAGGCATCACCCAGTCCACAGCGAGTCATGGATGTGTTTAGAACATCCAAGGAAAGCTGAGGAGGCAGTGGGAGCTGTGGGGTTTGAAGGTAGGAGGATGACAGAGATGTCTGCTCCTTCAGGCAGTGGCTGGATGAGAACGACCTGATCAGGATAAAAAAGAAGTCATGTTGCTTTTTAAAATAGCAAAAAAACCCAACAACAAACCCCCATTTTTTATGGTAATAATGATAGTTTGGGGGTTAAGTTTTTCTTTTCTGGTGTGATGTGCAGCTTTTAGCTTTATATTAAGTTAGTTTATGGTTTAGTTCATATTAAATGTTCCTAGGATCTTTTCACAGGGTGGTGAAGACAAAACAATCCCCTTCCAGCTGGAGACTCAAGGAAAATCTCTTTAAACTTCGGGCCCAAAGCTTGAACAATGTGAAAAGAGGAGGGTGGGCAAGAAAGCAAGGAGGGTGAAACTTCATCATTTGGAGCTATTAACTGGGCAGTTGGCTCCTGTGTGCAAATGGACTGAAGTTTATAAAAATGTGAGATCTCGTGACCAAGCCCTCTTTTGCTTCCATCTTGGAGCCATCTGGGCACTGCCAGGGTGTGGCCTTTGAAGGCCCTTCAATAAATATCCACTTTATTCCTCCCAATTCCTTCTAGCCTCAGTTCCAGCTCCTTAAGGCATCAGGAATAGCCTTGGAATACGGGAATTTTGATTCAGATCTGGGCCATGTTGCTGAGCTTTATTCTAAGATGCTCCTGAATATCCAGAGATGTGCAGGGCTCTGTTTTCTCCTGTGCCATTTTTGGGCTGTTTGAGGCTTCTTGGAGCAGTTCTGCTGCAGTTCCCCTTTGTCCTGGCAAACTTTCACTTCTGTTGTGCTTGGGAATACGACACTGAGGGGTGGCTTTGAACCTGCAGGTGTGAGCAGTACGAGTTTCTGGGCTTTTTATTGCTTCATACACACTGCAGCTACTGTGTAGTACCTGTGCTGACTCCCAGGTTGTTGCTAGATGCATTTTAATCAGTTACCCTTTATTTTTTTCTCAGTATTTTTAAAGTGAGAATTGTCTTTTTGTTTTTATTTTTTTTTTTTTTTTACTGCAATTAGGATCACATGAGACAACTGAATTCAGCAGCACCGAGAACCTAATACTGCTCTGTTTTGGTGTGACATAGGCATGTTTCATTTGAAAATCAATTGTTAAAATGTGTTAAATTTCTCAAGAGCAGAGCCAGGGCCCATCCCTCTCACAACGCAGCTACCTTGGCTCCTTGCCTGGCTAGAGCTGGAATCTGTAGTCATTTCACAGCACGCCAAGTTACTAAATCAGAATTGAACCCAGAAGGAATTTACAAGAATCAAAAGCAAAGGGTGGGATGGCATCAGCTACCAGTTCCTATCTGAAAGACAAAACTGCAGAAAAAGATGAGAAATAGGAAAGGGACAAAATTCCTGCCCTGAGCTTCATATTTCACTCTGCTGCAGCCTTTGCACACACAGCCTTTGCTGTAGTTCCAGCTGAATGGGAATAACGCACGTGAAAATACAGAATGCAGCCTTTGTCATCCTCCTTTCCTGCCAGCACTGCTCCCTTCTTCCTGAGGAGAGCTGAGGTCTGACTGACATCCTGAGCAGCATTTTCTCCTTTGTGCCTTGTGGGCCACAGATGCCTTTTGTGAGAGCAGGGTCACAGGGTCCCTGCGTGCCTGGTGGTGGCTCTGCCTGCAGCCCTGGGGGCTGAGATGCTGGGGATCAGCCACAGCCTTCCCTTCCCAAGCAGTGTTTGGAGACTCCCTGGGCCCTGAGGCCACTCTGTGTGAGGATCACCTTGGATTGAAGGAGGATACACACCTTTATTTCCTTTCATTACATTTGCAGGAGGGCTGCTGTGATGGGAAGCCACTTTTGCATTTCCAGCCTGCTCTGCAGCTGGCTGGGGCTCAGGGCAGTGAGGTTTCTGGGCAGTGCTGGAACACGTGGAGTTATGCACCTTCCTGAATTCCTGTTCCAATTTTCCATGCATGATGTACCCCAGCAGTGTCCTGTGTCTTTGGGAACAGGCAGCCCAGCACACAAACTGGTTCCCAGCTGGGAACTGGGCTTTACATCCCAGTCCAATGTCCCAGTCATGGCCCAGGTTTCTGTGTAGATGCACCCCAAGTGGTGGAATTGCTTGTTCTAATGTTTAATTTTCTCTATTTTTGAGAAGGTTTTTTCCCTGGTTTGTTTTTTTTTTTTTTTTTAAATTTGTGTTTCCTTGAATTATTTCTAGATTACACTCCTGTGCTGTGAGAGGTTTCCCCAAGTTTGTGTATTAATTTATGAGCTACCTCCCACTGAGAGTGTTTCCTGCAGAGTCAGAACTCTTTTTTTGCTACAAGAGAGACTGAAAACTTTAAATGCAGCTTTGATAAAAGGAGAGCTGTAAAATAAGTATAATTTTTAGAGAGAAGAATTATTTCCCCTGTCCTCTGCTATCAGAATGCTCAATGCCTGATTTCCAAAACACAGGGAGTTTGCAATCTCTAGTACTCCATAACAACTGCAGGTCCCAAAAGATCAATAATAAACAAACATTTATAGTCAAACCTGACAGTTTCATTTTTAGAAGGAACTCTTTGTGTGTAGAGAATGAATCTCTGCTGTTTAATTTAATATTTATTGTCTGGCTGCCTGTCTGCCTTTGCTTTAGTGATGCCGAGAGCAGTGGGGTTTACTGATATTTGTGTCTTTTCCTCTGCTTCCTGGTGCTTTAAAAATAACTAAATAATTAACTAAATGTGGAAGGTTGGGCACTGGGCTGTGTTAGAGGTGTGTTGCTTGTTACTGTCAGGTTTATTTTCAGTAATTTATGTTCAGTAGCTTAAACAGAAATGGCATTGTATTCCTCCAGATGAAGGAAGGTACAGGTACTTTTGATAATAATAATAATAATAATAATAATAATAATAATAATAATAATAATAATAATAATAATGACAATAATAATGACAATAATAATAATAGTGATAATGATATAGGGGAGAAATCACCCCACACATTTCCTTCTCCATGTGCTGATTTGCCTGTTCACATTGGCAGTTCTTGCAGTCTCTGTGTTTGTGCAGTGTCTGGCACGCCTTGACTTTGACATCTCAGTATTTATTATTGATAACTACAATACCATGTTCAAGAATGTAGCATGTGTAAGAAACAAATCAATTTTTAACTCCTCTTTAAAGATCCTGTTTTGTTTCCTGTCCGATCTGCAAACATTTCAAGGCACTTCATGTTATGTGTTATTAAAAATTCCAGGGAACAGAGTTACCATCATCCACTCTAGATTTATCTAAAAATAAGAGAATTCTGGAAAAAAACACAAAAGGATATTTGTTGAATCATAAATTGAGTAAAGAAAGAACCTTTGTGATGTAGCACTAGATGTACAATTGTTAGGACTTTATCAAAATGTACCATTTATGTGGATTCTTTCTGTTCAGTAGAGATAATAAATTAATAATTTTTCAGACGTCTCTGCTGAATTAAAACATGAGACAACAATTTTGTTTGATGACAAAATTAGTTACTTAAACCAGTCCTGAGCATGTTTCCGTGACTTTAGCAGCTCCAAGCCATTGCTAGAAAAGTGCTCTTCATGTTAAAGTCCCAAGAGAGTAATGGTTTTCCTGGGTGGGTGCTGTGCTCATGCATATTTAGAGCTACATTTGAATATTTTTGCATACTCTAAAGGATCTGTGATAAATGTTGCCCTGTGTATAAATAACCCAGGGGAATAAGGGCTGTCTGTGAAGACTTCCCATTTTAAACCCAGCCTCTTTACTGTTACTACGGTGAATGATGCTGTAGAAATGCTTAAAAATAGAGTTGAGAGCTAAATTTTTTTTTTTTCCAGTTGTCTCTATGAAATGTGGGTCACCCTTGCTGCCATGAGATCACAGACACTGAGGCCCCAGTCATCAGTAATTATTGCTCCTGTTCTAGCAGGTGCCACCCAGAAAACCCAAGGGTAATGGGGTTGATACCCTTTTATTACCTCGGTTTTCTTGCTTATTTCTCAAGCACACTGATGGAGCTGTACCAAAAAGTGGGATGAAATGCCTTGTTCTGCCATTTGCTTTACTGGAGGCAGGATTTGAACCTTTTAAGGGTATTATATTATTATAGTAATTATTTAATATTGCACTATAATACAATTAGAATAATAAATATAGTATAATAATATATCACATTTATTTATATATTACTTATAATTTAAATTATATAAATTATATGAAATATAATATATTATTATTTTATTGTATATAAATATATTTAATATATTTATCTACAACTATAATATTAAATTTTAAACAACTATTAATTAAACAACTATTTTTATTATTTTTATTAACAACTAATTAAACAACTATTATTATATTTATATTATAATTGTAATTATTATATGATAGAATATGATATTATTTATGTTAGCACTGCTTTGGTTCAGCTTCTGCCATCAACTCCTCTTTGTACTCCTTCATTTGCAATTCATACTGATAACATTAAGCATAGAAAGTATTAAGAGATATTGAGGTATTTCCAAAGCAAAGGACAATCAAACAATTAACAGACAGTTGGTGGCAGGAGCAATGCAGAAAGTGAAATAGTCACCCCAGGAATCTTTAAAAAGATCACAGAATCCTCTCATCCTTTCAGGCTGATATTTATAGACTTTGCCTCTTTACTTAGGACACAGGTTACTCTGGGGTTTTTCTTCCTTTTTTTAGTTCATCTGAAACCTTTTCTTTTTCCAGCAAAGAATAAAGTTCAAGTGAAACATGACTTTTTACTTGACCTTTTCACTACAGAGACTTGTACCAGGCTTGGTGGATTCCTGGTATTCTCCCTGGGAGATAAGCCTGGGTCACACAGAGATTTTTTTTTTTTTTGAGAGAGCTTTTGAATCTGCTGGACAAGGAGTTCCATAAAATTTTAGAAATGACAGAATGGCTGAGGCCAGGACAATACCTTCAAAACCCTTTCTTATTGTCCTAGTCACATTCACATTGATGCTTGCAATTAGATTTTATAGGGGAGCATAAAAGTGCCTGGAACAGAATGCCAAATCCAAAAATGCATTGCAAGGAAAACAGAGTTAATTAATTTTTATTAAATATTGACTCAGAAATATTTTCTTCTGATTACTCAGTTATTAATTTTTTCAGTCAAGGTGGTCAGAAAAGAAGAAGAGGTGTAGGTGTAGGAAATCTTTTCCCCTACTGTATGAATACTGCTCACCTTTTTGTCTCTCTGTATTGAAGAAAAGATATTTCTACATCCCAGATTTTGCATTTATGTCCTCTTTATTTTCTTTTTTTCTAAAATTTATTTGGACCATAATCATCTGTAGCAGGCTGGATTATGGATAGTGCTAAATCCTGTAGAAACATTCATGAAAAAGCCAGTTCTTTCCCCAAAAACCCCTTTGTCCCAGTGATTATCACTTGTGTGACAATTATTACTTTACTACATGTACTCTGCCAGAAGTTATTTGATCTGTTGTGTTGGAGCTCACTGCTCTGCACCAGAATAATTTTGTGTATTACACATAATTTATTCCTACCCCAGCGCATTATTAATAATTAGCATAATCTGCATCACAGCAATGCCAAGAATTATCAGTTGTAGGCCAGAAAGCTGTTGTGCTCAGTGCTGTTAAAACACACCACGACAGCAGTCCCAGGCAGGACCAGATTTTCATGGAAAATCTTCATGGCTGAATGGATAATAGGTAGGATTGGAAGCCAGTAATTCTTGTTTTCTAGTTCTGCTTCTGCCACTGATTCACTGTGGGGTTGGTGCCATCAGAGCTGCTGCAGATGTCTCTGTGTGTGTGTGTTTTCCTTGAAATAAAATGGGAATAATTCCCTGCCATGTTTGGGTGGAGGGGAAGAGCATTATATATATAAAATATATAATGCATCTATTATACATATGCATATATAATCTGTAGCATTCACATTCTCTGGAAAAATCCCTTCGCCCAGGATTTTTCTCCTGGGAAGCTGAGAAGCCTCAGAGAAAAAGGAAAACAATAATTATCTCGTGTTTCTCCTGTGTTTTGCTCCTTTGGAATGTGTTTGGAGATTGTTTACCCACAGGTGATTGTTTCATTGGTTTTGCTGTGAGTTGTTTTCACTCAATGGCCAATTATGGCCAAGCTGTGTCAGACTCTGGAGAGAGTCACGAGTTTCATTATTATCTTTTTAGCCTTCTGTAAGTATCCTTCCTGTATTCTTTAGCATAGTTTAGTATTCTTTAATATAATATAGTATCATAAAATAATAAATTAGCCTTCTGAGAGCATGGAGTCAGATTCATCATCCCTGCCTTCCATGGGGGACCCTGCAAATACAGCAATAATGCATTCTGTGTGTAAGAGAGCTTTGCTGTGAGCTTGTAGGAAGGGAGGAGGCAGAAATTCAGGCTGGGGGTTCAAGTGAGGGGTCAATACTCATCCATCAGGACCCTGGGTTTTTTTTCTGCAGAGCTGCCACTCAGTCCCCTCCCTGCAGGGATTCCCAGGACTGCTCCAACCCATGTCCTGTGCTTTGCATCCTTTTTGACTTCATGATGTTTTTGGTGGTTTCACCACCAGCTTGTGGAATTCCCCCTGAATGTTTGCCTTGCCTTCCAGCTCCCCTTTCCTTGGTGTCACCTGCTGGTTTTCCATCCTGCTGGTGACCTGTGAGTGTGCAAGCCCAGCTCCTCTCCAGTGTGGGTAAAACTCCTTCCCAGCAGCTACACAAACACTCTTCTCCAAACCCTCAGAAATCAGGAAAACTGATAAAACCCTCTGCACATTTCTCCAGATTCCACATGGGCATTGGTTTTATTCCAGCATTTTGGGGTTGGCAGGTCTAATTGAAGGATGGGAGACAGCACAAGCCTGCAGGTTTGGACTGGAGCTGGGCTGCAGCATTTGTGTTTGGGCATCCAGTCTCAGGTGACAGCACAGCCTGTGACAGCACAACCTGTGACAGCAGGTAACAGGAACTTGAGGGGTACAAAGTGGCCCCACAGGACAAATTTAATGTGACAAATGCAGCTACCAGCCAGAGCCCTGGGGGATGCCCGTGGTGTGCATGGCCACAGGCTGGTGCAATTTGTGTCTGCAAGAGGGGAAGGGTGATTTTAGAGAGGGGGGCAGCTCCTTCACCTTGCTAACAGCCTGTCTACACAGTCCAAAGGTGATTTACCCAGGGCTGCAGAGTGAGAAGCATCAGAACTCTCAGTGGTAGCACTTTGCTCTAAGCGTTAGCCATGCTAAAATGAAGTAAAACTTGATTATACCAACAAAAGCAAAGGAAATGCACAATCATATATAAAGTCTGATTCTCCCACCTCCTTTGTGCTCAAATGTGATTTAAAAAAAAAAAAAGTGTTGGAGGGGAAATGGGAAAGAGGGACCTTGTGAAGGCTGCTGTCTGCACACAATGGGGAGATTTAGAAATCAGGTTGCTGCCTTAACTCTGCCAGTTTAAGCCAAAGCCACAGGGATATTATTTTTGACACTGCGCAGTGGATTATAACTTCAGCTCCCATTACCTCTAATGGGATCTTTGCTTGCAGTCTGCCACTGCTACAGCAATGAAAATTTGTCCCTTAATGCTATTTTGTGAGTCCAGGTTTTTGTGTTTAATTATATTATATAATAATTTGTTGCAGCATCTACACGATTCCTTTAGGAGTGCACTTGAAATGCTTATGAATTTTTATAAACACAAGCTGTGTATCACTTCAGGTCTCTCACTGCTTTTGTAAACTATTCTGCCTTAATACAGCAACATTTTTTCTCCCTTGCTGGATGATCACCATCTTTTACAGTGTGGCCATTTTGAAAAGCACAAGGATACTAATGCTGAGAAGCCCAAACCTCTTGTTAATGCATTTATGACTTGTAAGAAAAAACACTCAGTTGTTACAGCTGGCTCCCACTTGAGTTAAATGCAGAAAAAAAGGCAGTGGAAGATTTATCTTTAGTGTTGAAATGCATTATAATTGTTATTAAATTACTGACATGAGAAAATAGATATATATCACCACATATTTTTTCAAGGATGCTCATTCAAACTTTTACATGAACTGGTTTGCAGTTTGCTGTTTTTTTCTCAGACATGGAAGTACAGTTAACTGATCTGCACAATGCCAAAATTGTGAGATATATCTAAAAATTACTGTGTCTGAGTTACTCTCCCAAGTCTGTGCAGGCTGTCATCAGCCCTATGGCCCTGCAAAGCTAATTTCTCAAAGAGACAAAAACCAAGCACGATGGCTCCTGCAACTTTATTTTTTTGTCTTCTCTCTCTCCCTACACATGTATCTATTGGGTGTAGAGAGATCTGTATGACTGAAGGAAAAAAACCCAAAGATTCATTGCTCTCCTCTCAGTTTGCTTGGGAGGCTTTGCTTTCTGGGGACACACTCTGTACTGAACAGAGCGTTCTAATTAAGTGGCAGAAGGCAGATCAGCCCAGTTACTTGAGACTTTGCCACAGATGCATTAATTGTTTACACATCACTTTTCCCCCCCACCTCCCACTTCATTTTTGAACCATCTACCCGCTGGTGACCCCAGTTAAGACCTCCAAAAAAATGGGTGGGTGATGTGTTTGACTGTTCCCCCCAGCCTGGAGCAAAGCACAGAGGTGTGTGTACATTCACATGGAAATATTATGCGTATGTTAAATATAAAATATAAATAGACACATAATATAAATATAAATATACACATAAAATAAAACATTATGTGTATATTAACATGGAAATGCCACAGCCCAGCCTATGTGACCTGGAATAAACCAAGTGATGCTTTTTTCATGATCTGAGTTGCTTTTTTAACTCCCTCAGCTCAACACTTACATGCATGTTTTAAAAGAACTATTGAAATATTGGATAAAAAGGTCTTCTAAAAGCAGTGCCTCTGGCAAGCAGAAAGGAGCAAATTTCTCATGAAAGAATCTGTATTTGGTGTGATTTCTATCCCAGCTGGACAGGATGGAGAGGTTCAGAGAGGATGGCTCTGTGTGATTTCACCTGGTCCATCCTTGCTTTTTTAAAGTAGAAATTAATTTTTTTAAAAATTTCTAATTATTAGTGGTGCACTGACTCAACAGGGCACTACCTACAGTGAACCAGGACTTTGGATATTTGGGAGCATTCTCAAAATAAATAAAAAGCTTAACTCTGGTGCCAAGTAGTTAATTTCTTCCAGAGAAATAAACAAAATAGTAACCCACCATACTGTGTAAGTGTGGTATGATTTGTTCTTAGATTTTAAAGTTTGATAGATTTTTTTTTCATATGTCTGCCTTCAAAGGGGAAGGTAATTGTATTTATACAATTGTATTTATATAACTGAGGTAGAAATGGTCACAGCAGGTTTTGAGAGAAGTTAAGAAAGCTATTCTTGCCTTAAATTTATTGCTTGCAACTTAATAAAAGCAACAGTATTTTTCTGGAGTTGATTTTATGTATTTGTGTACCACAAAAGCCCCTGCATGCCCAGTTAAATACCCATTAAAGGAATTCTGTAAAATACTGTTTTAACATATAATGAGAACTGATTTCAGCCATAGTCTCCTCTAAAATGCTAATAACTGAAGTGCATTTACAGTGCATATGTATTATTTAAATGTAACATACTGCTGTTGCACAGGCAGATGTCTGCATTACATCAAAACCTCTTTATCTCTGCTTTGCTTTTTTTTTCTTTTCTCCTTTTTTCAGAAACCAAAATTTCTGTGTATTACTTACATATCTAATTTTGAAGGTTTGCTGTAACATTTATAGGTAACATTAATAAATCTCTGCCTTCAGAGGGCTGGTATTTTCTTAGTGGCGTTCCTTTTCAATAGCTTGTCTTTCAGATATCAATCTTAAATTGCAAATTAAAGATTAAAGATATTCCAGGAATTGGTGAGAATTCTGAGCCATATTTTTTATTGAGTGTGACATGATTTGACTTGATCACAGGCCCTGATATTTTCCCTGCACTAAGGAATACATAAATTATTGAAAGAAAACAAAGCACAAGGAAATTCGAGCCACTAAAACTCAGGAAGATAAGCAAATTCATGACTATCACTGCTCAGGGAAAGCATTTTTAATTCCTTTGCAGATAACTGAGGAACTGATTTTTCTGGTCCTACGTCATCACCGTGGCTGCAGTAATGACTGTGTCTGGGATAAACTACCCAGCATGTCTGTTAAAACAGTGATTTGTTATTCAGGGCTGGAATTATTGAAGCTTTGGGGAACTAAAAGGCAAGATCTTTACTGAGTGAATCCACACACTTAGAATTCCACCAGTCTCAAGAATAAAAGTGGTTGTATTCAAGCACTGGAGAATAAAAAATTGTTAAATTTAAATAACAGAGAAAAATACCATTAATAATTTAAATAGTTGTTTTTTAAAAGCGAAAAAATAGGAGTAAGTACTTTTCCAGCAGAATAAGTTTTCTGGAGGTGAAATGTCAACCACAACTCTTGAGTTCCTCTTCAGCACTATAAAACCCATGTTGGAAGATTTGCAAGAAGATGTTTATCTCACAAAAAGTGCTGTAGGAGAAGAAGCATTGTTAAAAGACCCCAAACCAACAGATAAGGGAAGTATATTTCAATACAACTGTTACAGCTTAACAGTGAAGGAATTGGGCAGCATAGGAGATAATTTATTAGCTCCATTCCAACTCGCATGTCCCTGACACTGTGGTTGCACAGTGTTAGAACAAAACAACATGATGAATTCATCTGAATTTGATTTTTGTTCTGCCTATTTTCTCCAATTAAGATATCTAAGGGAAGAAAAAAGAAACAAAATTTTAGGAATGGCCGACTTCTTTGAAGGGAACTTGGAACAATAATTAATGTAAAGTCATTTTAAAGCACTTAATGATTCAGTCCATTGTCTGTGAGCTTCACACATCTATACCCTGCATCATAAGACATTCTTATTGGTAACAATGCACTGTAATTACTTATTAATCATAGAGAAATATTTTATGTGTGAGCTTCTCTGATAAAAATCAGCCATTCAAGCAGATTAAAGGCTTCTGTACTGCAGACCTTTCCTCCGCAGTTAATGGTTTTGATTTTCCTGTCTATTGTTAAAAAACTGAACTTAGGGAATCTCAACAAGTGAGTTGGATTTAATATTTGCAAATTTCCCTTTCTCAGATGTTTTTCAAATGTTGTGGTCTGCAGGTTTTTGCCAACCACTTTATTGCTCTTTAAATTGGTAGCTCTGAATCCCGTGGGGGATGTCGATACAAGGAATCAAACCAGGATGGGGTAATTTTCAGTGTCTGGGTGGGATCCCAGCTGCTTTGGGACTCCAGTCCCTGGTGGAGTTTCAATTATGCAGATAGCTGTTGTAGCTGTGACTGACATTAATGGCAATTGCTCCAGACTCGTGTGGGCTGGCTGGAATTGTTCCATGCAGCTGGAGCACTGTCAGGGATTCCTGAGGGATGGGATTTGCTGGAGCAAATTTGGCTTTGGAGCACAGCTAGGAGGGTGCTGTGGATGAACGACACTGAGGAGCAGTGGGGACAAAATGCCATTTTTCAACACTGGGAATATATTTTGGCTGTGAGAGAGTGTTGAAAATGCTCTCTCCTTGGAGACAAGTGCCTTGTCTTCTCTATAAATGGGAACCATGCATGTTTTGGCTGCTGAGTGGGGAAAAATACAATGAGGGGTGGCTGTGGCTCCCTGAGGATGCATCCCATGCTGGATGGGGAACACACACCCAGCATCCTGCTGGAGCCTGGAACAGCCAGAGCAGGAGTGCCCCCAGGTCCTCCCTGCCTGGTTATCACAAACTGATTCACAAGGGTCGAGCAGAACAGGCAATTTGAAAGCACATCCATCCTGTGATAAAGCAGCGTTTCTGAAAGGCCAGGAATTGTTTAAATTGCTGTTTCTGAGAAGGGTAGTGCTTTTTTTCCCCTAGCAGTGAAAATGTGATTTAAACATTTTCTGTCCAGATAAGGAAACATCATTAATTGTGAATAAAAACAGGATGTGCAAGATATCCATTCCTGCTTTTTATGTGTGCTAATGACATCTTTGAGTAATGGCTTCTGCTGAAAATCTTCTCCTTAACAGTGTTTGTCCACACTGTATGCCCAGGCTTAGCTGATATTTCTCCCCTCTTCCCAGATTTGCTGTATGTGTAGTTGTACTTGTTGTCATAAAACGAGAATTTAGGAACTATGCTTTTTTCCCCTATTAATTCCCATTCAAAATTTGGACAGCCTTAAAGGAGAAAGGAGAAGGTTTCTTTAATGGGCAGAAATGCAGGTTGCAGCCAGAGTCTGCAAGCCAAGCTGAGTTTTTTAGCATCCCTAATAATAGAGATCTGTGAGGTCAGATTCTACCCTGACTTGCACATCTGTTGAACTCAATTTTAATCAGATTTAATATGATGGCAGTACAGATAAGTGGGGGGGGGATTCTGCTTCTGCGGTTGGAACTTGGTTGACAATTCTGTTTATTCAGTGGAGAGCTCCTCTGCTGTTTCCCAGAGCTGTTTGTGACTTTACAGCGCTGAGAACAGCAAAATTAGTGAGAAATGGTTTTCATTAGAGAGCAGTGGTCAGACCAGGCTAGGACTGTGAGAGAGGAGCAGCCTGCAGAGAGCAGAATTTCCTTCTTTCTGTTGGTGAGAGGTCTGCCTGGCCCTGAGCTCCTGAGGAATTGATGTATCTGTTCAGAACTTCTGAATCTCTGATTCCCAAGGAGGTTGTGGCCTGTTTCTGCCAATCTATTGTAGGGCAGAATCTAATTCTATTGTAAGAATGTAATCTAAAGAAGCTAAGAATCTAAATCTATTGTAAGACACAATCTATTGTGCCTTTGTACCATGGGACTGGTTTATTTTGAGTGGCAACTACCTATTATTTATCCTGGGGGTCATGTTGGCATCAAACTGTGAAAATCCAGGGGGTACAGAAGTTATTTTTCCTTTTGTTTTGCCCATCTGTGGTGGGTTCAGTGGTGGTTTCTTATTTGTGTACTTATTAGAATGTGCTTACTTTTTTCTTGTTGTGAAATAGGATTAGGAGAAAGGCAAAGTAGGCTTAAAACTTTAAAAGGGTATAAAGAAAAATTTATTAACAGTAACTAAAAGGAAGAGTAATAAGAATTAGAATAAAACCTTTAGGACACTTCTTCTCCCTTTACAACTTTGAGACATTTTAAGTATGTCTCAAAGCTCTGTGTTCATCCCACTGAAGCCTTAAAAGCCTCACTGTCTATGCCTGTTCACTTTTCAACAAGGATAAAAAGCATCTGGCTGAAGGTTTTTGGCACCTGAAGTTAGACAAAATGGATTTGGTGGTACGTTATGACAACTGGACTTTTAATATTTGGTATTCTTCATGAACATGTACATAAGCAAGTTTTGGCACATAAAGAAGAGGCAAAGTCAGTGGCTTTCAAAAGTAGGGAAGGCTGGCCCTGCTGGGTAAACAGGATGCTGTAAAAACCTTGAAAACCAAAATCACCATGAAGAGTGCATGTGAGAGACATCTCACCACACTTTCATGTCCAATATTCATAAAAAAACAGAATCTGGAGTTGATGCTCCAAGTGGCTCATCCATTAAGGCCACGTTGGATCCCAGTGTGAATTTTATCTGCTTGATTGGCTCAAAAAGGTCGGACCTGCTGCCCTTTTTGAGCTGTGTCTCAGTTACTGCTGCTGGGTCCACCCTGGTTCCAGCAACAGCGAAGGGTTCAGCACCCCCACAAGGTTCCAAGCACAGGTGGAGGCTAAATTGCCCAAAAAAGAGCATTTTCAGAGAGTGACTTGCTAGTGCTGACCACCACTAGAGCCTTTCCTTGAATCATGCTGTCTAAACTCCTCACCTGCCTGGGTTGTCAGGACACAAGGCTCTGAATGAGGTGGAAGTGTTGTTTGAGTAACAAATAGCACTGTGACTTTCCAAATTAGCACCATGTTTTGTGAAAGGGCATTTGGCTCCATCAACTCCCATGCCTCGAGGTGAAAATAGCTATCACCAGAGAGCACCACTGCATGTGCTGAAGGCTCAGAAAGAAGTTCAGATGGGAAATGAAGAGGTTGAATGGTTCCTTGTGCCACTGATGAAGAGGTGGCTAAGCAGGATCAAGTGTTTCTCTCCTGCTGAGGTGTTGGACCTGTTTTGACCTCTGTGAAATTTGGAAGGGAATCAAGATCACTCCAGTCTTCTGTGTGTGCCATTCATATATCTTTGCACTATTACAAAGATGAAGTTAAAGTTCATGTGCTATTTTCTGCACTTCAGAGACGATTCTGTGTGAAAAAAAAAAAAAGAGGAGAAAATGAGAAAGAAATGCTGCAGAACTCTGCTTCTCACTCCTGTCCTACAGAATGTTATGGTGTGGGAGAATCAGCAGTGCTTGGGTGGAGCTCCCTGGACTGGCTGAGCCTCAGAGCTGGGACAGAGCTGGGGGTGGAATGATGCTGTGAGCAGAGATGTCCTCTGCTGGTTTGCCACCCCTGCACTGCAGTGAACACAATGTGATTTGGGCATTTTTAAATTATCTGTTTCTGGCATGGACAAATGAGAGACAAAAGTGGTTGGACTTGATCATCTTAAAGGTCTTTGCCAACCAAAATTATTCTGTGATTCTATAAAAAGACTCCATTTGTGAAAATGATCACACAGAGGCCTAAAAATGATGTGTAAAGTAGGAAGTGGGGCGTGGGAAGGCAAAGTGATGGACTCGCATTCTTCACCTGATCAAATTGGAAATTACATGGAAATTCCCATTCTATTGAAAAAAAAAAAAACCCTATCCAAACCCCCTTACCCCAGCAAATTCCAGAGCCTAAAAAGCAGCCATTGTTCAGGACAATCATCTCCAGATTTCAAATGGATAGAGAATCTGATATCTAATAAATTCTGTAGCTTTTCTATGAAAGATGCTTTTTCAGAAAAACAAAGTTTTATCCTCCATTTTCAGCTCTTTTATCAAATCCAGATTGTGTTAAAAAAACAGCTGACTGGGAAAAAAAGAAGATTATAAAGGGTTACCAGTGAGGAACTTTTTTCCAAGCAAAAAGGGCCTTTAATTTTAAAATTTGCTTCCCTGCCTGTGAAAGAGATGTAGACAGAGGAAACAATAGATAAAAGTGAAAAGAATGGTAATATTGACAACAATGTGTCTGTATTCACCTTCAGGCCATGTGTGGGATAATCTGTCCATTGTTTTGGTTATTTTTCTGAGGGTGAGGGGTTTATGTCTGTGCCATGTGGCTTCCAGTGCCCTGTTTATAATAATATATTAAAGAGGACTAGAGGATAGGTTTGAGGAGTGATCAGCTGTAACATTTAAATGCTGTGTGCTGCATGGCAGGGATGGGACCCTGCAACTCCCACTAAAAGGAGAAATTTTGGGAATTGTGAATGCTGAGGGACAGCGATGCCTGGTGAAGGCTGACATAGAACAGAGACTGGACAGAGCTAAGGAATAAAGCAGGGATTCATTCCAAGGATCTCCTCCATGGATCCACCTTGGGCAGCACCAGAGCCCAGCCAGGGCTGCACCCAAGATGAACCCAAATGGTCCCAAAATGCACGAGCGCTGCCGGGGTCTCTCCCTGGGATCAGCTCTGCTCCATGTGCACATTGCAGTTCAGTGTCCAGTTCCAGCTGCAGCCCCTGCAGTCCCATCCTTCTTGTTTTTCTCTCTGCAGCCCACGGGGTTTGTGCTCCTGGGCTGAGATTGGGATCATTTGTCCTTGGTGCCCAGCTGGAGCAGGAATTGTTTTGTGTCCCTGCTCTGTGCACAGAGCTCACCATGCCCTCATGTGAAGCCCAGACCCACACACTAAAGCAGCACAGAATGTGAGAAATAGAAAAACTAAACGTCATTTCACAAGGCATCAACAGCTGCCCACAGCAGGATGGATAAGAACCAGGTCAAGCCAGGGAAAGGGAAAAGGACTGTTTAATGTAGTGCCACAGACATCATTTTTACATTTGGCTCTGTGTGGTGTGATTTGAGTCAGAAAGGAAGATCCTGTTCTAGCACAGTCTGACCTCATTCCCCAGGTTATCAGGAAATGGAGGCACCAGATTGCCAGGAGTTTTCTGCAGCACAGATATGGGTCTGAGGGTCACAGCTGTGTCTCGGATGACAAGCTGATGTTCTGAGCTGCCTGTCCCTTGTCTTCCTCCTGCAAGCCACAGCTGGTGGCCACCTCCCCATCCCCAGCCTTCTGCCCAGGCTCCTCAGACCCTTCTGCCCCAAAATTGTCCTACAGATGCCAGGATTTGCAGGTACATTTTGATTTATTCAGGGGAAAATGTGAGGGGGAAAAAAGAAATTCACAGCTAGATTGTGTCTCTGTCTGAACAGTCCTGCTTTCTGTTTCAAACACAAACCAGGATGAATACAAATAAAGTTGCAAAATGCAGTGAATGCTGCTTTCAGGCTGATCTCCTGGGGGGAGCCCAGTGCATGAGGATGACTGGCTTTCCCCTTAACTCATTAAGATTCCTCATTTCCCTCATCACACTGGCACATTCTCTAGCAGAGGTCAGGCTCGTTGTGGGGGTCATGATCGTTTTCTGTTACGGCGTTATTTTCTTTTCCATCATGGAATCTTCCAGCGTGGAAAAAGCAGGGTAAAAATAGACCTTTCTTGCCCTGCAAAAGCATGTTTGCATCCTTCTGTCCTTGCTCAAAATGTCTAATGCTTTATCTCATCTTTCTGTCAGTTCCTGAGTTGTCCCCTCTGCCTCCAGAGCTTCCTACTGACAATCTGCCTCTGTCCTGACTGCATTTTTTGGTCTCCCTTCTCTTCCTGAAGACAAAAAAATCTGTGTCCTTTAAACCCAGCCATCTCCTGTAGGGATTATTTAAACGCTGAAAATGGTCATCCTTGGAATGGTCTGTTTAGGAACTCTGTATTATGATTTATTGATAAGTGTGCTGCAAAATTTCAGCTGAACTAGCTGCTTGCCTTGATAAAGGAGCATTTTAAATGTATAACAAAGATATACATTGTAATCTGCTGAAAATGTTGTTATGACCTGCTGTTCCAAGATTATAAATGAATTACTTCTGCAGACTCTGTTCCTTCATTGTTTGGTTTTCTACCCACCATTGCACTTTTGGTGCCTTTTAAAGAAGGTCTAAAACAAAATAAAATAGAATTCATTGCAATACTGACCCGAACAGGACCTTTTGTTCAATTGAATATGTTACATAGTTCCTTCACAGGTGATTTTTAGTATTTCTGAGTTCACGTAAGTGAAAAGTTCAAAGAGTAATAGCAACAAACAACAAACCACAGCCCTTAGTATGGGAGGCTTGGAAAATGTGTTATTACTCTGTTCATACCCAGGGGTTCAGACCCTGTGCTCTCCAAAGCAAATGGGAGCACTGGGAGCAGAGACCATCAGCAGGTTTGTTTCGAGTGCCCGTTCCTCACTCGAGTTAAATATTAGTGCAGATCCACCCTCTCATTCCAGGCTGTGCCATGCTTTAGCTTCCTGAGGGGCTTTAGCCTGTGGGAAATCAGTTCTGCAGGACACGAAGGTGTTTCCCAAATCAGTATCTGGAGTGCTGTGGAAATGTGCTCTGCTCAGCTGTGTCCAGGCTGCAGACAGCACATCTGCAGGCAGCACATCTTCCAGCCTCTGTGGAAAGCGATGAAATGGAGGCCTCTGTGTCAGACACAACACTTTTGAACAAGATTCTCACCAGAGATATGGAAAAAGAGCTTAATGCTGTTTATTGCTGGGCAGGCCCTTCCCTGACGGACTGGGGTTTTTGCTGGGGGTTTGCTTCCCCTTCAATTTATGCAAACATTCCTCAGGAGACAGTATTTTATCCTTGCCATGCCAACTTGGATGCAAAGTGACTTCCCACTTATGGTCCCCCCTGCCTGCCCAGCTCTGCGAGGTGCCGGCTGGGACAATGCCATCGTGGGCACCCCTGCGAGATCAATTTGGCTCACAGCTGTGCTCCTTGTCAGCTGTAATTATTGGGGTTAATGTGATTAGTTTCACTTGTGGGGCTGGGAAGTGCCTATTGTTGTTGCCTCTGGCAATAAATTCCCCTGTGCAAGTTCTTTGCTGAGCTGGTTTATGGCACCAATTGCAATCACGGCAGGTAAGGGAGGAAAGTTGGAAATAAAGGCAGAGGGGAGCAGGTGGGTGAAGCCTCTTTTAAACCAAATGAAATGCATACTGCCTGCTTGCTGTAGGAGTAGAAAGGACCCCCACAGAGAAGATTTTTACCTTCAGATATTTATTTTTTTAACCTAAAGATTGTGGAAAAATAAGGTTTATTTTGCTCAAATCGACTACTGACTAGTGGTGTCAAGTGGGTAATACCAAAGCTCAGATAAGAATGGGTTTGCTGTGGATAATTTCCATCTCACTCAGGTGCTGCTGGCAAAAGCAAGCTCTTCTGTATGGTATTCCAAAATGCATTTCAGTCTGATTCATTTGTCATTTTAAAAGGAATAAGAGGTGGTAGGTGAAATGTCTCTTTCTCTCTTGCTTTTATGAACTGAGCAGGAAAGTGAGATGAACTGTAGTCAAATGTGAGGAATCTTCTCACCCTTAATTTGCCATCTGAGAATCATAAGGTTGAAGAACAACAAGTAATGTGCGGGAACATGAGTCAGTGGAGGAGAGAATCAGCAATATAAATTAGTTTATTCATACAACATTAAAAAGACTCAGTTTGTTCTGCTGTTGTAGCTTAATAGGGACGTGTGGAGTGTCTCAGATGCCTGAGATTTTAGGGATTAGCACTGCTCCTGGAAAAGGGATTTGTCCATTGAATGCCACCTACCATATTTCTGTTTAGGATAAAATAGCCATTATATATGTTTTATAATATATATATTATATATAGCATGTTTTTTACCTTTACCTGAGCTGTGTGTGCAATGCAGGTGCACATCTGTCCCTTTTCCTTTCTGATTTTGGCCTCCTTCCTTTTCCTCCCCCTCTCCAGGTATTTGGCTGGCTCCAGCATGTTTTATTCAGCCTTTTACCAATGCCTTCATCTTTGCACTGAGTATCCACATTTCTCTCAAGCTGCTAAAATTGATTTAAAGCTGAAAAGATAAGAAAATGGACAAGACATATTTTCAAATTGCAATTGAAGGTAAGAAGGGGAAACCCCCTTCCTAAGATAATGGGGGTTTTGGAGCACTAGCAACTGGGAAGTATGTACAAGCTGAAAATATGATGATATGGACATTCTGCAGAAAGAGCCTGTATGAAAAATGGATTCTATGTTTACTGGTACAAAGGAATCTTTTAACACAAAGAGAAATCCGGTCTTTTGTCCATTTGAGTGCATGTAATTCTCATGAAAGTGGCATTTGATTTGGTATGGAAATGAGATGCACGTTAGGCTTTTGTACAGATTTTGCATTAAACTCAAGCACAGAGATTTGGTTTTGATGCACGTGTCCTTGTGCAGAAATGGCCACAGTGTCTTAGGAACTTTGAAGATCCCATCCCCAGTCAGAGATTTTGTTGGAAAGCTTATAAAAAAAAACTTTGTGAGAAGGGTGGGGACTTTGTCCTTTTGTTGTTTTACCCAATCTTGCTTTTCAAATTTGGTGATTACATTCTGTTAAGCTGTCACAGAACTGTTGCTTGCAATTTAGCGTGTTCAAGCTCCACTCACAGCCACCCTTGTGCACATAAATTGCCATCAATGGCTTCTTTTTAATTTCCAGGCCAAGCAAGTGGTGCAGAGGAAAGGATATTGCAGGTGCTTCAGCTCTAGAGCCAATTTTGGCTCACAGGAGCGTGGAGCGAGGTGGTGGAATCGTGACCAGATCCCTCCCCTAGCAGCAGCTGGACTCTGTGCTCACCTCTTCTCTGGGCAGCTGGAGGAGCTGCCAAGGCTGGACAGGATGCTGCAGGTTTCTCTTGGCAGGATGGAATTTGTTTATCTTTCAACTTCAGCTCGCTTTCCTGGGAGCCGTGGTGCTTCCCCAGGAGCAGGAGGTGGAACAGCAACGTTTTCAGTCCCAGCTTGGCTGTATTTTAAGCATTCTATAAAGGCAGGTTTTCCACAGCCTCGCAGGATGTGTCTCCCCTCCACCCCTCTTTTATTTTATTTTATTTTCAGGAAAATACCACATCTTTTCAAAGGAACCACCCCCCGCCTGTTTGTCTGCAGCCAAAGCTTTGCAGTGAGGAGAAAATGCAGCACAGCCAGGAGTGTCCTGGGCTCCAGAAAGCATTTCAGCCTGTGGAGGTTTGAGTTTGAAACGGGGTGGAAACACTAATTTTGTGTAGTGGTTTTGGCTAATGTACCAATTAGTGTGATGGGTTTAGTGTTGGTTAATCATCAGTGCAGTTACCAGGATTTACTCACTTATTTCTTGTTTTGAGATAGGATTAGGAGAAAGCAAAGCAGGTTTAAAATTTTAAAAGGATATAAAGAAAGGCTTATTAATAGTAACTAAAAGCAAGAGTAATAAGAATCAGAATAAAACTTTTAGGACGCTTCTCCCCTACAACCTTTTCTTTCTTACTGATAATGTAAAGAAACAAAACTTAAAATTTAAGTCATAGTCAGAGCCAAATGAAAGGAGAAAATTATACCTTCCCAGGCTTCCTGCGCTGCAGTAAGAAAAAAGGAGCTTTCTGCACATTTAATTTTTTGTGCAGGGACACTCTGGGCCAGAGGCTTCAAGTCTTGCTCTGCAAGCCCAAACACGGAGTGTGGGTGCCAAAAAACTCTAAAAAGTTTGTTGGAACTCTTGGTTAAACTTTGTGCTTCATCCTTTCTTTCCCCCTGAGTAAAGAATGCACAGAATTTTTAAGTCTCTTTCCAGCTCAGAGTTGTGCTGTTCTTTGGGAGAATTCTGAGCTCTGCAGCTTTGTGTGCATTTATTCAGAGCCTTCATTTTTGTGTGTTCATTGGGTAACTTTTTTTCCCTTAATTTTATTTACATGGAATTTGTCCAATTGTGTGCATGCAAATGGAAATTTAACTTAAATGTAGTTTAATATTGAACTTGATTTAATTAAGTAGAAGCATTTTTAAAAAAAAAAAATTATTTTTCACTTAAACTATGTGATCAAAGGAACTTTACTAAAGCTAGTAGATGAAATGTTTCTTTAAAGCTGTTTTACAGGTAAATTCTCACTCAAATTTTGAAAAAAATAATAGGTACTTTGACAGATAATTACACACCTCAAATAAAAACTATCTTAAAATTTGACTGAAGCTCCAAAGGAAAGATTTACCAAGAAGAGCCATTAGTTACTACCAACTGAAACAAAAGAGGTGTCTTAACATTTGTTTCATTGTAGCGAATAAATCCAGTACATAAAGACTGGATTTATAAATCCAGTACATAAAGACCAAGATATTATGGAACACTGAAAAGTGTAGAGTGGTTGTGTTGACATAAATCCAGATATTTGCCTTGTAGTTTTACCTGTAATTAGAAAGCATCTTTATTCCTTTATAAATTGCTTTGTTAACAAGTGTTTCAGTCTTAACACAATTGGGCCTTTCCAACAGTTGCCATAAAGTTTAATTTTTAACAAGTTCTCTTCTAAATAAAGTTTGACTGCAAATGTTTATGGTTCTATTTTTTTTTTCTCTGTGCTTTTAATGAAAACAGAGGAACAAATAGAGTCAGCTCAATGGTGTAAAACTGCTACAGAGCCCTGGAATGGACACGAGTATAAGAAATAAATAGTGTAGAGCCTATAGAGTTATTGGATTTTAGTGAGTTGTGCTTGGGGGACTCCTGGCAGAGCCACTTTTGCCATGGTATTTTATTTGTGGGGTGCCTGATGAAGGGAGGAGTGATGAATCTGACTCCATGTTCTCAGAAGGCTAATTTATTATTTTAGGATACTATATTATATTAAAGAATACTAAACTATACTGTACTAAAGAATGCAGAAAGGATACTTACAGAAGGCTAAAAAGATAATAATGAAACTGGTGACTCTCTCCAGAGTCCCAACACAGCTTGGCCCCAGCTGGCCATTGAGTCAAAACAACTCCCAGCAGAATGCAGTGGAACAATCACCTGTGGGTGAACAATCTCCAAACACATTCCACATGAGCAAAACACAGGAGAAGCACATGAGAAAATTGTTTTCCTTTTTCTCTGATGCTTCTCAGCTTCCCAGGAGAAAAATCCTGGGTGAAGGGATTTTTCAGAAAATATGAATGTGACAGCCATGGTTGCTATAGAATGAGCTCCACAGCCCTCCACAACTGGAGTGGCTAAATACCAAGAGGTATTTCAAGGATGCCTGATGCTATCAATATGGCCATGGAGTGATTAATGCACCTTGTTGAGGTGGTTAAATTGAGAGATGCAGCAGGCTGAAGTTTACAGTATTGATCCAATTTCAGTCCTGGCAAAAAGATCTGTGGAGGAAATATAATTATTTTATTATTACTGCTCATCATAAAGCCATGTACAAAGTGAGCAGAAGATCTCTTAAACTTTAGTGTTGCATAACCTGTATAAAGCAAAGGTACATTCATGCTGAAAAAAGCAGGGCAGATGTTTTATAATGGAAGCAAATTCTGCAGCACAAATAATTACATTGTAAGTCACAGTTGGGATAATTTCCTTTATGCTGTGCCTAAATGATTACAAAGCTCCAAAGAAGACATAAACTGTAAAAAAAAAAGGAGCTTCTTTCAGTTGCAAGCTGCAGGTGCAACCAGACACAATGGGACTCAAGAAGAAGTGTTGAATTAAAACTTTTTCCCTTCCCATCTGGCCTACAAAGGGCCCCATCAGCTGGCTGCCACCTGATGTAACATTTCCTCTCATCCTTTTCCAGTGATTGGCCTCACTCTGGTGGTTGGAAAAAGTCAGTCCTTTTCTTTCTCTGAGGCATTTTTCCCCTGTGAGGTGCTGCTGTCTGGGCTGCCTCGGGAAGCCCAGGTGGGATGTGCACCCTGGGGATGTCTGGCTCCCTCCTGCGCAGCCACGCAGCACCACAGAAATACTCAAACCCCTGGAACATGGAGGGATTTCAATATTTCCAGATGGCTGGATCCCTTGCAGTTTATACTGTTGTAACTGTTCTGTATTTCAATTATTTCTCAGGCATTAGTATGCACAGCTTAGCATTTCTGGTTAACGTTTGATTTCCCAGTGAAGGGAGCAAAGGCAGTGCCTGCTACAAGGAAATACTTCCAGCGGGGCCAAAAAATATTGCCCATGAAAATTTTCTTGCTCAAAATACAGTATGTTTTTCTGGCACTTTCCAGTGATTATGAAGCTAATGAAAATGGAAGCTGTTGCATCCATCTGTCCTGAAAATCACTTGCTTTGGAAATGGGAGCATTGAGAACTGTGTGTGACAGCCTTAGGGAGAATATAGGGTGCACTCACACCTTCACCTGTGCAATGTGGTGGCCAGAGGGACAACAGGGAAAAGGGGAGATCTGTTTTCCTCTAGGTTTCATTGTTTCAAACAGCAGAACACGGGGGTGGATACTGATGTCCTGGTTTATCACACAGATTTAGATTTATCATATAGATTTACAGATTTAACTCCTGTGTTTGCCATGAGTTGCTGGCTGCTATCAGTGTGCACAAACTGGGACTTGTAAAGGACTTGTTCAGACTAATATATTCTGGATATTACCAGTGTCAGGGGCGAGTGCTGTGTTATATTTCTACAATTTGCCTTTTGCTGTAAAACTTCTCCCATGCCAAGGGAGAATTCTCTCTCTGTACCCAGGCCCTTCATGCCTCATGCCCTGACTTTGAGTTCTTTGTTGCCACAGCAACTCTGCACCATCCTTCTGTTGCATTATTGCTGCTCCCATAACTAAGAAGTATATCAAATAAATTAAACTTGTCAGTCACATCTGAAAAAAAAAAAAAGATATCTTGAAGATGTTTTCTGTCTGTTCCCAGCATCATAGCAGGTGCAAGCAGAGTGCCAGTTCTGGGCTGCAATCCCTGACATGTTTTCTAGGTCCTCATTACTTGCAACAGATGCAGGGAACCTGGTGGGAAATATTTGCTGGCTGAAAATAACTTCCTCTGGATACTGAAAATTCTAACACTATTGCACTCATGACTGGCAAAAAGTGTCCCTTTTTCTTTTTTTGTTAATTTATTCCTGATTGTGGAAGTAAATACATTAATAAGTTCTTAACCATTAGTAAAAAGTAAATAACTCTCTGTAAAAAGTTATTCCTTATGTTTTTAGCCTCTAAGTTGAAGACCAAATACAGAACAAGACTTGTCAGTCACTTGCAAGTTGGGCTCTATCTACTTCCTGCAAACATTGATTTTATTTTGTAAGGTGTCTCTCAAAACATGTGAATGCTATTCCAAACTGGTAGCCCATAGAAAAGAAAAAGAAAAATTTTTCTTTCAGGGAGCTGCCCAGAAAACACCTGGTCAGGCAATGCAGCTGACATATCATGCTTAAATATTTAGATATTTTGTTTATAGCTGGAAATAACAAAAATAGGAAAAGATACTGATGAAGACAATTACTCTTCACCATTTTACAGATACGTGTTTTCCTCAGTGAAACATTTATTTGTCTTTTGTAAGGCTCTATAAAAGTAAGAAAATGAAAAAAAAAAATTCCATGCATCACTCTTTAGGTAACAGTGATATAATTTTAGAAACAAGTAATCTAGTGCAAATTATATTTAGCATTATGCGCCTGATGGCTGGAGACTGTTGTATTGTTTGTAATTCCCAGTCTGAGACTGTGCTGAACACGATGTAATTTGCTCCAAGGCTGTGTAACTCACGGGAGGATATACAAGGAATTCCAATACTCCTATCAACTGTAAATTGGTCTGAAACCATATTATTTGTTTCCATTTTCTTCTGAGGAAGAATAACAACCCTTACACAGATTTTTCCCTCGTGCAAACTAAGTCTATTGGCTTCCAAAGTTAGATAAATGTGTTTCTGGTATGATTTCAAAAGAGGAAAACAAAACAAAACAAAAAAAAAAAACAGAAGAAAGAGATTTTATAATTCAATAAAAGTCAAAGCCCGTTTATTTTTCAGAGTAACATTGGCTTTTTTTTGCAATGGTTATGAGGCACTGCTGCTTCTTGTGCACTTGAATGTTCAGGTGATGAAGCAGTGTGTTAATGATGCATCAAGTGAATAAATAAATGTATTATCAATTAAAAAAATAAAAGCATAAGAACTATTTTTTTAATCTGTGAAGATTTTGCAAGTGATTACCTTTTTAAATTCAGCCAGTGGTTAGATTCATCCATCTCTTGCCTTACAGGTCATAAACCTTTTCCCAGGTCTGAAAATCCTGTTGGTAAAGAAGAGTGGAGATGCCTGCACTGGTAATTATTCAAATTTCCATTTTGTTAACTATTGCAAGAAGGCAAGTGGATAGAATACCTTTTCTGGACATTCAAACATCCTGTCTTCTCCACCAGGGGCAAATAAAACTATCAATATGCACCCCAAGAAATCTGTTGATAGAAGAAAATGACTCTTGAATAGGTAATGAGGATTTCTCTTTTGTGGGCTGGGCAGAGCAGCTCTGGCAGTGATTAAAGCAGCAAGAGTGCAGCAATCCTCGCAGCTGTTAAATTCCTCCCCTGCAGAGAACTTTTCCTACATTTTTTTCCTGCCACTGGGGCTGGGTTTTGTACGTGGGCTCAGTTCTTGCTCCTGTAGGAACAGATCTCCATGCACAAGGAGACACCACCGAGGCTCTCCCATCCTGCAGGGTGGGTTTGTGAGTGAAGCTCAGGCCCAAATCTCAGCTAATATTTTGAGCAGGTGTGCCTCCAGTGCTGCAGCAAAGTTTGTTCTCTTCGCACCACAAAGTGCAACTTGAAGATTTTGATTTTGTTTTGTTTGTGTTTTGTTTTTTGATGGTTGTTGCTGGTTTTGCTGGCTCCTGTTCTGAGCATCCCCAGAGAAGCTGTGAAGTGCTAAATGCAGGACAGACACCAGCCTGCAGCCTTCCCCTCCTCGGGGAGCTGACAAGTGTCTTTTGTCCTTTGGGAGTTGAAATTCTCAAATGAAGCACTGCATTAATAGCAGCTTGTGACAATGACAAATATTCCTGCTGATCTCCAGAGTCTCTGCAAACCCTGGAGCAGCGATCCCGGTTCTGCTCAATGCCACTGACAGTTTATTCTAAAATAAGCTCTTTTCTTTTATCAAAGGAGGTGATAAGAAGTACAATAAGCTGTGATCTAGCCACTGCTGTAATAAGGAATCACCCTTCTTTAAACCAAAGTGTTATAAAAATCTTCTTCCCCCTAGACTAAACAAACAATTATTGAATCGTGGGAAATAAGTGACAGCTCTGCAACCTCTCAGCATTCTCCTGGGAAAAGGAATTTATGTTTCCTGTAGCTCAGAGCACATTTCAAAATAATTCAAGGCAACGAATGGAAAAGGATGGAAAGAAGTTTCAGGGGAAGTTAGAGCAACTCCTCTCTTGTCAGTGTAAGCAGAACATCAGGGACAGCAGAAGGGGGGAGTTCCCCAGCGCTGCACCACCAGCATGGCCAAATATTTTGGGTGTAAACAAGAGTTTCTTCCTGTTAACTCTCATTTGTGCCTTCTTTATTGCAAAGGAAATGCTTTTTGGGGGGAATTTTGGGGAGGATTTATGAAATGTGGATTGACTGTGGGATATGATGGGACAAGGATGCTGAAGGTGCCACCAGGGGTCTGTCAGCACCAAGCAGGATTAACCCCCACCACAGTCAGGGCTATGTTGTGGAAGAGGTTTGTCCTACCCTAGGAGCCATTTGAGAAGCTGAGTCACTCTCTGATGTAAGTAATTTTTATCTGTGTTGCTATTATTGCAGCTTTGTCTTATTGATGTAAATCTGTGGTTTTGAAAAAGTGCATTGGTTTAAGTTTTACCCAGCAGTAAGGCTGAGCCACAGAAATCCATCCAGTGGAAAATGCAACATTCCTACAGGGGTGTAACCCAGCCAGCTGTGGCACTAACACGTTCACCTGGCATTTCAAATTATTCAAAAAATAAGCAAAAGCTGCCTGTATGGCTTTAATTCAGTAAATTTAACAGTGGCAGTTTGCAGGCACACAAACATAGCTGTCAAAAGGCACTGTTAAATGTTCTCTTGATCCCTAACCTGTCCTCCTGGAGAATTCCTGGCTCTAGTTTGAGAGTTTTGTGGAGCATCCCCCGCTGGCAGATGAGGCCAGCTCAGTGCTGGAGATTTACTGATTTCTGTGTGGAAAATTCCATAGGATTTGGCCCCAGGGACAGAGAACTGCTCAGAATATTTTTTAAATTTATTTTGTTTTTATTTCAAAAGATTTATATATAAAGTATATTTATATGCGTTATATATAATACAATATAATATATTTATTTATATTAATGTTTTATATGTATTTTTATTTTAATTTTTCATTATATTTTTATTAATTTAAATTTTTATTTATTGGTACAGATGTAACCAAAGAGCAAGTGTGGCTGTTGTGAGAACTGTACATTGCCAAGTGTTTTTCTGGAAGAAGCATCTTGTGATCAGGGCTGGTCAGGTAATTCTCTCACACACAACCAGGTCCTGGAGAAAATCTTAGAGTCCAAAAAGGACTCGAGGGATTATTAAAAAGATGAGGTGCTGAAAGCTCTGGTTTTACATTACTTTTACTGATGTTCAAATCATGAGCCAGGTTGATGCACTCTTCACACCACAGATTAATCTGAATCAAATAATTTACCTATATCGTGACCTAAAAGGCCTCATGCTTCTGCATGGTTTTCTTCCTTTTTAGAAACAAGTTGAAATAGAATAATTTTTTTTAAGGCATCAGTTTATTTTTTGTCCTTTTCCATATGATTTAAACACATCTTTAGCTATTGTGTGCCTGTAAACTCCAATCTAGCATGGCAGAAATTCTCTCTGTGTTTCACACAGACTCTGTAATAAAGTTCTCAGTCTATTTATTTCTTTTTATATTCCACATTGCCAGAACTGCTCAGAAATTACTCTTTTCCATGACATTTATTCTTTTCAGAAATATTGAAAAATTGAAACCAGATATTTTCTTGGGGATATTCCACTTATGGGGGGTGGGGGTGAAGAAGTTATCAAAAAAGGTATATTTGGAGCAGATTTTGTGGGTAGAAGAGAAAAAGAAGACCCCATGCAATCTGACACCTAAGGCATGTGAGCTAGGAAAATGGCATGGCAAGGACAGGAACCAGGCCACTGACATGTAAATTATCCTTTTGCTTGTAAAGGAATAATATATTTTTTCCTCTTTGGGGTTTGGTTTTGTTTCTGCTGGTTTTTTTTTTTGGGTTTTTTTTTTTTTTGCTGCAGGATAATTTTAGGAAGTCTCAATTTCATCTGAGTGATAAGAGGAAGGTTCCTGTATTTTCAAGAGGTTTCTCAAAATGGCAAAGAAGTTTTGGGTTTTGGGGTTTTTTTTTAAGCTTTGATCATTACACAACCTGTTAAAGGCCCTGTAGCTCAATGCTCGATCTCTGCAGGAGCTGTACTTTGAAAAATCAGATTTAGACTGGAAAATTGTTGCACTCTGTGCAAGCCCACACTTTCCACGACCAAGAAAGCAGCCTTGCTATTGAAATAACAATTAATTGCCACTTTTGTGTTACCTGGAGGCACTTGTGAGGTGTCTGAGTGCTGCCCCAGCTGCAGTGAGGCTGTGCTCTTTTGTGCTCATCCCCCAGCACCATTAGCCCTGCTGGCTGCTGCTCTGTGCTTGGTTCAGACAGGTGCAGGTGATGAGCAGCTGCAGCAGCAGACAGGAATGTTTAGGCTGAGGATATTTGGGGTGCCTCAGGAGTGTCTGCTAACCCGAAATATTGGGAGGATGTTGAGGGAATGGGAGCCAGTGGAGGTAGATAATTGTGTGGCCTTGAGAGCTTCCAAAGGGGCTGCAACCATGACAAAAATAAACTGGCAGAAACTGAGAGGCACTCACATATCCCCTTCAGGTAAATCTTAATCACACACTGATATTTATATGAATGTATAACTTATATTCTCTATTTAAACTGGCGTTGGTGATCTTGTGTGAAAATACTGAGAGCTGGCTTCATTAAGAGACATATAGACAAAATCCTTTTGTTTGGCTGCTATTAGAGGAATTATTGTGTGTTTGCTGAAGCTGGCTATGCTGTGTGGCAGGCACTTTGTGTCTGCTGTGGTGAGGATTTGCTGTAAAGGATGCAGTGAGAAGGAAGAGGAGCCTGATGCTCTGATGCAGGAGAAAATAACTAGGCTGTAACCCAAAACTAACGTGACAAGTGCTGTGTCACAGCCAAGAGGCTGAAAAAAGCATTTGAGGAGTAAAGAGTGTGACCTTGTCCTTATCTGCAGCCAGGCAAACTGAGAGAACAACTTCTTTGAGCAAGGGGCTTGATAAAAACTGCTCTGGGCAATTTTCTGAAAGCTATTCTTACCTACAGGCCAGGAGTTTCCAAGGTACAACTCGGATTAAATCCTGCATTTAACAGGTTTTCAGCAGGCTACAAAGGTGTGTGCCCATGCAAGCACATTTTCCCAGTCTTGGTCCAGAGTGCACATATTGGAAGGGCAGCTGGGATCTCAGAGAAAGTTGCCAAAGGTTCAAAGTCACTTAGGAGTTGCTTTCCATTAGGTTTTATCAGATTTAGGCACCAGATTATGTGACAGAAATTCAGAATTGTTCCACTTTTGTGAACAGTAGAATTTTAAATTAATTTAGTTAGTGGAAAACTTAGTTGGGTTTAAATGTGATTTATCATGAGTTAAGTGCACTCACTAACAATTAAAACAAGTTTTAGACAAAACTAAAATCAATGTTTTTGAAATTGATTTATGATAAAATGTGGCTGCCAGTTAAAACTGAAAATTTAGGTATGGGTGGTGTTTTCAACTTTTTGCTAAAAAAATTTACACCAAATGGTGTAATAATGATAAGAGATTTTGGATCTTAGAAGTGTTGGAAATTTTGTAATGCAGAGGTGTGCTTGAATAACTAGAGCTTTTCTTATGTCAGAGCTTCCTTATTCTAAATCTCTCATCACCCATTTAGTCTCTTTTTTCCTTTATTTTCCTCCTCTCTTTTTTTTTCCTTTTTTTTTTTTTTTTTTTTTTTTTTTTTTTTTTATAATTTTTTTTCTTTTTCAGAGAGTATAGCAGAAAACCACTTTGTTCCCAGCCAAAGTACCTTCCAAAATGTGCTGGCTGGGCAATTTATGAAGATGTTAAGAAGCATCATCCCCAGAACTGATCCCATGGAGAATCCCACTAATGACTGTTTTCACAGAAATAAAATAATGTTTTTCTCTTTAGTTCACTAGATTTCAGATATTTTTCTTCCTTTGAAAGAAGATCCTGCTATGACAAAAAAGCAGTTCAGGGTTTTAAACCCATGTTTTAACCTTGTCTTAGGACTGCAAAAAGTCAGATTATTGTCTGAATAATCTTAAACCTTGAGAGGATGTGCAAGAATGGATGTAAAAATGAAATTAAAAAGGGGGATCCAAGAGCTTTTTAGGTGTTTTCCCCACAGGGTTGCTTTCTGCTCAATAAGTGACAGAAGCTGTGAAGGAAATGAGCAACCTTTTAACACGGGTCAGGAGTTAGGGCTTCTTTTATGGACTATTCCATCATTTACTGGTGCACCCCTGCAGTGGAGGGGGGTGCTGTGCTGGTTTGGGCTGGGGTAGAGTTAATTTTCTTCGCAGTGGCTGGTGTGGGGCTGTGTTTGGATTTGTGCTGAACACAGGGTTGATAATGCATGTTGTTGTTGTTGTTGTTGTTGCACAGAGCCAAGGCCTTCTCTGCCTTTTGTGAGCTCTGCTGCTGAGGGAGCTGGGGTGCCTGGCAGGGTGGGAGGGGACACAGCCAGGACAGGTGACCCCACTGACCAAAGGCACTTTCCAGACCATGCGGTGTCATGGAAAGTGGGGGGAAGAAGGAGGAAAAGGGGAACATTTGGGGTGGTGCCATTTGCCTTCCCAAGCCACCGTTCCCTGTGATGGGGCCCTGCTCTCCTGGAGAAGGATGAACTCCGCCTGCCCATGGGAAGCAGGAATTAATTCCATTTTTTCCCTTTCCTTCTGTGTGTGTGGCTTTTGCTTTCCCTATTAATCTGTCCTTATCTCAACCCACGAGTTTTGTAGCTTTTCCCTTCACCTTCTCTCTGCTGATGCCACTGGAGCTGCCTGGGGCTTGGCTGCTGCCTGGGGTTAATCTGCCACAACAGATTCAGGAAATCTTTTAGGTCCTATCAACCAAACAAGGCAAAGGTTGACAAAAGAAACTCTTGAAAACTGGGGAGAGATATTTCAAATTTAAGTGAGTGTTCTTCACTCTCCTGTACAGGCTGGCATGATTAGAGGCTACAGATTAGAAGAGTTTAAATTTTGTTGACTGCAGTCCCTTGATTTTTTAGCCTTGCACCTGTTTTCCATGACAATATAAACTTAAATGAATGTTTCTGGTTTCAGCAGAAGAAGTCTCTCTTCTGACAAGCAGTTCTACTTCATGCATGTTATCTGTTGTGTGTGCAGCTTTGTCTCAGGCTGCTTTTTCAAAATCTACTGTTATTTGATGCTCATCACAACGCAATAATATTAATGGATTTCAGGTTGAGCTAAATGCTTTGTTTTGAGCTTAATGCCATTGTCAGTTGAGTAAATTGTTGCCAAACCTTAATTGCTAGGGCTGAATTTTTCTTCAGCAGGTGTTTGTGTACTGAATGAATGACAATCTTTGGGGGGAAAATAACAGATTGTGTATTTATAGTGTGCATCACAATGGATGGCTGAAAGCAGGGAGCAAGTGGCAGATAAAATGTATGCTGACAATCATGTAATATTTTTTTTTCCTTCTAAAGTATACTCAAAATCACAGTGTTTTCACTGTGCAGGTCTTGAGTTGAGCTGTGGCAGCTTTGTTTTACAGCTTGGTGTGTTTTTGCCTAAAGCACACTGAGGAGGGCCAGGGCTCCTGGTACAGCACTGAAAGGTCAAGCAGGCTGAGGGGATTTCCCACTAAATATATTGTGATTCAAAGAATTCCCAATTACTCTCATTTCAAACTAATTTCTTCTAACTGTGCCATCAAGGAATTGTGCCAAAATTTGGCTCTATGTGGGGCTGAGTGAAAGGTGTTTTTTTAAATTTAATTTCTATTTCTAATGACATGGAATGGGTTAGAATCCAAGGCAAGAGTTGTGACACAACTCAGGGAATATCTTCCATTCTTATGTTTACTTTCTGCTGCTCAAATGTTCTAAAATCTGTTATTACTCAGTGCCTCAGTGTTGTGATTGCACTGCACTGGTGCTGCAATGCTTAAGTTTCTTGTTCCAGATGCCAGAGAACACAGATTATTTTTTTTTTTTAATTCTGCGTAATTTGGAACTCCTGTGTTCTTGTCAATCCCCAGTTCCTCTATATATTAAACATCTATTGTAGTTTCTGTTGAGCACAGTGCTTTTAATTTTTTTTTTTTGGCAGTGCTGTGTATTGCTGGAAATCTGTCAAATGTAAATGCAGCTTTTTGGGAGGTGTATTGGTTCTGCAGGGCAGGAAGGCATTAAAATGCATTCTGGATCATTTGCTCCACCTCATTAGGTAGGCAGGAGCAGTGGGACACTGAGGCAGGAGCTCAGGATGGGGAATGGAACAAGGTTTCTTATATAATTAGTGACGCCTAATGAGGTGGTACCCAGAACACTGGAAGCTTTATCTTACAATATTCATCAGAATGATGAAGGAGAACAATTTTCTCTTTGCTGGTCTGTCACATATGACCCAAAACATTCCCAGAGACTTCACCACACATTGAAACCTACTCTTCATACTCATCTTCTCAGTGCTGGACAGCTAGACATTCAAGAATTCACCTCATCATTGAAAATCAAAATAATAATCTTCTATACATTTGACTGTACTTTCCAGACTCTCTGAAGAGTGTCAGTGAGCTCCCGTGTTTGGTGTAACTCTGTGAATGTAGTGTCGAAATATGAGATAAAATCAGCAAGAATGAATGAGCCTCAGTAGCTTCAAACAAAGATGTGACTGGGCAGGAGGGGCAGAATCATGTCCCTGACCGAGCTTTTAGGAATTTTAGTCTATACCACTGACCTGGTGGGATGAGACTGGTTGAAAACCCGTGACAAACCATGAGGCCACCTCTTATTTTCAGTTTTTCTGGTGTCTGGCTGTAGCTGTGGAAATCTTCTCATGGGGTATGAGACTGGAAAAAGTGTCCTGGATGTTTTGTAGAGACTGTCCTTGCCACCTCGCAGGAAAAGTGAGTAAAGAAAACCTCCTGTGAGACTTCTAGCCTACAGAGGAGCAGAACAAAAGGTGCAAAGTCATCATCATCATCGTCAAGAGATTCCATTTCCTCAGGCAGCACAGGGATTTTGGCACAGTGTCCAGGAGATCCCAGTGTAAAGCACCAGGTCACATCCAGCATGTCCCATATATCAAATCTCCTGCAGGCCAGTGGTGGTGTTCCTGGGACAGAGCCAGGAGCAGGGCGTGATTTGGTGCTGTAGGCACAGCTGGGCAGAAGTCAGGAGCTCCTGATGCTGTTTCCCTGTTGAGCCATTCCATGTCAGCATGGCTGTGTCTCCAGAGGCTCTGGCTCTGTGGCTGGGCAAGGAGATTTGCCTTTGGAACTGGAGGATCAGAGTCCTAAATAATTTTTTGTACTTTGAAAACCTCTCTGAAAATCTTCCCCAGATGAGTTCTGTTGTGTGTTTTCTGAATTTTGGGAATTTGCTTTCCATTGATGCATACCCAGAACCTGCTTAGGACTTTTCTGAAGTGCACTCTGACCTGATGAATTCTTCAAGCTCTGAAATTTTTTGAATGAGCAAAGGCATAGACCCTGTTAGATCAGCAAAGAGATCATCTCAGAACCTCAGGGGCTCTCGTTCTTTCCTAAAGCTAAGGGAAGGCTTGCAAATATGAGGCAATATCAGCAATAGGAGAAATTATTTTCCTACTCTTTGGGGATATTAACTTTATGTCCATTCAACCTTTTTTCTTTGTTATGAATTTCTGATGTCTTACCAATTGCACAAAAGAGGCAGAATATTTTCCTTTGCAAGTTCATCCTGAGGAAGTTGATTAGCATTATTGAAAATCAGTGCCTAATTCTCTCTTTCCTAATTCTCTCTTTCCATTTTACTGTTTGCTGTGACCTGCAAACACCGTGCCTAGGCTCACTAAAATCAGACATTTCAATTGAACTTTGCACCCAGTAGTCTGGCTCAGCAGAATCTCTGGTTAATGTCCTGAAGGTTCCAGGTATTTTCTCCATAGGCCTTTCCAAATGGCTACATGAAAATGAATGTGGTGGCTTTTAAAACACTTTTAATTGAGAAATGAGCTGCCCACTACATTAACACTGCTTAACTGTGTGTATTGATTTCTAACCTGCATGTCATTGGTTGGCTGAGTGTACCAAGGGTACAAAATGTGAAACCTTATTCACTTTTAATAAAAAAAAAGAAGCATTACTTCTCAACAGCAAAAAAAGACATAAAGGAATCACCTTTCATCCCCAATATTTAGAAGTTAAGGCCTTTAAAGTAAGATGTATGGTTATCAGAGGTGAAAACTGTTTGACTTTTTTGCATAAGACATCTAAAATATTAATTCTGTGCCAGCTCTGCTATCCAGAGGAAACATCAAAGGCAGCAGGTCTCATTAGGAGAGCTCTCCTGCCTTTGACACATGTCTCCAACATGCTGGGCAACTTTCAGAGCAGTGGGAAGGGATTTATCATCTTAACTTCCAGGAAGGGCAGCATGAGCTCGGCGGTGAATCTGCTGCTTTGAAATCCCCCTGCCTATTTAGGGAGGTTTAATTGGGATGGAAATGTGCTTGTAGAGAGCACTTTTCCTCCATCACCTTGGCAGGCTCCCCTGTGACAGGTTTCCTGCTTTTTTAATATCAAATATCTCTGATACCAGATACATCAGGTGCCTCCATGGTAAAGGCAGATGTGCTGGCACCCTTGGCATTCCAGTGGACTGGAATTCCCGTGTGCAGAGGAGTGCCTAAAGAATTGCTGCCCATTACTGCCTCATTTTGAGCAGTTTCTCCAAGGAAGCAGTGAAAATCGTGTTCAGTTTGGGTCAATTAGTCCAACCCACATTGTCTTCTTGAGGTCTGTACTATGTTAAAGTTTGAGCACATCATTCTTTCTCACAATGTGCTTGTCAGGTAGGGGTGAGTGGTGGGGTCTCCATTTTAAAGAAAGGGATACAAGAATTAAAGATTATTGTTCATTTTGCTTTGGCGGTTTTTGTGTTTGGTTTTTTGGTTTGGGGTTTTTTTTTTGGTTTTGTTTTTTTTTTTTTGGAGACAGTCTTTCTTATTCATAGCTGCTTCAGTGGAGCTCGGTGATTGATTAATTTGCCAAAATCCCTGATTTTAAGACTAATGAAACTGGCAGTAGAGACAGCTTACTCTGAATGGGAAAACAGATTTTCCTCATGCTCCCTGTGTGCTCCACACCTCTGTAGCTTTATTTTGACTCCCTGCATTGACCTTGGAGAGAGTAACTCAAGGAAAGACACAGTTCAGGCTGAGCTTTCAGAGCTGTTTCTTAGAGAAGCAGAGGCAAAGCAAATAGGAATCACTGAGTTGCAGGAGAATGAAAACTCCATAAATATCTCTATTTTTTTTTTTTTTTGACTAGCATTGTCATTCCCTGTGAATGTGTTTTAGGGTTTCTTTTCTGACTATACTCAGCAGTGACTGGTGACAGGTGGAGAAGAAATGAGCACAAATTACAGGGTGCTCTGTTTAGAAATAAGATAAAAAAATAGCCATATTTTCCTGTGAGGGTGGCCAGACACTGGCCCAGGTTGTCTAGAGAGGGTGTGGAGTCTTTCTCCTTGAAGATATTCAAAAGCCAGTTGATGTGGTCCTGGGAAACTGGATGTAGGTGGCCCTGCTTGAGCAGGGGTTGGCCAAGGTGACCTCCAGAGGTCACTTCCAACCTCAGCCATCCTGGGATGCTGTGAATAAAAGATTGTACACCCTGTGCTGAAGGTGCCACGCTCTTTAATGACAGAGAAAATCGTGTGAGGTTTGCTCCTGGCAAGGTAGCTCATTATCTTCAGGAGTGCTAAGGTTACTATAGGAACCTAAAGGTTTTAGTGGGACTAAATGTGATAAATATACAGTGTGAGCAACATAAAGCTGCATGTTTTTTATTTATGCATCAATATCAAAATTGGTCTGTGTTAACGCTTCTTCGAATCCTACTAAATTACATCCTTTTAAATTAATTAGGCCTCTTTCTTTTCAAATTCTATTGAGCAGAGGGATAGGCCATAATGACAATTGTCTGAAAATAATAGTTGAGAATGATCCACTCACCCTTTTCCATGTGGTGGTGGAGCACTGTAGTGGAGCAATTCCTGTGCTTTGGAAATTCCACAAAACCAAAATTTTTCCTGCTTGTGTCCATCAAAAATTTCTCAGAAATTTTCTCATTCATCTAGAAGTCTAGTCCTAGATTTCTGCTGAAAGACACCCAAAATTGTATCTGTGTTAAATCTAAGCAACCATGTTGTTAATTTGAGCTCTGTTGTGGGTGAAAGCTGCTATACATATGCAAAAGCATCATTGCTCTGAAAATTGGTTCTTTACCTGCTGGATGCAGACTTCCTGTGGCTTTTTCTATTTAAAACAGAAAACAACTGCTCTGCAAATCCTTGCAAGTGTCAGCAGTTTCCATGCATTAAACTTTTCTCACTTCCTGGGAAGATGATGGGATTCACTTTCTGGAAGCCAAAGAGAAAGTAATCATCTTCCTGTATCCCAGGGCTGCTCTGGATCATCCAACTATAGCCACTGAAGACAGTGAAAATTCACCTTTACTGCAAGAGACCTGCAAGACTTTCTTGAGTGAGTGGCTTTAAGAAATGGATAGGAACTTTCTACCAGCCCTTGCACCACATATTAGCAACAGATATTTGAAATTCATTTGGTAGAAGGCAGGAACTCCTTGGGGTGAGTGTCCTGAATGTGCCCCATGAAATCCCTAATATTTCTAGGCATGGGGAAGACTCTGTGGAGACCGGCAGCACTGGTCATTTTCAGCAGAAAAATGCTTTCTGCAGCTGGATATTTTCAGGACACCTTGCAACAGGCAGAGAAAATTTTCCTAGGAACCCGGGGATGTGACTCCGTACAGCCTTTCCAAGTGGTTGGTGTGAGTGGAGGTCTTGGTATTGTTAAATATTCTCTGGGTTTAGTGCTGCTCCAGGCTGCCACACATGGAAAATGCACCCAGAGTTTCATCCCTGGCACTGTAACATCTCCTGCCTTGTCACACCCTGGATGTCATTAGGGAAGTATTAAAACATACCTTTGTGTGTAAAATTGTCAACTTAGCTCATCTCTCAAAAGGTTTTGAATTCTGGACAGCAAAACCAATTAAAATTAAAGGAAAATATTACAGGTGGGTTTTTTTAATACTGAATTTTAGTTTCAAATAGGCACACACTATGTGCCTATGTACTGTCAGAAGAGAGGAGGTTTCTCTAGATTAATTCAGGTGTCTATTAAGAAAAACTTCAGTCCACCTCAGCTTTTCTGGGATATTGCTTATAACCCACCAGTTATTGAATATGACCAGAGTGTCTTCTGTTCTTAGGGAGATGTAATTTAATTCCTTTGTATTGCAGCTACTACTAGGACTCAAAAGCAGCCGTTAGATCCTGCAAAGGGGCCTTTGATACACAAGCAAAAGGAAGTGAAGTATTGATTATAATTTTGATGAAGTTTCCATGTTGTCTTCTCTTTTCAGTTGCTCATGCATAGTGTAAATTGGTAATTTCTGAAATTTGCCTCTCATCGTGTTGCAGTTGCATCAGTTTGACCACAGGCAGTGCTGCAGAAAATATTGAAGAAAGGGCAATGTGAACAGCAGCAAAAAATTGTATTATCAGAGACATGAATATGTAGGAAAAACTCTGTGTGAGCCAGTCTTGGTGCTTCTCACTTGGTGCTTAGTCAAATGCCTTAGCTGGGTGAGGAAAAACTACATCCAAAAATCACAGCATGACTTGTGCATTTTATGAGGAAGCACAGTGACCCTGAGTGTATTTTCCACATAGATTTATCACTCACATGGTCACCTGGCAGCTCTGCAGAGATACAAAGTGAGGGATTGCATCTTTCCAGTGGTGGGAAAGAAAAAAAAAAGCAAATTACAAGTTGTTTTAGGAAAAGTGTTTGTGCCCAAGTAAGTTTGGAAAGTGTGGAATTGCTCCAATTTACCATCTTATTAAAGGGATTTTAGCTTTTGCATGGTAAATATTGCTTCCATTTTTTAAACTGGCAGTAATATTGTCCTGGTTTTGGTGTGCTGCTGTGCATTTTGAGGGTTCCTAATCATCTCTTCAGGTGGGGTTTCAACTTGATCTGCTTCAGCTGTTAAAATGGGAGATCAAACAGAATTTTGAAGGCCAGGATCACTTAAAAAAACCCCAAAAAAACAACAAAACACAAGAAAACCTTGTCCATATTGCAAGTTCAGGTGCTGTAGTGATGGCTGGTGCTGTGGTAGATGTTTAAACTTCAGCACACTTAGCTAAAACTGTGTCTTTTGTTAAAAACATTCTTCCTCTAACACTGCCTTACACTGTGCATTCTAGGATGGAACAGAAGTTGGAGGAAAAGCTATTAAATCATTGCAGGGGGGCAGCATTGTTTGCTGCACTGAAGTTTTTAGCTCTAATTTGAGTTAAATTTCAATTTCCCTTACCATGGGGTTTCGGCTGCACCCCTTGGGAGATTATTTCACAGTACAATAACTCTACAATGTTTTGTTGATATCTTCCCTCTTAATTTCATCCCATTTTTTGCTGTTATAGCCCTAGCTATCACACTAAACAATCCCCCTTTTTCCTAAGTGGTTGACTCATCAAATATTTCTGGACAACTACTTTCCCCCTTAGTTCAGTTGTTGCTTAGTTAGTATCTAATCTTAACATTTCTGTGAGGATTTATGTTTAAGCTTTCTGTGGTTGGTTTTTCTTTTTTCTTTTTCCTTTAAAAAATTCTTTTCCTGCCATCCCTGGCACCCTTATTTGTGAACAGCCATTTCTGAGAGCTTCAGAGCATTTGCATTAGCTGGCCATAGGTTCACCTGCTCTATTTTTGTAGCCCTGCCATGCCTCCATTTGGGTTTCTTTTTCTCAGAATAACTGCTTTCCAAATTTTTCTTTATTATTTCAGTCCTGATTTTTTTTCTTCTTAGGAAATTCAGGAAATGCACGCAATTAAATGACAAAGTGTTTGTTGAATCTTGTACTTTTTGGTTTTTCTGATGTCTAGCTATAACATGGATGAATAAATTAACATTTGCCACTTTGCTGTTCTTCAGACTGCTGAAATACTGCTTAGGATTCTCCCAGCAGTTGAGACAGTAAATAAAACAGACTTGTGATGTGCCACTAGATTGGTAAAATAAGGACTATGTGGTTGTGAAAACTGCCTTGAAAATATCAGTGAGACTGATACATTTTAATCTCTCCAAATAACTCCCCTGTAGAAAACTGTGCCTTTTGGAAGAAAGGGAACACAATTGAGTCTGTGAATATAATTAATAGAAGCCTCACATCCCTTGTGGGTTCATATAAAATGACTCTTTAGGAATTTTTTTTGTGAGTCTAGCAATATTTCTTCTGTTGCTAGAGGCAGTTAATGATGTAAGAGTCTCAGCTTTCATTTTTAAAAGGATTTGTCTTTCAGGCTTAATTGACTGCTGAGGAAAGTAGAAAATATGACTCTGGAGTTTCCAGAAATGCAGATAAGATAAAGATGACTGAAACCTTTTTTCTCTTTAATTTACTGCTGCTTAAGAAAGTTTCACATCATTTAGATTGACCTAAATTCTTCCATGTGACTTCACAATTATGGGAGTATTTGGGTCCTTTTCTAGCTTGGCTTAGAAGTAGGCAAGTGGCTCCATGTCCTTGTAAGGTGTGACCCTCTTTAGTCACAAATCATGACAAATTTCTGTGCTGAAAGCAAAAGTACTCAAGCAGGAGACACTGTTTTGCCCCAACAAAACTTCCTGACTTATTTACCAGGATACATTCCTGCTCCTCACTCAGACTCATCAGGCTCCTTCCTGGTATTTCCCTGTTATTTCTCAACACAATTCCTTGAGTCAGATGGGGATAGGAAGCATTTGGAATGGTCACCACGATGGGATGACAGCAGGATGATTTTAGGCAGGTTTGTGGCTCAGCGTGTCCTACATCTGATGTGCTCTATCCTTTCTGTGCCATGAAAGTCTCACACATTTTTATTTGTTGGATCAGTTTCCTCCCTCTCTTTTGCCTCTGGGATGAATCCTCTCTTTTGCCATGGCAAATTTTTCCTGCATTCAGACTAAGTGAATAACTAAACAGTTTAGTAGGCTGGAAGAATATGTTTTTTCATCTTTATGTAACCCATTTGAATATACACTATCTTTTTATAAGATATTTTATCCTGAGTGATAAAAAGAAGTATGAAAAATGGTGGAAAAAAAGAGATGAAACTAAAAGGAAATGATTTGCACATTCACAAGATTGTGGCATATAATGTTCCTATAATGTAAACATTCTTTGGCACACTATTGTGTGTTTTACACACAAATTGCAGCTTGTATGTTTGGTTTTTTTTGCAGTACTAACTGGGTGACATAATTGTTCCATTAGTAAAAAGCTGTGTTGTTTTTCTAGGGAAAAGTTTTTAAGACCATCTACAGCAGCTTGTGTCGTGCATTGCAATTTTCTCAGCTACGTGATGGACTTTGTGCAGCTTTCAAAGGACAACATGTCATGGTACAGAAAATTCTCTCAGTCTGTGATTAGGAGATGACTGAATTCCCAGAGCATGAGCCACACTTAGGGCTGTCACCTTCCACTTGTGAAGCTACAGGAAAAAAGACCTGGTGTAGTCATGATCCAGTTCAAAAGGCACAGGAAGCCACACATCAAAACTGTTGATTTTTATATCAGCAACATTTTTACTATATCAATCTTTTCTGTTATCAGATGTGCTCATCTTTCCCCAATTGCATTATTTGTTGTTTATTGAAACAGTTTGTTGCCCTGCCATATCCTCAGTTGTTTTTTTTTTCCTCAGAATAACTGCTTTCCAAATATTTTGTTATTATTTCGGGTCTGAATTTTTTTCTTTTCAGGAAATTCAGGATGCACACACAATTAAATAAACAAGTGTTAGCTAAATCTCATGCTTTTTGGTTTTTCTGATGTCTTGCTATGACATGGATGAATAAATTAACATTTGCCACTTTAGTGTTCTTCAGGACTGCTGAAAGACTGTTCAGGATTCTCACATCAGTTGAGATAGTATTTGGTGGCTGAGTAGAACTGAAGCTTTGTGCACCTGTCAATTACAGTAGTCAGATAAGTGGTTTCAACCTGGACAGGTTTGGACAGATTAATTATTGAAGAGTTGGCTTCTCCATCTATGTTGGACAGCAGATGCTAATAGAATGGTAACAGCATGAAATGATGATCATAAATATCTGTATAAAAAACCCCAGGTTTTCAAAGAGCTTTTTAAAACAGAGATAGGAGGACAACACTAAAAATATTATAAGAACATCTGTAGAAAAGCCCCAGAAGACTAAGAAACTATAAACTCATAAAGGTAATAGAAGAGCAACCATTGTTAATAGCAAAGTTTATTAATAGGAAAAAAAAAATAAGGGAATGGCTAAGGAAATGACCCAAAAGCATAGGCCTGAATCTTGGAAATTAAGCATTTAATAAATGGTGAACTTGTTCCATGAAACAGTATTTGAAAATTAACAGTGATTTGAGATAGGCATTGAAATTTGAGGATTCTGTTAAAAATACATGTGCCACAGGACCCCAGTATCATGAAGAATTCTAGATTTGAGTCTCTATTGCTCCTCAGGTACAACTGGTGACAGTAAAACACACATGCATGGAAATGCACTTCTACTGTTACAAGACAATGTTGGAAATGCTCCAGGTTTATGCTGGTTTTTGTGTTTTGTACAATCACCACAGGATCTGAGGTCCTGATCACTCCTGGAAAAGGTGCTGTCCATCTCCAATATCACTGCCTGGTGCATCCCTGCTGGGGCATTTTTGGCACAAAACCCCCCACATTTTTGTGCTTCAAACAGGCCAGTCTGTTTCAGGGCTTTGATCTGTGCATCAAAACTCCCTGCAAACACTTCTTTTCCCCATTATTGTGAAGTTACCTCAGTTACTGAGACGACCAGAAACCCCTTTGTGTGAGGAGCTCTGGGGGCTGTAATTTGTGCTGGCACCTGCAGGGCTAGAAACAGAACAGATCTTCTGATTAAAACACGGATAGTTGTGTGGTTGTGGGAATGGCACCTACTTGCACAGATGGGTAAAGCAGGGACACCACAAAATAAAGAGATTAAGCTGCAAACAGTGAGGGGGTTATGTATGAAATCCTAATGAATATTCATATCATAACTGAAGTGACTGCTGACACTGAGTGCTAATCCTTCTGCAAATAACAATTAGCACAGAGGTTGTATAATGGGTGCTGATTTGCACACAGTAGCAAGAGCTAAGAAATATCCTGGTTAAACAAAGGCTTTTGCATCTGCAGAGAAATCCTGCACTGTGAATCAGATTGCAAAATGATGAATGACATGGCAGTTTCTGACCAGGTGCAAATGTGAACAGTCCTGCTAAGTATTATCTAAGAAATTGTTTGTTATCTAAGTATTATCTGTTATCTAAATACCTGTACAGAAACCACCAGTAAGAACACACTGCTACAGGATTCAACTCACTCACTGAATTCAGCTGTAATAGAAGTAGCATTATAGAAAGAGGAATTCAGTTTTCGTGCTTACCTCAAGAGATGTTTGGGAATGAGAAATACGGCATTTTAAAACAAAATCTGGTGCAGAAATAACAATTATTAATGTGCAGTGTATGGTTTGTGCAGGAAGCTGGGTATGTGTGGTGGTTTTACACACCAGAGCCACTCAATCAGCTCCTGAACAAATAGAACCATTAACTAAAATTCCACAGATATTGCAGATTTTGATGATATTTTTGTTCCTCTAAAAAAAAATTCCAAAAGATCTGTGTAGATCAGCTCCTAAATGATTTTGAGGAGTTATACAGGTGGTGTGCAGTACTTACTGTTACTCATGGAGCTGGTGTGGAAAATGAAGCCCCATGCAATGTGCTCCATTATGAAGACACACTTTTAGGCTGGCAGCTGTAGGTGGAGCAGATCCTTTGGAACAGGTCTAAATCTGAGAGAGATTGACCCAAAGGGCCCTTGGTGTGTCCTGTGTCACACTGTTACCAAAAAAAGGAGATAAGGAGTGTAAGAAAGACAGAAGAAGTCAAGTGCTGTGCTTCCCTCTGAAGAACACATCAGTTTAGTGGCTCATCTGAATCATCATGCTTCATAGCCATGGAGGGATGAGATCTCTTCTCCATAAACTTATTTAATCCCTTTTGGAGCCCCCTTCAGTACTCACAGTGTCTGCAGCTGGTATCTCAAGCACTTGAGCATGTTTGGTTTTAAGTCTTTCATTTATTTCCCCTGGCTTTTTTTTTTTCCTTCTTTTTTCAGAGAGTCCACAGGTGAGTTAAACCAGTTGTGCAGTTTGTGCATAAATTAGTTAAAACACTGAGGAATCAACATATTCATGTATTTGAGTGATTCACTTGAGTCTATGCGTGCTGTAAGGAAAGAAAAAAACCTTGTTTTCTTTAGAGAAAGATCTGTACAAACAGACATTAATTCTGTCATCTTCCCTTCCTTCTGCTCCCTGCCAGCTCCCTGTGCAGTTCTGGTACCTCTCCTGCCCCTGTGAAATTAGTCTAATTATCAGTTAATGATTGAAACTGACAGTTCAATACACGTGTTCTGACGTGCTGCAGACTGCTAATTTTTAGCAGCATGGAATCAGTGCACAAGGAAAATTTGACAACAAAATAGAAACATGCTGAGAAGTTATTGGGCCGTGAGAAGTGAAGTTTTGAGGCAACTGAAACTTATTCCTTTGAAACTGGCTATGTTTCCCACTAAACCAGGGAAAGGTAAAACTGAAACTGCTCTTTTTAATCTATTTTTTTTTAATTAACAGGCTGTATCATGAGGTAATTAGGTATTACTTACAAAAAAGAGAAGAGAGATGTAATATCATCATATCAGGCAGCTTTCCCAGTGTCAGATATAAGAGAGCCAGGTTTGTACCTCCCACCCACAAAATTAGGGTCTCAGAGTAGCTTTTCTACTCCCAGCTTGAGCTGTGAATTTAGAACTGTTGTCAGGCTGTGAATCAATTTTAACTGCAACTTCTGGCATTAAATCAGCATCAAACATGGGCATTATGTGTTATTTTAGTGTGGGCCATTAGTAGTCATACTACTTTACTTCCTGGATGAAAGAATTTTTGACAACTGATATGAAATTATGTTGTCTTCACCAATGGATTTTACAGAAATAAAAAGCCAGTGAATATTTTAAAAATCAACACATGACAAAATAGCTGGGAATTTTCATGTTCAATCTAAAGCTGTTCCCTGTTTCAGGTGGTTCCTAATAAAAAGGAATGCAAGGCCTTAATTAACTGGGTGCTACAAATGGATTTCTTACAGCCACATGCTTTTAAAAATCAGAAATCAAGATTTCAGATCTGTGTTTGACAAATTTTATTATAAATTTTATGATCATGTTTTTCTTAAATGTAAAGCTTGAGAAAAAAAGGATATAGAATCTCAGACTTTTCTTTAAAAAATAAATTGATTCATTGCACTGTAAGCAAGTTAAATGCAATATTCATCCTATGCAGATGCTAAAAAATCCTTGAGATTTCATTTTCTGATCTGTGCAGAAAGTTGGGCACTTTGGAAATTTTTTAAAGAAATTCTCCAGGTAAAGGAGGATTCAGAGTAAGTCTCAAGTGTCACTTGCAAAGGCACAAGAAGGAACCTCAAGGGACAGCCTGTTGGCCAAGTTCATTTCTAGGTATTGTTAACATAACTGCTTCTCCAGTAGTGGCTTGTATTAAATTGGATGTCTTTGATCCAAATGAAATAAAATAGGAAACACCACTTGGTAATTTCTATGTAAGAAATAAAAAGCTGAAAACTTTTTGCATACCAGTAAAAAAAAAATAAATTATATAAGTGACAATTTTTCAATCCTTCTGTTAGCCCAGAGCTTAAGCCAAGTTCTTTAAAAAAAAATATTAAAATGTGCATGTCACAAATATGGTTCAACATTAAAGTGAATTTATACCAGCGAGTTGGTATGGAGCTATCTTAGAGGAAATTCTATGCCTTAAATTTTGGCTGGGGAAAACATGCTGTGTTTTAATGCTACCTGTGTAAATCAGAGCTGGGGGGAAATGTTTTGAATGACCTCTTGAAACAGAAGCTGCACTTCTGCTGTCTTTATGACACGAATTTATGACAACTGGTGTTAAAGGCTTCAAATCAGCAATGATACAAATATCCTCATTTCAACTTACCCAGACAAAGAACAAAACTGCCTAGATGTATTTAAACAAAAAAAAGGCTGAAATTGCCTCAAGGAAGTTAATTTCAAGATAAGAGCAAAATGCTGAAGTCAAATTTGCTCTGTGCTATCAGTAGGGTTGAAGTCGTGTAGAGACATGAAGTAAAAAAATTGTTATTTCAAGAACTAATACCATAAGGAAAACAAAGCAGATATGAAAGTAATCTTTCAATCAGGAATTTTCTTTGCTGAGATGTATCACCTTATGCAGGCACACAGGAAGAGATTGCTCTTGCTAAAATATGATGATGTTTACAAATTACTTACTGGACATGACACAATATATCTGACAACTTCCAGGCAGAGTGTAAATGTGAAATATGATGTTGAGGCAGGCACACACTCATGGAAAGGACACTGCCCCTTTTCACTGCAGTGCCAAGAACGTGTTTAACTGAGCTTTGTGATGAAGCCCAGATAAAGCACTGTTGCATTATTTCTTACAAAGGAATGGAAATTAATTAACAGAGTGAAAGCAGTAAAAAAAGCAGATTTAAAAGATAATAATGATGATCTGTGCTCTTTCCCACTGTGGTTTCAGGATGTCTGGAAGAAGGCCAGCATGGTGCTGTTTCTCATGCCCCTTCAAGGAAATGCATCTTCTCACTCTGCCTTTCTCACCTGGCTCTTTTGTTCCTCTGACAAACACTGGAGTAGGTACAGAGAGCAAAAGAAAACAAGACCAAACAGCAATTATCTCTTTAGGAGAAACAGCCCTGTGTGAGGTGCTGCTGGACAACACCAGCCAAAAAGATAGAGTGAGCTCAGACTGAGCCTTGGAAGGCATGGCTGATGGTGCTTGACATCTGTGTGCAGAGATCAGGGATTTTTTTCCCAGGAAATGCCATGGGTGAGGCTCAGACTGAGCCATGGAAGGGATGGCTGATGGTGTGCAGAGATCAGGGGTATTTCCCCAGGGAATGCCATGGATTTTTCCCAGGGAATGCCATGGATGATGATGAGACTGAGCCTTGGAAGGGAAGGCCGACAGAGCTTTACTTCTGTGTGCAGAGATCAGGGATTTTTTCCCCAGGGAATGCCATGGGTGAGGCTCAGACTGAGCCCTGGCTGATGGTGTGCAGAGATCAGGGACATTTTCCCAGGAAATGCCATGGATTTTCCCCAGGGAATGCCATGGGTGAGGCTCAGACTGAGCCTTGGAAGGGAAGGCTGATGGTGTGCAGAGATCAGGGACATTTTCCCAGGAAATGCCATGGATTTTCCCCAGGGAATGCCATGGGTGAGGCTCAGACTGAGCCTTGGAAGGGAAGGCTGATGGTGTGCAGAGATCAGGGACATTTTACCAGGAAATGCCATGGATTTTCCCCAGGGAATGCCATGGATTTTTCCCAGGGAATGCCATGAGTGAGGCTCAGACTGAGCCTTGGCTGATGTGTGCAGAGATCAGGGACATTTCCCCAGGGAATGCCAAGGCTGAGGTGTGGAGCAGGGCACTAAGTGGCTAAACCTGCCAGTGGAAGGGGACAAAGAGCTCCAGCCGGGCTGCTGCTGTGTCTGGCAGCCCCCGTGGCTGCTGGGCTCATGTTTTGTGCCTGCCCCAGTTGTAACCAGCCCAGCACTCCCCTGGGGCTCCCCACGAGGAGCAGCTTGCTTTGCAGGAGCCCTGAGGAAGATCAGGCCCTGAAGGAAGGGATGCTCTGGAGGTGGATGTTGCTCACTTGTGCTGCCTGCACACGAGCGTTTCAGATTCAGGTGGTGACATCTCATTTTTCAGCATCTTGATTATTTTAGTGGGGAAAATCCATAAAGTTCAGACATATCTTTCCTGTTTTGCCCACATTGGAGGCCCACTTACCTCACAGTGGCAGGAGCTTGTGGCAAGCTATCTGTTGCCAGGCCTATCCATAAAATATTTTGGTTCTGGAAGATCATAGGGATACCTAACTGTTCTTTTTGAAGACTTGTGCAATGTGAGAATCCTGTTCACCTTGCCAAGACAAATTCTGGAATGGGATCTCCAAGTGTGCTTTCTCTCACCTCCCTTTTGATGTCTGTGTCTGATATCTAGGTCTGAGCCTGTCGCCTCGAGCTGCCTTCAAAGATAGGGAAAAGAAAAAAAAAAACATTCTTAAGATATGGTTAATTTAAGTGTTCCTTTTTTTCCCTGCTGCCTATTAATGGAATTTAAAAGGAAGAGCTGAGATGAAGACTTTTTTTCTTTAACTATAACTTTTTTTTTTTTTTTTTCCATTTTAGATATCCACATTTGGCCAGATGAATTTCATAGTGCAAGGCACCAGCAATATCCATACTTTCTTCTTTACTTTTTTTTTATTTTTGAACTGGAAATTTTGGCCTGCAGTAATGATAACACACATTAACCCAGCTGTTTGATATTCTTCATATCTGATGAATTATTAATTCGGTGGATAAGTTCTTTCAGAGAATTCCATCACCACTGAATAAGCTATTGGAGAATTTCTTGTTGATATTCCATCATTACAACTTTTTTTTGCACAAATTAGTCAAAAGTATGGATCACGCAGTGCTGATAGTACCTCTGGTAATATTTTGCTGTGAGTGATATGTTGACTTATGCACTAGAAAAGTCTTGTTTAGAACTCATCTGTTAAACAAACAGACAATATGAAACTCTTTAATTTAGTAGGTCCTAAACCACAATATTCTCACAGTTATGAAATTTAAGCATTGGTCTGTGAATATCTATGCTCAATAGCATGCCAATTGATGTAAATAAAGCTGGTACTGACACAGAAAATGAACTTATTGAGGTGTAGCACCTGTCTGATCTGACCAATGCACAGCTTTGAGCCACACAGTTTGATAAGGGTGTGTGGTAAAGTGGGCTTAGAAAGGACATCTGCTGACCCAAAAATTAAAATTGGGACACATTTTCTTGTGTGTGTGAAAGTGCTGGCATTGTAGTAGGGCTGCTCTGTTTATATGGACTGCAATCCAAGCCTGGCATGACTGGGATTTATGTTTTATAAAATAGAAACATAAATTGCAATGCAGTTGGAGAATGTAATTAATTGTATTTCTTTCTAGGGAGCAAGTCACTCAGAGCAGGGCCTTGAACAACTTCATAGTAACCATCCAAATAGCAAGAAGAAAACACACATGCAAAGATTTTCCATAGAGTTAGCTACAGGTGCAGTTTGTAAAAATGCTGGAGCACAAAGGATGACAGTGGAATGTAGATGTGGAGTGTTTCCAAACCCAGAGAGTTTCATCAGCAATATGTGTTAAAGATGGAAGACTCAGCAATGTGTGTTAAAGATGGAAGACGTTTCTTCTGAGCAAATACATGGAAATCTCTTTCTTTCTTTCTTTCTTTCTTTCTTTCTTTCTTTCTTTCTTTCTTTCTTTCTTTCTTTCTTTCTTTCTTTCTTTCTTTCTTTCTTTCTTTCTTTCTTTCTTCCTTCCTTCCTTCCTTCCTTCCTTCCTTCCTTCCTTCCTTCCTTCCTTCCTTCCTTCCTTCCTTCCTTCCTTCCTTCCTTCCTTCCTTCCTTCCTTCCTTCCTTCCTTCCTTCCTTCCTTCCTTCCTTCCTTCCTTCCTTCCTTCCTTCCTTCCTTCCTTCCTTCCTTCCTTCCTTCCTTCCTTCCTTCCTTCCTTCCTTCCTTCCTTCCTTCCTTCCTTCCTTCCTTCCTTCCTTCCTTCCTTCCTTCCTTCCTTCCTTCCTTCCTTCCTTCCTTCCTTCCTTCCTTCCTTCCTTCCTTCCTTCCTTCCTTCCTTCCTTCCTTCCTTCCTTCCTTCCTTCCTTCCTTCCTTCCTTCCTTCCTTCCTTCCTTCCTTCCTTCCTTTCTCTCTCTCACTTTTTCTTTCGTTCTGCTACTCCTTTCCTTTTTCCTCTCCTCTTTCTAAAAAATTAATTTCCCACAGTTAAAATTTAGCATGTGTGTCATTTGACACTTTCAAAGCACTTGCTCAGAATGACAGGTGTCATTAGGACTTAGGTCTTCTAATTCTTAATTATGCTTGTGAATGAAAGATTAATTGGTATATAAAGTGTTCTGAAGACTCCTACCGATACAGAAATATCTGTATAAATATAGAATTTTAGATATCCTTTGAAAAGACAGCAGTTCTGTAGATATCTTGCATTTCCCAAAGGATGCTCTGCTGTAATTTAAGGGTTCCAGACTTCAGTCTTTTTTGATTATAGGAATCTCTTTTATGGTGACCTTTGCATGCTTGCCTCTGGGCATGAAATAGGATGCATTTAACATCTTCTTCCCAAATTTTCTCCTCTGTGTTCCTTGCTCTGGCAGAACTTTTCAGTACCTCTGTAGCAACAGGTTAAGCATTTTGTTTTAGATTTATGGTGGGATCATGGATCAGCTACCTGGAATGTGTTTGTCACTGAGTCTAGAAACAGGATTTCCCAGCCACTCTTTTCCATCATACATATGATTTCTTCCCATATCATATCATTTATTTTGTGTTTGGGACTGCCATATCCTGGTTAATTCTCCTTTCCAATCTATTTGTTCACTACAGGTGTCAAAATTGCAGAGCTGTAAATTGGATTGAAAAAGGTTTCCTTGGACTGGGTCAAAAGTGAAACACAGTCATTTGAACGGGTATATGATGATAATATGTATGATATGATAGTATGATGATAATGTTCCCCAAATGAAGGGAAGTAATAATTTTTTCCTATTTATCAGTTTTCCAAAAGAGCGTGGAGGTTTCACAGAGCTGTGCAGTCCAGCAGAGTGGATTGGGTGTGGCAGTGGAAAGCTCCTTCACTGCACAAATTGCTGTGAGATATTTTATTGGCTAAGACAGACAAGGAATTACGGTGTTGTCTTAAAAACTGCCACACCTGAGTCAGTCCCTGCTGCTTCTTTCTCCCTGCAGTTAAGCTCTGAACCTCCAGGCATCCTTTAAACTCTTCCTCCAAAATTACTTCTCCAGGGATTTCAAATTACTTCTGGGGTTTCATTCTAACCAAACCTGGTATCCTGCTTTTGGGGCTGTGTTGTGTGCCTTGCTGTGCATGTTGATTTTTAGATTCAGACCTCTGAGCTCTATTGAATTTGGGTCTCTCCCTTCTAAAGCCATCACAGAGTAAGCTGAGGCTGAAAACCTCAGGCAGATCTAAGCCAGAGGAGCTTCTGGATGCTCTTAACACCACATTATGAGTGGGAACTGATGGAGAATCCTCAGAGAATTCAGTTAAGTGTTAAGTGAATGAAAGTCATCTGCTAAAGAAAAATTGAAAGTTTCTTATCGCATTCAAAATTACTGGAAAAGAAACAATGGCCTTTAAACTGTTAAAAAAAGCAATTTAGAAAGTTTAAAAATATAATTCCCCTTGAATGCAAAATTTCAAGGTCCATGTTCATTTTATTTTTAATAGATTTATTAGTAAAAAGGAACTGGAAACTGTGGGAAGTGTGAAGTACCCCCTGAAGTGTGATTTAGAATATTTCAACCATTTAAAGAGTAGAGTTTTATTTTTATCAGCTTGTGAATTGACAGCAGGAAAGGGTTGACATCTTATGCTATTTTATCTTTTGGACATCTCTGCTAAACTTCAACTTAATGCTGAATTGTTTGCAGACACAATTTTGGTTTTTTTAAAGCAAGGATAAATTCTTAAACGTATTGGATTGTTATGTTTACAGTCCTTGTGATCAATTCTGTATTTAACTCAACTGCCCTAGATACTTCTCTTTGCCCAGGGAGATTGTCTCTTACAGCTCCGTGTGGCTCGGCACAGTTCTGTTCCATATTTAAATTGCTACGTAGAAACACTGAACCAGAGTTGAGAAGAGCGCAAGAGGAGACAGAATTTTGTTTCCTCCACTTCTATCCTCGCTTGGTACAGGTGATTTCCACCATTCTTTTTATTGTGAAGGGCCTATATTTCCCCTGAATAGAATGAAATTCCTCTGCTGAGGAGAAGGAACATCAGATTGCAATTAATATAATAACAATCTTCCAACTAAAACATTAGTATTTTTTTTAAAAAATGTCTACATTTAATGTTCCAGAACAGGAGGTCATAGGACATAACCAAGTCCAACAAAGAGTGCAGAAGGCATAATTCTTATTATTAGCATCACATCACCATGTGACAGTGACAGGTGGTGATCCACAAATGCCACCACACCCCTCAGAAGCTCTCAGTGGGGAAATGAGAGCCTTCAAAAAGTGCAATCTTGTGGCAGTGTAGAACAATCTGGATCTGTTATTAGGTAACTGTAAGATAAATTTCAAAGTCAATATTTATGGTGTTTGAAAACATGATTTTTAGATAATTGGCTGTGTAGGATGCTGCACCCTGTATTTATATTGATCTGCAAGAGCACTGGTGCTGCATGCAGACCTAGCAGTCACATATTCTGGAGTTTCCTAAAATAACCCTGTGTCCTAATTTTTCAAGAGATGGGAAGAAAGAAATTTATATAAGAGGGTCTTGTTTACAAAATATAAAATTATGTTTAAATAGAAATCTCTTTCATAATTCCCATTAATTTTATTATTTAGTTGAGCTGTAGTTAACTGTTTTAATTGATGTAATTTTCAAAATAAAAATGCCTATTGACTTAATTTTTGATCCGTGAAATGATACACTCATATTGTTTACTTCTAAAATCAAATATGATGTGAGAGTGGTGATAATAAAGACAAAAACAAATGTTCAACTTCAATGTAGCATGCATAATCAGCATCAGGAGATAGCGTTTGCCAGTTATGAGCTGCTAAGAAAGAGAGAGTTTTAGATTTATATGCCAGTCATTTTTTGAAATAATTTTTTGAGGAATTTTTTGAAAATATTTTATTTTATTTTTGAGGTGCTTTATGCTAAAGAACATAAAATTAGGATTAAGGCAATGCTTTTATCCACCATGGTAGATGTGAATATATCGGGAAAAAAAACCCCAAAAGGTGCTCTGCCACCTTCTCCTCTGTCTGGGGGTCATTGTGTTTTGCATGCTCTGACATTTAGGGCTCAGCTCCATTACTTGGCTCCAGAGGTGCATTAAATCCTGAACTGAAAAAATATAGAGCTAAAACTTCAATAATAAATTATTTGAGATTGGTACTTGCAGATCAACTAATATTTTGTCTGTCTTGGTATGAAAAGACAGGAAGACAGGAGTCTCCCTTGAAACAGAGATTGCAAACCCCCTCCCTCTGAATTATTATAATTTTGAAATTAAGGGGCTCTCATGCAAAACAAATATGGAAGTAAGAATAACAGTTCTTTATTAGGGAAAAATAAATTTAAAAAATGCAGTAATACAAACCAACACTGCCAGAGTGAGAGCAGGAGCTGAGCCCTGTGGGTCAGGGTGGTGGCACAGTCCCATCCCAGGGTGGCTCAGCCCTCCTGCAGTGCCAGCTGTGCTTCTGCTGGAGCAGGGATCCTGCACAAGGCTGCAGTTTTCCTCTGGAGCTCCAGGGCTGCTGGAGATGGGCCCGCTCTTCCTCTGGGAATGCAGGGCAGGAGAAAGCTGCTCCTCTGGGAATGCAGTGGGCAAAGGCTGCTGTGCTGTTCCAGGCTCAGATTGTATCCAGGTAGGAATGCTTGGCTCCTGCCCTGGGCAGAGCATCTCCCCATGGGATGCTGGAATTTGATCAGCCCTGCAGGGACACTCCCTGGCCATGGACAGCAGAGATCTCCTGGAGGGAGGATTGGCTGTGGGAGAGATAAAGAGAAAACTGCCCCATGGACAGAGAGAACTGCCCAGCTCTGACAGAGAGGGACAGAACACACACCCCCAGATACATCTGAGACATGTCTCTGGTTGTATTTGTTTGGTGAGGTTCTTTGAAGCCTCCTCTCCTGTAAAGGGGAGTGAGTTTGGAGCCAGGCTCAGAGTTTCTGTTCCCCCTCAGAACAGTGAGAGCAGATTTACTGCCGCCGTGTAAAAACTAACGAACATCCTCAAGCCCTGCCATAAAACTGGAGCTCTTTCGTACCTAATTAGAGGGCAATTAATTTTCTTCCTGAAAAAGAGGAAATTGGACCAAAAACCTATAAAATTAGCTTCATCAGAACAAAGTGGAAACAGATGAACAACCCACAGTGACTCTGTAATAATAACACTGCAATCCTTACAGCGCTGCCTTGGCTCATTTGGATTTCTTGCTCAAGACCCTATTTGAGTCTTCTCCCACATATTTCATCTTTATATTATGGATTTGCTTGCTTGGTGATGCATGTGGGCGAGTTAGTGGCCTGCTCATAGCCTTGTGAGACAGCCATTTCTTGGGCAGATACTTTTTTCCCCTTTCCCAGGGTGTTTCCTTAGAATAACTTAGGACTTTCTGGGCAAAATCACTTTGAGATTTTTGAGAACATTACTGACATTACACATTTTGAGAGCATTACATTTACCCAGAATTTCTGGGTAAAATCACTGTATTTTTGAACTAGTAAAAAAAATCAGTGGCATTAAGTTGAAGTGAAATTTGGCATGTTGATAATTTGGGTGAGGATTTGCAATCTGGTGGGGAATCAGGAATGTGACATTTCCTGAAAATACCCCCAATCTGACCAACCTTAAAGGCTTCAAAAAACTGCACTTTGCACATGTGCAGTAAAGGTGTGTTAGGTTAGCAGCTTAAATCTGATTTCTAGGAGTGACAGAAGCACTGGAAATGTTCAGTGTAGTTTTCTATGGTGAAAGTTACTCTGAAAAACCTGATGGAAGGCCTTTAACTTGGATCCGCAAATTAAAAGGCACTTTTGGTCATAACTTCTGCAGGTGTCAGCTCCCAATTTGCAAAATAGCTACACCATCCCCTTTCCTCCTAGTAGCTGTGGAATAAGGACTTGTGAAAAGTATTTTAGAAAATCCCGTGAGCAAATGAATAATTTTATCATCAGTGTTTAGTAAGTAGATTACAGAGCTGTTTGCTACTAGAAAAAAGCACTGAAAATACTTAATGGCTTCTTGCTTAATGAGATCAATTCATCTGTGAATGGAATTAGCAATGGGCAAGCACGACCACAACAATATAACAGTACCTAAAGACAGGTTTTATGCTGGGGCTTGATAGCTTTTACAGGATTGACATTTGCCACTTTAGTATTCTTCTAACATCTTTTTGGGTAATAATTTAATAAATATCAAAGTGGGACTTTGATGGTGTACAAAGACTTGGTTTTGCATATTTATGAAGATTTGCTTGCATATTTGTAAATTTGATTATTCACTTGAGGAGACTTATGTATACAAATGGCTTGAAATGCCTCGTCCACTAGCAATTTGTTAGAAACTAATCTACTCTAATTTCATCCCCTAGGAATACTTTTAGGGTCAAATATTATTTTTAGTTTAAGAAATTAATGATTAGGCCTCTTAATATTCTGAACTTGTGTTTTCACTTGGAATTTTAAGACAGCGCTAATGATTCCTCACTTCAGCTCTGGATTGTGCCATCACCAGAGCCTTAGTCATATCCCAAAAAATGAAAATGCTTTTTGGAAGCCTTCTTAATTCCTGCCTTAGAGAATGCAGTGGACAGGTGATATGAAGTGCAGGTACATTTCAGTCTCTGTCGGAGGCCCAAATGAAATCTGTCCTGCTGACAATGGCCTCTGCATATTGATTCCTCTATTGGTAAATTTAAATTATTACTGCCCCCTTAGCACTTTTATGGAGGCCGGACACATGCATGGTTTTCAGAGATGGGGATACAGCAAAATTATTGCAAAAATTACTGAAAATACTTAATGGTTTCTTGCTTCTTTCTAATCTGCTAGAAAGTCCCTGCTCTCCCCTCCATAAAAATATCCCTGCTGTTCAAGTCAGCAGCTCCCTGTGTTTATTTCCTCACCAGAACACTGGAAATTTCTTTTGGATCTCGCAGAAAATTCACAATAAATAAGATAAAAAAAATATGCCATCAATGGAAAAGCATTTTTTGAGCTAAATTTTAGATTAAAGTGATTCATAAAACAAAAATTATATTATCCATGTGTTTTGATTTCTTCCCTCAGAGCAACTCATGTTTCATTTTCTCCTTTTTTCTTCTCTACTTTTTTTCTCTTACAAAGACAATGAACTGAATATCTGGGGGTTTCCATTTTTTCTTCTTTTTCATTTTATCTATCCTGGATATCAGGAGTTCAGGAATGTTAGTGATTAAAATGTGGAATATTGATGCTTTTGGACTCCTCTGTTGAGGAAGTTTTGAAAAATTAGAGTGAAAATGAAAAAGGAAATCAATTAAGGTGAAAAACAGTGAATGAACTTTAACAGATATTATATTTAATTGTTATGGAATAGGAAAGCAGGGCCAAATTTGAAATTTGAAATGCTCCTTTTTAGTAGTATTTCTACTACTACCTTGGACCTTGAAGAAATTGAAGTATTTGTATTAAACAAAGGACACAGTGAACAGAGAATAAAAGATAAGGGGAATACTTGAAAATACTTGAAAACTGTTCCCTGTCAATTTTTGATGAGATCCATCTGAATTTTTTTGAAGGAGTAAAATAATGTTAAATCATATAGGATAAAAATGATGCAGCTTTTCAGTGTTTCTAGGACCAAAATGTGCAACTTTTTAGTATAGTTCTATTAAAATGTCCTTAAAGCCAGTTATTTCAGAGTAGGTGCTAAGTGATGCAAATAAAAATGTTTTGTCAAGTATATTTATAATCCACTAATTTTTCCTTTGTAGGAGTATCTCAAGGGAAGTGTGGGCATGATGACATCCATCCTTCTTGTGCTGCCAGAATTAAACCTGTCCATAAAACAGATGGGGAGACACAGTGAACCATTTTAAAGGATGGCAGAGTTCCCGTGGTAAATTAACGCCCAAGCCTTCCTTTAAGGACTCTACAACTCCTGTTCTGTGGCCTTTAAATATACATGATGTCTTTAAATGCCCCAATATATCTAAAACCACAATCCAGCTGAGATTTATTCTCTTTAGTGCTGATCTAGGGCTGGATATTTGTGCTGTTCCACCCTCCTGGTATGAAAGTTTTATGGTGCAGCTGGGAGGGAATGCCTGCTGCCATCCCACTTCAGGCTGTCCCTTCGACCTGCAATCCATAATTCCACCCCGTCCCTGTCTCAGGGAGCAGTTTCTCATAATTGCAACCTAAATGTTTAATGTGGCAGAAGGAAGGATGGGCGGGAAAAGCTCTGAGTCTGCAGTGGGAATGAGCTTGAGAAAGGCTGTGATGGCTCCTGCCGTGTCTTGGTCACACAGATAAAATTGTGGGGACAAAATGAATCAAGAGTTTCCACCTCTCCTGTTGGATATCGAGGGATTGTTTGTTTGTTTTTTAAAAATTATGAATCTTATCCGTGTTGCATTCACAAAACAAATGCAACGTGTTAATGGCTCCACCCTACTGAGTTGCTCATTTAAAGAGACAAAGTTTTTCTTCAACTATTTTAAGAAAATCTTTTTTCGCAGCTCAGTAATTAAATAATTACTTCCAGTTTGTTTGTTTATGCTTTTGTACAGATTTTTCCTTTCCAAATTCATTAATTCATTAAATTTCTTCAGAAGGTGTGATTATAAGGAAATTGAAACACATTTGGTTATTTTGTTTCTTGGGGTTTTTTTTTTGTTTGTTTGTTGTTTTTTTTTGGTTTTAGTAATGCCACTTACTCATCATAATCCTATGATTTATTATGAATAATGCATTCCTAGTAAAAATGGCTTTATTGCAGTGAGGGTGAAATGCCTTCTTTATAACCTCCAGTTTCATTCTTTGATTTGAAAATGCAGGCTTCACAGACTCCACTTAAGAAGATGGATACAGCAGTGCAGTAGTGCAGTTCAATTTTGGATTTTGCCTTTGTTGGTGAGTGAAAACCACACTCCTTATGTGTAGGACAGCCTGCTCATAACTTCTAATGCTTGCAACTAAGATACAGGGCAGTAAGGTGTATTTTTCTCTGAAATAATTTATTAGGATTGTGGAGGTGTCCATGTAAACACAATTAAGAACGGTTTGGAAGATTTTTTAATTTATCTAATTTCTCATATGCTATTTTGTATTTCTTGTGCCCTTGCTTTCTCAGTAGCCTGTGGCTGTGTTATTCCTCTGATTTTGGTGGAAGACATTCTGTTATTATAGTTATGAATCAGGAATACCCTATGACCATAATTTCTGGCACTTTGCCACAGACCAAAACACACATTTTTCAATATACTGAGCTGCTGCTATGGAAATACTTTTTAGAAATTGTGGTGTTTTGCTCTGATTTTTTTAAAAAATTACTATTTTCTTACATTTCCTCAACCAGCTTTTCCTTAGCTTATAAACTAGGTTGTCTTGCAAGAAAAAAATTCTGGTTTTTAAAGAAATATATTTCTGGTCCTTCTAAGCTTTTTCTCAGTGGAGTCATGCTGAGTTGTATAAGCTGAGTAACTAGATTTAGTGATCTGTACTATCAAAAGAGCAAAATTTAAAATTGATATGTCTATGAAAATGATTGGAAAATTTAGAATAGTTTTATAGATGAAACATCATGAAAATCACTTTAAACTTAACAAAACTCTTTTGAAAAATTATTTTCTCTTCTCTTGTAATAATAATCTTGGAGAGCAGGTACTGGTGAAGCTTGGGAGTACTGAGTAAAGCACTGCTCGTATGGGTGTACCCAGGAAGAATCATCCACTGGCAGAAATTCAGTACAATCATAGGAATTCCTGCTGTGAAATGTTTACTTTTTTCCTTTGTGTTTGATATCTAAGGCATTTGGATTCCTGAGCATGTAGCACCCTGCACAGATATTAGATAATTTCAATCAGGGAATGTTTCCTGGTACTGTGCACTTCTTTTCTAATTTTCCCTCTGTGATCCAATACAGTAATTTGCTTTATACCTTTGAATAACTTTGGATTCAAGTAGAAGCTGAAGGTGCTCCATAATCTCCTGACTTCTGAATGTGTGACTTTGCTGTTGTTAACCCAGGGCACTGAAGGTGGGTCTATATCTAACTTCTAATCAAAACCAAATCTGCTTCACCTTCACTGTGATAAGCCTGGGTTTTGACTTTGTGTGAGCTCCCCATGATTTGTGAGTGATACGCAGAATGAGAAATCCTTTCTCCAGACAAAGGGCAGGCAGATATTTGCTCAGCTTGCTAGATTTACTTAAATTTCAAACAGCCATGAAGAATATCAACTGAGAAATTATGACTATTGAAAAGAGATTTCAGAAAACATTGAAATAAACGTATTAAAAGGCTCTGACTTAGCAGTTGGGGATACTGATGAGAGAGATGTTTAAGTCTCCTTTCCTGCCCAAAACCATCAATAAGAAGTGGCATGGCAGTCCTAGGGCATCACCTGGATTCGTCTGAGTTTCCCAGGTTTGCAGTCACGGCAGATTAAATTGATGTACAAACATGTTGCTGTAGTGAGGAGATCAATGTTTCTCTCCCAGACACAACGTGAGATTCAGTGCAGCAATAGAGTGCCTTGAGGAGCACCTGTGAGCCATCCCTGTTCTAGTTATACAACCCTGTCAGTGACAAACACCTCAGAACCACCTTTGTTTTGGTCAGTTTTTCCCCAAATCATTCAGTCAGACTCCATTTCTCCCTCATGGCACTGTTTGAAGTGCACGAGCAGCCAATAAACTGTGGGGGATCCCCTCTGGGATCTGCCCTGGCAGGAATCACAGTGGAGTGATGGCTGATTCCACCTCTGAACTGCTCCACAGGAACAGGTTTGAGCCACTCTGTGCCCCACCTGCTCTGCAGGCAGATCAGTTCAGGGGAGGAGGGTGGATTTACCTCTTGGGAAGTTCTTACAGTGGAGACATCAATTAAAGATCACTATTAGTTGTGCTTGGAGAAGACTCAATAACATTTTCTCTGTGCTTGAGAAAAGAAGGATCTTTTTCTTCACAGCCAGTCTGGTTTTGGGACCTCTTTCAGGTGCATTCCTGATTCCTGGCATTTCCTCATAATCCAACTGGGTGCTACAGAAGGTAACTAAGGAAGCATCCAGATGATTTTTTTTTTTTTTGCCCTGGCATGAGTAAAATGGCTCTAATGATCATCACAGTTAGCTCAATCCCCTGCTCCTTGAGGTTTTAGTAGCCTCTCTCCACCCTCTTTCTGTGATTTCTTACATCACTTTGCTGTAATCAAAGAATTTCTGTCTATGCAAGGAAAAAGAATACCCAAAACTGCATATGATGAAATACTTTTGCTTTTTTATTTCATTCATGGGCAGATCCATTTTTAAACCTTAGGGGAGCAGGTGCCATTTCCAGCCCTACCAGCGTTTGTCTTCTACTTGTAGAAGACATTTCAGTGTCATCTCGTGCTGCTGAGGTGAATTTTTTTGGAGATTCTGAATGACTCTGTGATGCCTGAGCACCCCTGCACCTGGTCGGAAGGATGCACAGGGCTCAAGTGTCTCCTGTGGAACACTTTGAGGACCATTTCCAGTGCAAAGACTTGCCAGGCAGCTGTGCCAGGCTCTGTAGCAGAGTTCTGCAAACAGAAAGCAATTTTGCACCGTCTGTACCAAGAGTTTGTACTTGGCAACAGTTCTTTGTTTCAAATTCATTACAATTTTCAGTGACTTAAAAAAACCACTGAAAACAGACATGAAAATTAGGGTTCCTCTCAGGTGACTTGAATTCTGCCAGCTCCCAAGATAACTTAGAAAAAATCACCCCCAGCATTTTCCTCCATCTTTCAGAGAGAATTAAGCAGGACATTTAGATCCATTTTAAAGAAAATTTAAAATTTATAAATTCATTAATTTTAATTGCAAGTGAGTCTACCAGACCTCTTGCTTTGTGTATTTGTAGTGGCAGAAGAGACAACATCAGGTGCTGAGGGTGGCTCTGTTGCTGGCCAGCTGTAAAGGGTTGAACTGAATTGAAACAAACTTCCAGCTGATTTTGTTTTTTAAAGATAGAATTCCAGCTTTGCCATTTCAGAAAATGGGTTGGAAATTAGAGGGCTTTTTTTTTAGAAAGTATGAAATCTTTTCAAAACTTATTTCACGGTTTCTGAGGGTTTTGTTTTCATATTCTGTGACTATTTGTTGTTGGAGAGGGCAAAACTTAAAAAAAAAAAGCTTTAAAAAATAGCACAAAGGGGTCAGTTTTGATGTGTTGGCATTCCTGGCTCAGCCCATTTCCAGCTGACCAACTGAACTTTAAAAAAAAAAAGCTTTAAAAAATAGCACAAAGGGGTCAGTTTTGATGTGTTGGCATCCCTGGCTTAGCCCCTTTCCAGCTGATCAACTGAATCTCCTTCCTGTGCAGTTTTTTTACACTTTTTAAAAAATTTGAGGTACCATCCCTCTACTGCAGAGTTTTCTTTTGATGATAAATTGCTAAAAAAGAAAAAAAAAATATTTTGTCCAAATGATTTTTACATGAATACAATCAAAATTGAAGATCCACATTTCAAAGTAACTTCTTCAAATATAATACCATAAATCAAAAATTTTAAATGAATTTAAATTTATACTCTTATACTTTAATACTTTATTAATTTCAATGAATTCTTCAGGCTGGTTTCTAGAGAGTTAGATTTTTTATTATATCAATAGTTTTCCGTTACAAGCTACTGCATTTTGAAAATAACATCCAAGGAATAAGAGGTGATGAAATTCACACAACAAATAGCTCTTCTGTATTCAACACCCATTAGTTCAGTGCATCATTTCAAGGGTTCATTAGCCTCATGAAGCAGAGACCTTATCTCAGCAGGTTTTATAATTGAAGCTGTTGTGAGTGAAGGAAAGGGAGATTGCAGAACTTTCTTTCAGATGGAGAAAAGCATCTTAAAGGGTGAAGGGTCCATTGAGAAGTTCTGGGGTCCCCTCTTGAATATGGGGGAATGTCTGTGTACAATTCATTATTATCTTAAATATAGTACCTGACAAAAGTGATCTACAAAAGGGCAGAAGTGACTTCCTCTCTCTCTTTTTTTTTTTTTTAATATATTAATTTTGAGTTGCACTTTTTGTTCCTTGCTGAAACACAGAAGGACACAGAAACTGAAGGTTTAGAACATAAGGTACTGGATGTTGGTAGTACAGGTGGTGCCTGCTCAGTCTTGTTTGGAAGGTGTCAAAAGAAATAATGCAATGAAATTATCAGTGAAAATGTCTCACTGGAATCCAAAGAGTCAAAAAGAATTTTTAGGCATAATTTCAAGTAATTGCTGTTTAGTTTTGGCTGGTAATTTACTGAAATGAGTGGCAGAAGTGTTTAACAAAGGTTCCCCACGTTACTCGGGGCAAAAATCTGAATATTTTAGTAATTTGTATTATGGAAGAAGGAGTGAACAAATTAGCATCTTCAGGAATATACGCTATTAAAAATTTTAAACAATTCCCAACCCTGTTGCTTTCCATATCTATCAGAATAAACAAGACAGAACCCTCCTTTATTTCTTCAATTTTCCCACTAGCAAGTATGAAAAAAATATCCCCCAAATCTTGCCATTCATCACAACATCTTATCATGCAGCAAGGATTTTTTGGGTCAATTAACTGTTCTTGATAACATCAGTGTAGTCTATTTTGTGCCCAAATGTCAACTTAAATCCAGGCAATTCCTTTAGCTTTTAGGAGAGGCCCCAAATTCTCTGTTGTGCTGGGTCACGCTGCTTTGCAGAGCCAGAAACGTGGGCATGCTGTAAAAGCTGGCTCAGAGCACCAGGTTTCAGATTAATGGAGACTGAGAGCTAAATGTTTTATCACAAATAAGGGAGAAGAAATGAATAGGAATTCCATCAGGAGTCTATTAAAGCCATCCTTGTTGCTGCAAGCCAAGCCCGCTTGCTGCAATCACAGAATCATGTTCATTTGATATCAATGCAGGGTGAAAAAACATTTTTCAGGCTAGGCAGAATTATTAAAGGGGGGAAAAAAGGTCTTGATAGACGTATTTTCCCCCCATATCCACTCACAAAGGAAGCAAACCAAGAGCCTCCAGTAATATTTTTAGGTTCCAAACGGGTCCCAGGTGATGCTTTTCTTTTAGATAGTCTTGCAGTGACAGCAGACCTTTAACTGAAACATCTTTCACTGAAGCTTTCCTCATAAAAGGCTGAAAGAGATAACACAGAAAGAAGACAGGCTGTCAGGAAAATTGATGGTGGGAAGGAATCTCAGCTTTTTTCTTTCACCAAGCACAAACAAAGTGCCTGATCAGTTACTTAAACCCTTCCCAGTGTTCTAGTGCTCAAAAGTGGCCTGTGCAAAGAAAATAAAATTAATTCCATGTAGCTCTTCCCACAAGGACATGGCAGGACCACTCCAGCAGGAGTCAGTGAATGGTGGTGCCATGGCTGCAATGCTGTGAGGAGGCATTTTAAGCTTTGGTTGTGTACAGTTGCAAGAAAGTGATTTTCTCCTTCCCCTTCACAGGCACAGGGAAGCCAATTACCAGGGATTTCTGCCCAGTGCTAATGGCACAGGTGCAGCTGGTGGCAAGGCAGTTTTAAGGGCAGCAGTAGAAGTGATAATGGTGTTCTGGCACCTGAAAACTCTGTTTCTTTGGGGGTGGAGCCTGGGGAGAGAGGGAGCCTGCTGTGGACTTTTTTCCCATGTATTTTGTTGTTGTCTAGACTGGATTCTGTGCTGGTGGTTTGGCTTACATAGCATTTTTCATCTCATGCTTAGATTTTAGTGCCATTTTTGAGGGAGTGTCAGTGTCCCCTTGTCACTCTTTCTGAGTGGGACCTGAACCCCAGCCTGCCTGGTGCTGATGTTAATATGAATGACCACATCCCTGCTGTGTGAGTAAAATCAAAACAGCCAAAGTTAACAGGCAGAACTCGTACAAACCAGCCTGAAAAGACTCCAAATAAAGCTGCCTGTCTCCATTTGTATGTGTGTGTGTGAGCACTCTCTGTTTGTTAAATGCTGCTACTTTTAGAAAGAAAGAAAAATTGAGCTATCCAGGAGAGTAATCCTGAGATAAATTTACTTGTAATAAATAGAGCCATGAGTTTCTGCTTGTTTCAAAGTCTCAGTTTTCTGATGTACCCTCATACTTTAGAGTTGTCTGTAACCATTGCCCTTGAAACCTTGAGTTCAGGGGCTTCTTTCATGTAAAAGATCAGTGAGTTTGGGGAATGTTAATCTGTAAATCTTTGTTCTGTCACTGTGCTGCCTTCCAACGCTCCTCTTTTTCCTGTGTACTTATTTGGCTTCATTTTTCCTCTCAGGCCTTATTTCCTATCCCAGAGCCTCCTGCTAAATTCTCTTCCTGGTGATTTGTGGATTGATTTTTTCTGGAAATACCTCTAAACAGCCAAAATGTGTGTTTTGCTGATTCCCTTGGAACAGGCTGCAGGGAAAGCTGATCCTGCTGGGACCAGGGAATCTGATTCCCACCTTCCCCCCTTTCTTAAAGTTTGAGTTGTCCACAGACACTGGTGGGAGCAATGAGCACCAGGAGGAGTGGAGAGCAAGCTCTGCTGAGTTTTAGGTTCTTGTGGTGGGTCTCAGCTACAGCACTCAGGAACTGAATTGAATAAAATCCCTGTTGGCCAGGCTCTGTGCCACAAATCACATAAAAGCCAGGCTGCAGCAGTCACCCCAGGATGGAAAGATTATCCTGGATCTCCTTTCTCTTCCAGCTCCTACTGTCCTGCTCAGAACTCAGGGAAATTGATTTTCCAGCTTAGCCTCCAAGGAGAAAAACTTTTCCAGAGTGATATCTCCCAGGATAGAACAAAGCCAATTGATTACTGAGAATAATCCACTCATAAAAGTAGAGCTGCAGGCTGGCTTAAAGACATGAGGTCTCTCTTTTCAGGCTCAGACTTCTGGAGCAGGAGTAAGAAGCAGAGAGAGTGTGTGAGGCAGGTGAGGTGCAGATGGGGGTGTCTGGATGTCATCCAAGGCAGGTGTTTCTGCCTTCCTCTTCCTACTGAGTTTATCCAATCCACTCTATCATCATCAAGATGCTGTTTATTTCTAGCTTATAGCTTCTGTTTTTCTAAAAAACCCCAATCTTTTACTAAGAAAAAAAAAAATTGTTTTATATAGTCATTAGTCCAGGCTTTCAAAGACGTTTTTTCTTAGACCACAACTAGAGTTTTGACAAAACAAGAATAATATTTTTTTACCTCAGGAGCAGCTTACTATTTAATTACAATATATCCTTAATAAGGACAGGCATACTGCTAAATATGGATCTTTTTCAAAAATGGTAACTTTTTTGCAACTTCTGTCTTATTTTGAGTGATATGAGCAATTTAAAGGTGTTTGTGTGAGTAGTTTTTCCAGTCAATGGGGAAGGATTTCTCCAAAGACTGGCTGATGCTTGGAGTTCATCCCTGTGGTGTCTCTCCCCTTTTACCAAAAACCACAGAGCCAGCATGGTGGTGATGCATTAAAAAGAGTTTTTTAAGTACAACTCTACTTTTACTTCTTTACTGGATGTATAATCATTAGAAAAATTTATTATAAGCATGGTCTTGATTCCTCACCTGAGTAGCCAACTTTGTCTCCCTTGTCTTTCTATTGGTACAAAAGCTTAGTACCATTTCTCCTGCATTTTCTGATTATTGTTTATTGGTATGTGCCCCTCTCCCTAAGGCAAAATCCATCTGAAAAGTCCCTAGGGAAAAGCTCAGCTCTGTGCTGTTACTCAGTAGAACTTTGCATTGTCTCAGTGTAAGCATTCTGTGGGCATCATATGACCTTAAAAAAATGTTGCTTTCCTGCCATATACTAAATTAATTTTTTTCTGTTAAGATTATTTTTTCTGTTTAGATTATCTGTTATACTCAGAGGCTTGAACTGTTCCACTTTTCCATGGAATGTGTAATACTAGATAAGATAAAATATTTTGAGTTAGATCCAGAAATGAAAAGATAGCAGAAATCCTGCCAAATCAATATAATAATTTTTGTATGATTTTTTTTTTTTAATGGGGGAAGAGGAGGAAAGAGAAAGCAAATCTCAAATCTTGTTCCACCCCTGATATAAATAATGTTACCCAAAGATTAAGTTAATTTTTTTTCGTTGGGAAAAGATGAGTAAAATATGCTTATAGGATATGCTTACATTTTTTCCATTTAAAATAAAAGACTCTTCCTCCAGGTGTTGATTTTTAAAGACTCCTACATGTTTTCCTGATCTTGGTATACCAATTGGTAAATGCATTTTAGAATCTCAAAGTTTTAATTTTCAAGAATAAATGTAACTTTGGTCTTCTCCTAGTTAATACTACAGAGAACTGAAGGTATCAGTGTTTGGCTAATCCCAGCCTTTTAAATTCTTACTTGTAGTTGTAGACTATTAGTGGTGCAAGAGAAGACCTAGTTGAGACTGAATTCCTGCAGCTGTTGACATCTTTACTTAGATATTCTCAGCAACTTATTTTGCTTTATCTAAGCACAGTAATGCAATATAATGAAATAATAAAATTAATGGGTAATTATGCAGGAACGATTTCTGCTCAACCACAACTCTTAAATACAGTTCTCTCTTTCAACTCTGTGAGGAGAAGACTTCTGAGTTAGTTACTGTAACAATTCATTTTTCTTTGCCTCTTGTGCCGTGTTCCATTTCAGTAGGGGTTGTTTTGGAGTTCAGTGCTCCAGAAAAAGAACACTGCTGCCTAAAAATCAGCTCCTCAAAGGCAGCTGAACTGGTGGCTGAGTCCAAGCAGCAAGCCCAGCCGCTGATCACTGGCATGTTTCACTTGCCAAGTGCAGTGTCTGCTGTAGTTTTTCACAGTTCTGAGTTCTGTCCCCATTTCCATAATTTATGGACAACAGGTGAAGTAAAGCAGAAGCTGTCCTGTATCTCACTCTTTCTGTCCCCGCACCGTGGTGATGAATAAAAAATGCACTGGCACCTTTGTTCTGGCCAGGATGGCATGGGCTGCCCTCTGTAGCAACATGATTTTACAAGGCAGGGATTCATCTTCCTCACGGCTGTAGTCTTTGGGGAGGCATTCTCTGCAGAGCATGAATAAATGCAGGTCTCACAGTGTCTTTAGCACGGCGTGTAACTCCTTCAGCCTTCCCCACTGCTTGTGGGAAATGAGCACGAGGTTCACTCCTTGCTGTTCAATTTATATCCACTGAAAGGGATTCTCACATCCCTTCATGGCTGACTTCTATGTAGACGTTTTAGGGGAGGGAGCCCTTGTGTAGAATCAGAAGCAGAAATAAATGCATTTTATGTGAGCACAGCCCAGCACATCCAAAATTAAATCCATGCCTATTGAACAGAACAGCATTTAGGCAATGGCTGATCTGTAAGATCAGGAGGAGAAATTTTTTTTTCTGATCTTCTTCATGGCAGAAGAAGGAAAATCTTTTAAGTGGTCAGAGCAGCTCCAAGGGAATGCCAGCAGATTTGACTGTGCATAGCAGTAGAGGGGGCGTCACATCTTAGTTTTGTGCAATTGTCAATGCATTAAATTTCCCCAAAGTCACTTTGCCCATGACAGTAACTTCTGAGTGATATCCCCACCTTTAGTTTCACCCACAAGATTTCTCATCTGATTTTTTCCCCTTCCATTAGGGGAGGGAGAGAGAGTGAGGGAGTGCTGGGTGCGTGTCTGGCAGCCAGACAATGCCAACCCACCACAGATGAGCAGGTTGAAAATTGTTTTAGATAACAGTAGTGCTCCTTTGCTTTAGCCTGAGATTCCCGTAGTTTTTGTTTTTTTTTTCTTTTACCACTTTAATATTTAACAATACTTCTGTTACAGCTGCCTCACTGCAAGTGCCTGAACTTTAAAACTTTCCCTGTGAAAAGTTCCCAAACACCACAAATCTTGCCATTGCTGTCATACTTGATGTGTGAGTTCTCCAGAACTTCCCTGAGAGAATAAATGCTTCAGACAATCGGAAAGCTCTTGTGCCCTGGTTCTTCAATTTTGTATTTTTTTGGACATGACTCAGTGAGATAAAGATGTTCCAGTACATCTCCTGCAGAGGAGCTGGATAAATAAAACCAACTTGTCATTCCAAATAAATTGTCATAAATGATTACTTAGGGGGTGAGAAGAAACAAGTTCACACTATTTATTGGAAAAATAACAGTATAAAGCAAAAGCACTGAAGGATCATTAGGTTTTGTCACACTGTGAAGGAAAACTGGGAGCTTAGTTGTGTTCATATGTTCAGCCTTTGGCAGATAATCGTTCTGTAATTCTGTGCTGCTTCTGACAGCAGGAAAGTCGTTGTGTCTTGATTCCCTCTCCTTTTATTTGTATGGATCTCTGCTAAGCAAACCCCTTTAAATCAAACTCATGTAGGGAGCACTTTAGTCCAGTGGTCTCACAGATGTTGTTGAGTCAGCTACACAGATATGGATTTAAACCTCCAGTGCAATGTTCTCCTGAACTCAGAACATGATCTCAAAGCCCTCTCAAAATGTGGAATGAGAATATCTGACAGTAATGTGGTTTTCTGATTCAAATCCTTGATCTGAGGCTGTAACCTGATTTTTTAAAAGAATTTAAAATCTCAGTCTGTTTCCATCATAACTTCAGTATTTCTTCCCCTGCTCAGTCCAGATGGCACTGCAGTAATTTTGTGCTTTATTATATAAACATAATAATTTCATGGCATATAATTAATAAATATTGTTTTGTAGGTATACTTTTGTGTCTATATCAGACAGGTTTCTCAAAATAAACATGAATTGTTTATCTATTTTCCCAGATGATAGCAAGCATTTTTGGGAGCAATGCTGCCCATCCTTGCTGGCTGAGTATGTGGCCATGGCTGGGGGAGGATCTGAGATCAGATCCCTGACCCTAGGCCTGTTCCTCTGAACATCCAAACCTCTGCTATTTCACCTTCTTCTTCTTTCATTCTTCTGCTTGCAGCAGAGTGGAGAGTTTGTTGAAAATATTTTCTCCTTGTGAACGTTGAGAGCGTGTACAGATGTGCTGGAGAATAACATTTGAACAGAAAAGTGGTTTTTGCAAGTTGAAGGGATAATTTTGAAATTAGTATTAATTTTGAGAATAACACCTGCAAGGTGCTGTTCTATACCACAAATGAGAGTGGGAAAATAAATTGGTTAGTGCCAGTTCTCCAGGAAAGGGTTTTGGTGCTACAGTGGTTTGCAAATTGAATGTGACTCTGCAATTTTAAATTATTGCAGGAAGAACAGGAGCCATGCTGGGTTGTATTTGAAAATGACTGTAGCCTAGATGATGTGTAAAATAATGTCTCTGCTTTGCACAGCAGTTCAGCAGCCATGTGTGTCTTGATGTATTTAAAAAAGAAAAAGAATTCCCATCTTAAAAGAGCTAAAGAGTGAGCCACAAAAAGATAGAACCTAGATATCTTAGACCTTAATGACCTGGAATTACTTAGCAGGAGGACATAATTTGTTTTCCATGTGATTGACAGGACACAAATTGCTAAGATTAAATTAAAGCAAAAGGCAGGCATCTAATCATTAGCATCTCACTAATGGTGAAACAGCAAAGTAGATTTTTGAACCTTATTTCCCAGAGGTTTTAAAGTCAGGTGAGATAAATACCAGTTAGGAAGGACTTGGACGTGACACATACTTGCCTTGAAATGGGGGCTGAAATAATAAATGGCTCCTTAAGACCTGTTTCAGACATATTTTCTGTGACTGTAGAATTTAGTGGGAGCTCCACTGAAATGCAGCAAAATCAGTGATGCCTTGTGCAGGCTGCCCCAGAGCAGAGGCTGGACAGAGCTACAGAACAAAGCAGGGATTCATTCCAAGGATCTCCTCCATGGATCCACCTTGGGCAGCACCAGAGCCCAGCCAGGGCTGCACCCAAGATGAACCCAAATGGTCCCAAAATGCACGAGCACTGCCGGGGTCTCTCCCTGGGCTCAGCTCTGCTCCATGTGCACATTGCAGTTCAGTGTCCAATCCCACTGCAGCCCCTGCAGTCCCATCCTGCTTGTTTTTCTCTCTGCAGCCCACGGGGTTTGTGCTCTTGGGGCTGAGATTTGGATCATTTGTCCTTGGTGCCCAGCTGGAGCAGGAATTGTTTTGTCTCCCTGCTCTGTGCACAGAGCTCACCATCCCCTGATGTGAAGCCCAGACTCACACACTAAAGCAGCACAGAATCTGAAAAATATAAAAGCCAAAACCTGAGGCATCATCAGTAACCCCTGAACAGTAAAAGAAATACCATTTTCTGTTATTTTCACTACTTTTGTCTCCTTCTATATGAAACTCTCCCATCATCACTTTTTGGCTTCCAGTTTGCTGGATAACAGAGAAGTTGCCTTTATAGCCAATGCTGCTTCCAAGTGACATGAAACTGCACCAGTATTGTGTCTGCTGCTGCTGCTGGGATGATGGACAGCTTGCTTTTTCTCCTCACACAAAAGTAAGTGGATTTAAAAATGGCAAACAAGTGTCAAATAATTCTGTCTGTTATCATTAAACAAAGATTCAAAGGCAACAAGATTGATATAAGGAAAAATTACATTTCACATCCGACTTCTTGCTCTTGAGAGCATGCTGAATATAGAGTTAACTTAAACTAAATGAAAAGAATAAAATATTTGCATAATTATATTCTGGAGGTCGTTGTTGTTCAGTCTGTTGAAATCTCCTGGAACACACGAATACGTTGCTTTGTGAACCTGCTATTCCCAATTTCACCAATTTAATCTACACCAGATCTCATTAATACTACCAGTAAGTAGGAGAAATATTGTCTGATGTACTTGGAGATTAATTATGCTTGTGGCAGTCTCTTCTTCATAGGAGAAGGCAGCTCATTCCAACAATAGCAATTCTTTCTGAGTTCACTTCAAATGTCATTATGATAGAATGCAATTTTGGGAATAATGCAAATGTGAGTTTCAGTAGCTGGAAGCTATTTTGTTTTAATGAGGTATGAAGTAACACACCTCAAATGCACTGCAGCTTCCACCTCTGGCTTGGGAAAGGAATACAGAGACCATGAATATGATTAAATTTAATACTGCTGTAATTCATCTAATGCTAAAGCTAAATTTAGGTAATTGCTCTATTTTATTTATGCAGATGACCCCAAAATAGTTTGTTTCTGCCAAATTATACCTTATTAATGTTCAGTATCTAGTTTTATTATAACTCTGATCTCTATTGTTAATAGGGAGAGCTTGATGTGGTATTTCAGGAAGGAGAGAGCACAGTTCAATTTCATGTGATCCAAGGCAAAACCCATCACTTTGCCAGGAAGCTGAAAAAGGATGGACTGGTGGCTGCAATAGCAGCTGTAACTTTCAGAAAGATCTTGCCTGTATCCTAGAATTTTTCCTGAATGCCCTGCTATAGAAGACTAGCACACCCTTTTCCAAATCTAGTGCAAATCTTTTTTTTTCCTGCTCTCTGGGGGAATTATGTCACCATATAAACAGAAACAACAGAGGAAGGAGAAAAAGACAGTGAGACAAGCTGAAGGAAAATAAAAAGGGGGGGAAAAATACCAATAGCAAATGCCTGTAAGAAGGGTATTTTCTCTGTGGAGAAATTGGAGAATTTTTCCAGTTGTATGTCTTGGTTTCATAATGACTACAAATGAGACACAAAATATGTGTTTTAAGCATCCAGCCAAACAGCAGATCTGTACTTCTTCCCTCTAGTGAAACCTGTCCAAATCCTCTGGAAAAGGATAACTAAAGAAGAATGATGAATGTATCACATATTTTAAATATACCCTATATATTTAAATTGCTTTTTAACAGAAAATGTAGAATAATCTACATAATAAATACTTTTCAGTCTTAGCACTATATTTATCAGAGATCCTGATCTCCAGTCCTGTGTGCACACTGGCCTTAATTTCTGTGTAGCTAAGCTGGAGTGCAACTTTTTGGGTATAGTTCCTTTAATTCCTTAGTTTGGGGCCCTTCTTTTGACTCCAGTTCCTCTGAAGCTGTTTGACAGAAAAGGCAGGATAAACTCCATGGAGTTGTGACCATGTTGTGTCCCCAGCAGAGCTGCTGCCTGTGAGTTGCATTTTATGCCCCTTCTGCTCTGGATGTCAAGTAGATTCCCTGACTTGTGTTATTGGTGTTTCTCTGACAGCCCAGGCAGCTCCAGTAACATCTGTTTTCATCCCCAAGGTATTTTATATCTTCACCTAAAACTATGTGATTGTTAAACAAGTTTTCTTACTGAGGCTAGATCTTGTTTACCAACATTTTAAGGTGCCTTTTCTGCATTTGGGACAAGTATGATCAGAGTTAACAATGATTTCCTAATTTATTTTTACACCTGGGCAGCCAGGGGTCAGATTAGAGGGAGTTTTATGGGTATGAGGAAACGCTTCTCCACCAAAAGGGTCATCAAGACCCTTTTGGAAAAGGCTGCCCAGGGAGTGGAGCCACCATCTCCGGATGTATTTACAACACATGTGGATGGGGACATGGTTTAGGGGTGGTCTTGGCAGTGCTGGCTTACTGGTTGGACTTTGAGGTTTTTGCCAGCTAAAATGATTCCATGGTTCTCTAGAACCTCATTTATTCTAACTGCTTCCTTGAAAATACATCTTAAACTTAGGAAAAAACATCCTAAAATGGAGCAGTGGTGTGCTTTGCTGAGTTAATTGGATGCTATTTTCTGATGTGAGTCTTTGAATCCCTGATTCTTATAAATACCTGTGAGCTGATGGAACAAATGGAACAAATGGGACTGAGGTTGGCAGTCTGAACTGCTCACTGAGAGCAGAGCTTACAGGTTTGTTGTAGTGTCATCCAGAAGGGTCAGACTCTTTCAACAAATTTTATATTCATAAAGCCAGCTGCCAACTTGAGCAGTCAGGCCATTTTATAAAAGAAAATATATGCTAAAATAGAGGTGATCTAAATATAGCAATTTCCCCCCTATATACTATTCATAGCAGGAACCTGGTGTGAATATTGTTTATTCAGAAAGCCACTTACCCTTTAATAACATATTTTCACCTGCACATGGCTGCCAGTGCTGCTGTTTGCAACCCATAACTGATTTGTGCCTCTTCATCTACCTTGTGTGTGTGTGGTCTGTTCAATTTCTTTTCAGCCAGCCCTTGCATCATCTTTAGTCCAGGCTCAGGCCCAAAGGGGCAACCCAAAAAACCAACTCAAAAATGTAGCTGCAATATCGTGCTGGCTTTTGGGAACAGCAGATATCAATTTCTGGGCATGTATTTCATGCAGTCTTCACAGAAATTATTGAACAGGGCTCCTGCTGTTAGGAAATAAATAATGTGAGAATTAAAGCTTGCTCCAGACTTCTCTGAGTGCAGTTGGTGATGGGATGAGGGGGAAAACGTGCTATTTTTTATTAGCCATTATAAAGTAGCTCTTCTGCTGCTACAATACCATCAGTCCCCTTGCTTTTATAGAATAAAGTGAAACACAACAAATTGGGAAAAATTCTTTAGTGTGGGTTTGGATCATTGCTGAATTAGGACCACAATAAAGTTTTACTTCACAATAGGCTGCAAAGCTTACAGGGAGCCATCACTTGGAACATTTATTAAGAACACATTTTTAATCTGGCGCAGTTATCAACTTCAAGTGTGACTGTAAGAAGTATGAAATCATTGATGCTGCAATAAAATATGAGGATTTCTTTCCAGAAGACATGTTTTGACACATTTTGCTATGTGTTCTGACACTAAGTGATGAGTTGGAAGCACTGCTGGGCATAAAGCAGCAAGGCAGAGTGAAGAGGAAAAGTTTGCAGTGGAATAATCTGTTACCAGAACAGATAACACTAAGAAGGCCTGACTTTTCTCACATTAAAAAAAAAAAAAAGAAAAAAAAAAGTAATGAAAAAATAACCAGAAGTTCAAATATTCTCAAACTTTCTTCGAAAACCACAGATTGCTTTGTTTGTTTCTTTTACCTCATGAGTTTTCTTTCTTAGGTCTGGGTTCAAGGTGGCTGTTAAAAATGAGGGGCAAATAGAAAGCACATTTTAAATCCTATTTTCTGTAGAACATTATATCTTCCTCACTGTGTCTGTAATGTCAAGCTCTGCGTCAGTGAAATCTGGCACCTCTTGGAAGCCAATCCTGCTTCCACAGGAGCTCAAGAAAAATTTCTTCCTTGGTGGAAATGAAACTTAATCTTTCCAAAGAGCATTTAATTTTCATATTAAATTTGTAGCTTTTTCTTTTCATTCTTCATTAGCTAGCATTTTCAGCTGGGCTCAGAAATTGCATGAGCTGAAGAAACCATATGTTTGGGATTACATTTTAGTAAAACTTTTCTGATTTGTCAAAACCTCTTTGAACTAGGTTTCTGGCATGTTCCTCTGTAAATATTTGAAATGAGATATTTGTGTGCCAAAGAACTGAAGGAATTCAGTTTACTGTGGAACATGTGAAATGTCTCTTGAATAATTTATCATAAAGCAACCTAATTAGGGCTTTATTAAGCTTTAATTTGATGCTTTAAAATTAAACAGCAGGAATGGTGCAGTAAAATGCTTTTAATTCCATATGTAGTGGAGGGTACATCAGCTACCCTATGTACCCATACCTTGCAGGGGCAGCTCAAGTGCTGCCAGAAGTTTAATTCAATGATTTTGTAAGACAGTGAGGAGTTTTTGAGTTCTTCTCTATAATTTCAGCTTAACTTGAAAATCTCTGTGGGGCATTACATGCAGAGTGCACACACAAAAAGAGGCTTTCAGAGGGGGAGTATCCACATCTGCAAAAAGCAAATTTTATACAGTAAACTGGACCTATTTGAAGCATTTATGGAGAGATGTGTGCTTTAAGTAAGAAAAGAAACATGTATTTTTTTTAATTTAGTCCGTAGCCTTAAAATGTATTTTCACCCCTCTAAGAAATGCTGCTTTTCCAAGAAGCAGAACCATCCACCCAACAGGTACAGCTGGGTGGACATGCACAGAATTGATGCAGTCAGGAAAAATGGGATGCAAATGACAGATGCAGGACTACAAGGTCCCTGTGTCCACCTGGGATGGGGCGTGGGAAGTCTCCCCATCACCTGAGAGGCATCCCACAGGAATTCAATGAGACTTTTGCTTGCAGAATGCTTCACAGTCAGAGCAGTTATTTAAATACAAAGACCTAAAATGCACAAATGTATTGTCAGTCTTGATGCCAGCAATTTGGGGTGTATTTGGGTGTGACAGCACAGGCAGAAGCTCTTCAGCTTCATGGAAGAGCCACAAACATCCATTAAAATGCACTTAAGGTGTTGCCTGTCTTGCCCTCCTCCATGTGTCATCAAATGCTTGTTTGTTTCATTTACATGCTTGTTATTATTATGTTCTTATTTTATTTACATGCTTATTATTATTTAATGCTTGTTATCTTATTTATTTTTATCTGGGTAGATTCTGTTCCTCCTCAAAGCTGCTGTTCCCACACTCAGCTGGGAAAGTAGGGAAAAAATAGTTATTAAAATATTTTGAATGAGAGTTTGAAAGCTGCTCAAAGGATTTGGGAGCAGGGAACATTTGCATGGGACATACTCATAACTGATTTTGAGGATGTGTTTTGGAGGGCAGTATTTTGCTGCAGTCTCATATTTACAATGAATTAGACAAAATAAAAAATGTTATTCCAAATCCATGCAAAACAGGATATATAATAGCCATATCCTTTCAGTTTTTGAATTGGATGATTGGCATACTTTCAAAGGCTAGATCTGCCTTAATTGTTTGTCTGGCTTGTCTGCCCATAGATTATTTTTGTGGCCTCTTTCTTAAATGTGTTTCTGTACAGGCTTCTAGATTTCTCTGGTCCAGAGATTCTCTTATGGGTTGTTTTGCTTAGACAGCTGGAGGCTAAATTCAGGTTTTAAGAGAGAACACAAAATTGTGCAAATGTGCTTTCAAAATACCTGGGAATGAACACATTGTCTAGAAAAGCAAAGAGGCCTATTTTTCACATTTACTGTATCATGAGAAACAGTAAGTGTTTTTACAGATAAATCAGTGACTAGATGTTACACATCTCTTTTTGCTGTAACAGAACAGGAAAAAGAAAAATGTTCAGAAAAATACAGTCAGCAGTAAGACATATGTGATTTTAAAAAATAAAAATAAAATTTCAACTATGCCTACCAGTTTTTTTCCTGAAAGCTAAGAACAAATACTTCAAATTCAGGTAGCTCAGGCAGTTGGAACAACCCTCTGAATCTAAGTGCCTATATAATCTTCACAAAACCTTTGAAATTTTCCCAATAGTAGAAAAAAGCCTCTGTTCCAAATTACAGCTTCTAAGAAAATGGTCTGCTGCCAGGACTTCACACAGGAAAATAACCAGTCCTGGAATTGAAACAGATCTTTTCTTTTCAATGAGCCCAAAAACCTGAGCAAGCCGTGTTCATTCACTGTGAGAGGATGCCCCTTGTGACCCCAGCAGCCTCTGCTGGCTGTGCTGACAGACATTCTGCAAGTGCTGCATGCTCCCTCACTGGAGGTCCTGAATGCCTTCAGCTGTGCTTAAGATTTATCTGAAGCTCAAAATAGAGAGCAAATTTGTCTTCTGCTGGCAGAAGTGCTGCACTTGCTTCTGAGACAATGTTAATTCTGAGCAGAGACTTCCCAGCTCAGGACATACATGAATCTCCCTTTCAAATACTTTTGCTTTTAGTTGTGAGAGAAGTTGGAGACTGAGGCTTGCTGAGCCTTTGGTGTGCAAAACCTTGGGGTGAGAGCAGGTGGGATGACACACAGGAGCTTGAAGGCTAAAAGAGAAAAATCTAAATCTTGGTAGAAGCAAGATCTGCAGGCGGAGCTGGAAGAAGATTAGCTGTCAGACTGAACCAGGTGTGCGCGTTTCACTCCCCCTGTGTGCTGCCAATGTATTAAACACTCAGAATTCTGCATTTCAGAATGAATGTCATACTTGAGACAGTCACAATACAAAGCAGCTCTCCGTTTTCAGAAGGCTTCAAACCTGTTTTTATTATAGAATGAGTGTTTTTTATACATTCTTACAAAACTCCTAAGTTTACACTTTATTCATTGGTCACAAAAGACAAAGTGCTTCTTGGAATAGTTGCAGGTTTCTCTTATTTATCCTTCTTTCTTGGTTTCTATGTCAATGACCTCGGTAGGAAATTCTTTCAGGAATAAATGTGCATCCCCTTATCAAACTTCTCTCTGGCTCACAGAAGTCTCTGTAAAACCTCTTCCACACACAAATTGTGTTGAGCTACTGCACTACAGCTTTTTCTTAACACCAGCGTTACACAGCAGAAGCAGAAAGGGCAGGAGGTGCTCAGTGGGAGATAAAGGCATTCCTGACACTTGGAATTGCAAAAGGCCCCCCAACATGAGGAGATTTGGGGCAGGAAAACTCCAGCTCCTGGATCATGATGGGACAGAACTTGTACCATGGGTGGGATCCTGATTAAGCTGCTCAAAATGAGCTCATTCTGCTTTGGTAACTCATTTTGTGTGCAGTATATTTGTAGTAGCTGCCTCGGGGTATTCATTAGGAAATGCAGATTTGTTTGTTTGTTTTTTAGTATTCAAAATATTTCTTTTGTTTACAGTTTTCCAGCTCTTGTAATTGAAGGTCTCAAAACTGGCTGTGTACCATTAGACCATGAGACATTTTTTCACCATCTTTATTGCGGAATCTGTCATTTTTAATTATCATTTGCATGGAAAGACAAGAAAGCAAGCACGGTTTAAGGTTTTTTCCTAACAAATGATTCAAGGATGAAATATACTTCAAAAACTAAGAGAAAATAAAATTGGATTTGCAGAACTTGGACAGTTTTTTCCAAAGTTTTGGGGGTACAGGATAAATTAGAAATTTGAAGAAAGGCCTAATATTCAGAGACAAGGAGATGCTCAGAAGGTTATGGGAATAATGTCCCTGTGTACAGTATGAAATCCTTTGCAATACTGAAATTTCTTAGTCTAATTCAGTAGAATCAAGTTTTACACAGACTCCAGTGCCTGATTTTCCATGAAACATTTTATATGATTTATCTTTTTTAGACAAAATTACTTATCATTCTAGGTGTTTCTCCCTTCTAATCTTACCTACAAAGAAAATCCAGATAATAGCTTATATTAATATTATCAGGCTGTGCATGAAAACTATTTCTTGTAATTTAAATATGTTTGAATATCAGTACTTATTGTAAGTGCAGCTTTCAGTTCTCTTTTAAAAGCAGATTTTTAATTTTTTTTTTTTAAGTTATCCTGTTTTTACATTAGAGCTGACAAAGAAGATGTAGCAAAGATCTGCCAGGGAGGAGAAGGGGATTTTGTGTCTTTGTGCACTTGGGAGAAGTGAGGGAAGGTGGAGCAGATGCAGCCTACTTGGAAGAGAAAAAAAAAGAAGTTTATTAGGAAAGTTTGTTCCCTCCAGCTCTGGTTGTGTAACCCTGAGGAGACTCAGCTGTATACTGGCCTTGTCATGCACATCATCCAGCCTTCCTTAGCCCAACGTTGATTAAGAACTGAAATATTTAACAACTTTATTTTTGAAAAATAAATTGTGGTCGGCAGCTCATGTCAGGTATGAACCTCTTTAATAGTCAGGGGAAAATTTTCCACGGTGGAACAACTCATCTCTGAAATACATGGCTCCTCAGGTTTCCTTTGGGATATTGACTCCTGCATGGCTGTTTAAAAATAGCACACAGCAGGATAACTTGGCAGAAATCCTGGCAAGCACTGCTGGTCAGTAACCCCAGCGAAAGGAGGACAGAAGTGTGCAAAGCTGACACTTCCCTAAGTGTACTCTAACCACTAAAATAGTCATTTGCTGCTGAAGTCCAACAGTGTTAAAGGAAAACAAAATATATCAGTATACAGTTAGGAGTTATAAACTGCCCCCCCCAATCTAAAAGGACATGAAATCCTGTTCTGATCTCTGTTTACCACAGTGATGTTGCAGAACAGCACCACTGACCCATGAATTGTACCTGACAGTGTTTGCACTGCCACTGAGGCCACCAGACCTGCTGGGAACTGGAAATCTCCAAAGCCAGGTAGGAGAGAACAAATAAACATGATTTCTCCAGCACTGCCTCTCCTTCTGAACAAGTTCACTTCACAAACACCAGAAGAAGAATTTCTTTGCCTGTGCATGTGTTTTTTCTCTGCTGGCATGCTTTGTCTCAAGTGTTTTTCTCCAGATAGGGCATAAGTTCTCTTTCCTGGAAACACTTGGAGTTTTAAAAAAGGCAGAAGTGAGCTCTGAAGCTTTTCTCTCAGTGGAACATGCAATGTGATAACATAAAGATCTCTCTCCTGTTCCCATCTGTTTAGTGTCACAAAACTTGTGGGAACATAGTATCTCTGAGGCCATATCCCTCTGTCAAATTTTGTTAAAATTGAGGAATGTGTTCCAAAGCTATTGGAGGAGATAAACAGTGTGAAGTTCCAGATTTCCCTAGGATCAAGGGGAAAAAAGAAAAAAAAAAAAATCAATGTTCCATATCTCTGTGACAGAAAAGCAGATTTACATAATTAGAAAAATTCCCTGCTAGGTTTATGGCTTCTGTGAATTATGTTGATGCTGGGTTTGTCTTCCTGGCCTTTTGTCCAGGTGGAACAATGTGGTGTTTGCTACCTGGGCTTCAGGAACTGCTCTTGAGACATTCTGGGTAATGCACTCTTCCGCATCATCAGCATTTTGGGGAGAAAAAGGAAACATTGAGCAGTAGTCCCACTTTCCTACTCTCTGATGGCTAAACTGGAGATGCCACCATAACCACTTACACAAAAAACCCATATTGTTTATTTCTTTTTTCTTTTCCTGGTAAAATATTACAGCTGAAAATGCAGTCACAGAGGGGAACCAAACCATGCAAAGTATGAAGTCACTCTCTTCATTGGTTTTGTCTCTCTGTTTAGTAATTGTAGATTTTTCTTTGAAAATTAACATTTTAAAACCTTTACTCTTGAGAAGCTATTACACCATGAGAATGGTTAGCTGCTGGGGAAAATTAATACATGAAGGCAGCTTAAGAAATGTCATCAACATTGCATCAAGAACAATTTCCAACTTGCACACTTTTGGTTTGGCTTGGTGCTGCTGTGTCTCAGTTTCACTGATTTTGTGGTGATTGTATCTTTTCTCCATTAAATGGAGAAAATGAAATTCGTTCTCTTTCTTATTATCTTTTCACAATTCAGTAAATTTGAGTTTTTTTCCTTTTCTTTCCTTGCTCAAGCTACCAGGAGCTTCTTCACAAACCCGCATTAGGCAGTAGCTGGAGTCACCCATCAGATCATGTCACCCATGGAGCTGCACAGGGTGAGGGTTTCCCTCTGTCCCCAAACTCCAGGTGAGGGTGTGTGCTGCTTGGCCAGTGCTAATGGAATCCCTGACTTGGTATTCCACTGCTGGAAGTGATCCATTGCTCTGCTGCAGGAGTGCAAATGTTTTGCCGGATAGAATTTCTCTTCTCTTACTAAGGGAACAACAATGGCTTTTTAACAATGCAAATGAAGATCATCAGCATAATGATAGTTCTCTCAGCATTTGAAAAATTACATGTGTTTGACTTTTTTACAATTATAATGAAAGTATTAATAGACCATAATAACACTAAATAACAGTTCTTTCTATACTTCCAGGCCAAAAAACCTCCAATATTTTATATATATCTTTTTCCCTCCTGGATTCTAAATCCCCTAAAGAAAATAATTTAAAAGAAACATGTAAAATTGTACACATTAAATGATTTTTGCCTCTTTCTTGAAAGATGGCTAAATAATCTTGGCAATTGTTTTGGAACTTGAATTTTGAGAACTACTGTGCCTCACTGTCAGCCATCATTTATACAAAGGTTCAGCTTTGGAAAATGCTTCATTGTAAGGAACTTTTCCTGTAAGAAAACCACTGAAGACATAGAATGTGTTTTAAATTGATTGCAGCATCTTCCCAAGATCTCTGGCCTGAGGGCTGATGGCTAGGACATTTTGGTTTATCATATTTCATCCTCCCAAGGCACGAATCCTCTTCAAGAGCTATGCAAACCTTAGTGTAATCAAAGACCAAACACTGGAAGAATATTAAAGAACAGAACTGCAAAACCACACCCTAAAGCCAGAGGTTGCTGAGATGCATTTAAAGAAATAGTGGTATTTGTATCAGCCACTGATACAAATGTCCTAACATATTTATTTAAAAATTCAACTGTGTTAGTAATTTCCTTAAGCATTATCTGTGGATTGTGCTTTCCCACCTTAGAAAGATGCTGATGCTGTTTTTCTTTGCACAGCATTATCCCCAGCAGCAGAAAATGCTTTTGTGTAATAAACTTTATTCTCCTTTGAGTCACTGCAATGTTTCTCTCTGCTTTGTTTTTTGTTTTTTCTTTTTTTTTTTTTTTTTGGAGGATACGAGCATAAATAAATGTTTAAATGTTTGTCTTTTGCAATGGCCAATGTTAGTTATTCCATGGGATACAGGCCTTTGGGAACAGCCTGCTCCAGTGTGGATACAGGGGGAGCTTCCAGCAGCTTCTTGCAGAAACCACCCCCCGTAGCCCCTTCTGCTACCTCAACCTTGCCATGCAAACCCAAACCAGATTTCCAGAACAGAATTCCCAGCTTTTATGAGCTCTTTCTTGAAAAGCTTTCAGTCTTTGATCAAAAATAAATTAAAACATGTCTAAGAGGTCACACATCTTGGGTTAGCTCCACTTCTTTGGCACTTGGCTGTTCTTCAGAATGCGCTGTCAAACTCTGAATTTTTTTTTCAGCTCTCTGCCCTTGGTGACATCTAGCAATGGACTTGAGGATTTGTCATATTTTCAACCCACTAACAAATGGCCTCTCCCCCTGTACTATTAAATTGTGTTGGCTCCAGTGAGTTCACCTCATTAGAGTGTTTGCTTATTCTCTAATAACATTTTCCTGCACACATCCTTTCTCCCTCTTATTTATCATCTGCTGTCTGGGACTTTTCTAGTCACTAATCAGAGCTAGCAGAGGTTTGGTAATGTGTGGGGTTTATTGCACTGTTGAAGCTGCAGCAGCACTCAGTTGCTGCAGTCAGTGATTTATCTGAGCAGGTGGTGCCAATTTCTCTGTTGTTTCTACCTGCAAACAATTGGAAATCAATGGCATGTCTCGATCCTTTTTGTGGATAACACTGATTGTCTTGTCTATAAAGGCTGCTTTTGTTTGTCTCTGCCTTGGAACCAGATGGGCCATTCTGTCTCAGATGAGATGTTTGGATTTTTTGAGGCATTTTAGAGCCAATCTTCCAGAGTTTGAGGATCCTTTTTTATGCAATAGCATTATTTTTTTCATTATATGTAGCAGAGTACCCAAAGAAACTAACCTAAAACACCTTTTCTTCTGCTCTGATAGAGAACTGATTTGCAGCAAGATTGCAGAACTGACTGACTGACTGCTTAATCTGAAATTAGTCACAAAGTTCTCATGAATCTTTACTGGAGAATGTTTTTCTCATGTTTTTGTCAAGCTCAGTAGCCCTCCGGTGTCCACAGTGCAGTCTGGGTTAACTCATGAAGGGGACAGTAGCAAAGAAAATGCTTCAACAGAGCAGCTGCTCCTGAATTAGCTTGTCAGGACCTAAAAAGGTAACCTCTGTCTGCAGCTGTACAGAGGAGCCATCCTGAAATCCCCTGCAGGTGTAGAAAGATTCACAGCTTTACCTATTCTGCATGGAAATCAGTAAAAGGCAAAAGGGGCAAAACCAGGAGTAAGTGTGTGTGAGTGAAAGTAAGTTTGTGGTGGAGTGTGAGGAGGAAAAAGAGTTGTGAATAAAAAAGATATTTATCTTTCCAATGCTCATTTTACATCAAGAGACTTAGCAGAGCTTTGTGTGACCTAGGTTTCCTAAGTAGCTGTCCAGAAGAGTGAAACGTGGAGGATGTTGATGGATTGGTGGGAATGTGCTGCTTCCCAGAGTGCACAGTGGAAGGTCCACGGAGCCAGTTAAATTGCAAAAGCTGACAAATTGTTTCCTGCGTGTTTGCTGCTGAGACAAGACTTCTGCTGCTTGCTTGAAATGGCCAAACAAACAAGTGGCCAGGTTCTCTGTTGTGCAGGGTGGGCTTTTAGGGGCAGGAATTGTCCTGCTGGCTGTGAAAGCACCCCATGAGGGGAGACAGAGTGTGCTCAGCCTGCTCTTTAACAGGAACATGAAACCTTGTCTGGGTGACAAATGTTGATGCTTTTACAGATAGGGCTCAGTAAACTGTAAAGGAGATGCTGCCATCCATTTTCAATGCCATAAATGTACATGTTAGCTCAGTTAGTTTAAAGCTGTGCTGCACTAATCTGTGTTTCATTTCCCCAAACTTGTTTCAGCTAGTTTTAGTTTTTTTCAGTTACTCTGCCCAGATCTTTGTGGCAAATGAGAGAATTTTAATACTATGCATTATTTTAGTATTGAGGGTAGGTTAAATACTGATTTTAAAGTTAGAAAACAGAACCAGAGCTGCTGAAGGAATGTTCTACAAAGATACTCTTTCAAAGTGGTTTATCTGACATGCAGAGTTTGTATTGAAGAAATCACGGTCAATGAAACAACAAGATGCCAGCAAAATCCCAGGCAGTGAATTCAACTGGAATGTGATTGTTGTCTTTGCAACATGACACTGTGGAGATCAAAAGTAGCAGTGGGTTCAAGAAGGGATTAAGTAAATTGATTAGGGATGGGATTGCTAAACCATCTCCTGAGTTCTGGGAAGTAGATTCTGTTACCATTTCTGTCTGTGGATGGTTCTACAACCAGAGAAACTGAACACAATCTCTTGGACCTTCCTGACAATGTGGTTAAATTGCTTTGGACCTGCAAAAAATGTAGATGGGTGAAGCTGTCAGCAACTGCAAAACCATTTTACAGAAATGATTTTGTATCTGACACACCTGACCTTTATTTGTCAGAATATTGACTTGGGCGCAAAAGATTTTCAAACACTGGTCAAAAGTTCAGTGTGATTTTATTTATAGATGATCATGGGTTTCAAAGAAAAAGAGACGTTATTTTGGTAAAAAAGGACAGCATTTTAATTGAGAAGATAATGAAGTAAACAATATTTAAAATGAGGAATACTTAATCTATCTCTTTTGAAGCATTATGAATTACTGTAAGAGTAAAAGCAAAGACTAGACAAATAGGTAAAATGAAAACTGCACTCACTGGGGTTTTTTATGTTTTTCATGATATGGAACAGCTTACATAGAGAAATTCTATTTTCTTTAACCAGATTTATGGTTAAAGAAAAATGTTTATCCCAGCTGGTATAAGAGACAAATAATAGAATGACTCTTAAACCAAAATCTTTAATCAGCATTGTAATTGTTATCATTATTATTATACCATTTTATTAATTCCAGGATTGGTTTTACTGGGTTTCTTCACTGAAGAAAATTCCTTCAGCTGCTGGATTTGGCTGAAGAGCCCTCGTGCTTTTTCTAGAACCATTCACCTCAAATCACCTCTGGGAGCTGTTCTAACCCATGTGGTTGGAGATTCTATCTCTCTTTGCAGCTGTTCAATTTTGTATAAATATTTAAATATTCACTGGAAAAGGTGTTGGCACTCAGGTGCTGCCCCTGCCAGCCCCGTGCCCTGACCCCAAAGCTATAAACTCCTTTTCAACACTCTCTATTTGTCCCAATGAATATTTCAGAGTTCCATGTAAAATTGAACAGCGAGAAGAGAACTGACTTTGAGAGGTCTCTTGCAGCATGGAAACAACATTCCTGCCATCCTGGGAAAGAGGGAGAATGAAGTTCATCGTGGGGACGTTAAATATGAGGTGAATTTGAGCATCTCACACCCCACAGAAGAGTCACAACTTTTTTAAGGTCAGCTGTAAGGGAGTTTCTTGCTGCTCTTTGTGTTTTAATTTTTATTTTTTTTTTTGCCAAGTCCCCTTGGGATTACTTTTATTTTTCCAGAATAACAAAATGAAATACTCATTGATTTGTTGGAAAGTTGAAAGCATTTTAGTGCTAATGCAAGAAAGAAGATTTCTTTTATGTGGAGACTGTAACTCTCACATTATGGACTGATGTGCTGGAGCCTTGTAGCCTGCTATTGAAAACTGTCCCCAAGCCAAGCACCAAGAGCAGCAGAAATGAGAATTTATAGTGTATAAATTATATATATTATAATATATAGTGTATAACTTCAGAACTACAGTAGGGTATTTCCATGCCAAATAATATCTTGTGTGCGTGTGAAATTAAAAAAAGGAAATTAGGTAAACAAAAATACTGTTGAAATTTTCATGTGTTATCACAAAAGCTAGTGTTAAGCATTCAAATGTTTTTCAGTAACTTTTAATTTCTCATTTTCCAGTGTTCTGCCAAAGCTGTCCACAGTGTTTTGTTCCTGTCCTGTGATACATAGAAAAATAGAGGCAAGAGGACTACACAGTTGCAAAATTAAATCATAGCTTTAGTTAAATATAAAGAAATAACTATTGAGAAAATTGAGTAGGAGGTGGTCTTTAAATTTTGAATTTAAAAACCAAATCAAATCTTTGTCATCTGTAATTTGACAGAAGCTATTTGCATGCATCCCTAGATACAGACAGATATGTTTACAGGTAGGAACAACTTTCTGGGTACTTTCCCTCTTACTGTCTTGCATTTTGGAAAATCAGCACTTTTCAGTTTTCTAAGCTTTTTATCTGCTTTTAATTTCAAGTTAGTTAAGTGCATTCTTCTAAGAGGAAATACAAATTTACAAAGGAAAAAAACCCCAAAACCATTCATAAGAACTAAGAATACTGAGATTATATTTGAAAGTGGATTTTGGACAGAGACTTCATTTCAAGAAGATCATTTGCCTCATGAGTGCCTGTTACCTCTTTGGAATACACTGACAATTTTTTTCCTGAAGTGAACTAATAAAAGTTTGTATTTCTCAGCTCTGCCCAGATAAATTTTTTTTTTTTTCCCTCTTCCCTGGAGAAATCTGAGGAAGAAAAATGTATTCTTCCTCTGGAATGCTGCTCCCAGCCCTGGTTAGCTGGAGGTGAGAAGGTCTGCACACCCTGTGCTGAGCCTGCTGAAGTTAACTGGGAAGCAATTTATGCTTCCCAGCTCTTTATGCTCACGAGTGGCTGCATACAAAACTCAGAGGTGGATTTTTTCCATTCCTTTGGACTCCTTGTAGCCTTTTTTACCTGTGCAGATGGGTGTAAAAATCAACTGATGGCACTTTACACACTGAGCATGGGCTGGATGACAGTTTTTAAACAATTGAGTAAAACCACATTTGGTGTAATTTTGTCCCCTGAATGTAATAAAGTGTAGAGAAGCAATTACAAATTTCTAAGATGCATATCAATAACACTAAATAGTGACTTCTTAAAAGCAACTAGGCCACAGTTTAAATATTGCACTGACCTCCACTTCCAATAAATGCATTAATTTTTTTTCACTAATCAAGGAAAGGTATTATTGAAAATATTCCAATTTAGAATTATTTACAAACAATTCAGATCTAATTCAATCTGACGAATTTCCTTGAGGTGCTTTTGTGATTTCTTGCTGTGCTCTTTAACTGAACAGTCATAGGAGAGCAAACTCCAGACTTCTTTACCTCCCATGTAGCACATCTTTGTTCTGCCTTTTAAATTTCTTTTCTAAAAAAAGTAGTGTCTAAGAATATTACAGAGTAAGAAGAGGTAATGGGAGTGCTGGAAAGCATCGTGCTTTGCAAGTTTGAATGTTTGGGAATGTTAAAGAAGCAAAATTGTTCTTTTACCCTGTTGCTGGAATGTTGTTTGGCATCGGGTGAGCTCTGTTCAGTCATTTGTATTTAGGTACATTAAATATCCAGGGACTTGTCTCTTTACAAAGTGTAGGTTAACTCTGTGCTGGTAATGCTTTGATCTGGTCCTCCAAACAGTTTCAGAGGAAGCAGGAGGCACGGGAGCCCTGCTCAGCCTGGCTGAGGCAGCTCCTGCTTCAAAGTCTGGAAAACCTCAAGGAGAAATGTTTTCTGTCCAACAGAACATTTTTCTGCCTGCTAACAGCCAATTTGGGTGAATCTGCTGTGTGCTCCTCAGAGCGCTCCAGCTCCCAGAAACAGACAGCAAATGTGTTTCAGGGAGAGAAAGAAACTCTTTGAAAGCCTGTTTTCATCTCCTGTGCTTGTTTCACCCACGGGCTTAGGTTTGGAAACAAGCGAGCACAGCTTTTCCTCAATGCAGCCTTAGATGGTTTCTTCTGAGAGGTGACAACTACACCTACACCAGCCAGAACTGGTATTTCATATCCCTCAGAACCTGTCCTCATTCAGCTCTCTTTCACTGGTGCAAGCTCCTCTTCAACTCCTTCTCGTGTAATTGGAAATGGAATTTCGTCCTGCTGCCTGCAGTGGTGACACCTACAAAATAAACATCTGCTGTTTGAAAGTGTTAGGTTTACTACACCCTTCAAGGTATTTTACAATAATAAAGCTAACGATTTTCTGTGCTAAAGGCCCACATTTGAATGGCTGAATGCTGCAGCATCATGGAAAGGCCCATGTGTAGAGTAAACCACTTCTAGATATGGAACACGATGTGTGATACCAAACCATCAGCTTTTTCCACTTTCCTGCAAGATTTTGCCAATGAAACTGCTCTGTAACTGCCCAGTGCTGCCTGAAGATGCTGTGTAATTCCTGGATTGAACCACATCTACTGCAAGTCCCTCTCTTTCCATGGTAGATTCTCTGAGTTCATACCAGCATTAAACTCTTAATGAGTACACAATGAGGTAAACACCCCATAACTTATCATTTACTAAAATGATGAAATGTCCCCATTGCATTCTTCCCATGTGTGTCCTGAAGAGGACAGCTCAGTTTAGCTGGCAGAAGACTCAGGGACATTTTTTCCCTGCTATATTTTTATGCTAGGTCAAAACCTGTGCGTTTTAAGTAGATTCATTACCAAGAGTTCAACATTCAAGAGCAGTCTTAAAATAGAAAGATGTTGTGGATGAAATAGAAAAATGAAGAGATAAATAAAAAAGTATGTAGCGTACATTAAGATCTAAAATTAAATTATTGCTTTTCTTTTGCTTTAGATGCAAGAAATGTAAGAACACTTCTTTTGAGGTTGTCAATTAGTGCATTGTACCTGTCAGTGAACATTTGTGGACAGAAAGTTGCTGCAGTTCCTGATAGGTTCTATGTGGCTCTGAATCATGCAGCACAGTCAATATTAGTCTTGCAAATCATAGCAATAAGTAGAGACTGTCTAGGCAGTATAAAGAGAAAGAGAAGACATTCTCTCATAATAAAAAGGTTTTTTTGATTATGAGCCTTTTTGCCTCCTCTTTCATTAACCAAGGCACTTCATCCAGTTCTGCTTTTTCTTTTCTGGGATAGGGACAGTGTGATTATACCTGCTTTTCTCACTAGTTCGTATTTTTTAGTTAGGAAATTCAGTTTTGCTTACATTATTGAGAGCTGTTGAACTGGCTCTGAAAATAGCAGACTCCTGCAAAGTTATTTCTCAATTGGTGTAAAAGCATTCTAGTTTTTCTGTTAAATATTTATGTGCTAATGCTCTTAATTTGAGGCTTAAGATACATTTTGAATGGTTTTTTCCTTCTTTTTAAGATATTTAGATAATTCCATGACATATCTCTATGGCTAAGAAATAAGATAATCTTGTGGTTTTTATTCTATCACATCTCAAATACATTAGATTAAACTGTGTTTAGCCTCTGTTGTCTATGCATTATGTAAATCAATATAGGTAATAATCTGACTAATGGGTATTTAAATGTTCTTGTTAGGCTCAGTAACATATTAAACCAAAAATCTGGCTCAAAAAAACTTTTGTAACTATTCAAACAAAGATATGTGATTAATGTCACTTCTTGTAGCCTCAGCACTCAGCTTCGCAAAGGTTATTTATGGGATTAATTAAATCAGCAATGTGCTATTTGCCATGTGTCTGCCATAAAAATAAACTGCTTAAAAGCTCCAAAGAGCACAGGATGCCTGTGGCAAAACCTCAGTCTGAGCAGACAGCCTGATCTCATTTCCAAGTGATCTTTCCACCCTTCTAAAGGGGAATGCACATTTCTGTTGTACAGTAAGTTCTGTCCTAGCTCCTGTGGTTTGAAAATGAACCAGCACACAGCTCAGGGTGTGGGATCAGTGTGGATTTAATTGAGTTGCTCAAAGGTTTTCACTGAGAGGAAAATTTAGATTCTAATTAAAGTATATCAGCTAACTGGACTCTTCATTTTTCCTGGACAGTACTTCAGAGTTCTTCTCTGCCTGACAACATGCTGCAGAGCACTCTGCTGAAATGAAAAAGCACTTCTAATTTAGTGTGGCAACTTTCTTATGCAAAGTGCTCCCGAGTTCTGGGGAAGCTTTAATATTCATATTTTTCGCTTTGTACTTCGCAGGTTTTAATCTGATATCAACACATCAGTGGAAATGGGATTTAAGGGTTGTTAGAGAACCAGGGGTGTCTCCTTTATTAACTTTATGGAAAATAAACCTGTGCGTACACTGGATTTTTGTCAACACATTCTGTAAACAAAGACACCTTTGGTGTATATGAAATTATTTTGAATTGCAATTTCCAAGATCTTCTTTGGGATAATGCATTGACATTGTACACCTTTTATGAGTAGCAATTCACAGTGACATTCTGGCTTGTAAGAGAAGACACAAACCTGCCACAATCCTGCCATCCACTGAGATCATGCTTTTACTCTAAAATGGCTTAAAATCCCATGCAGAGTGATGAATGTTATTATCAGAATGAATTTATTTCCTCACATCCATTAAGGACCCAAGGCTCTTGCAAGGTCTTAGCAGAATAGTTTGGGCTTGAGATCCTGATTGTTCAAGCCTTTAGTTCTTCCTTCTTTCATCTGCAGGTAATGAGACTCACCACTATGACAGGTTTACAAGACTTTGGGGGCCTCACACAGTATTTGTTCTGTTAGCTCTCCCTGATGTGGCTGGGAAAAGGCTTTGTGTGCTGAGCAGGGCAATAAATGCACTCTGTGGAGAGAGGGAAGCAGGAGAGCAAGGGCTGTAAGGGATGAGTGGGAGCAGTGTGTGGGATTGGCAGCTCTTAATTCCCCTCCTGTGGAGACTGGCCTTCATGATACTGAGGGGGAAAATCAATTAAATGCTTCAGACTGATAAAATTCTCATTAGCAGCATCTCAAAACCCTGAGTCAACCAGGGTAGCAAGGCTTGAAGACAGGGAAAGGTGAAGAAAGGGGAAAGGAAAATTCCTTTGGAAAGGCAGCAGTTCCTGGGAGTGTCCTGGTTATTGGTCTGTACCAACTGATTTCTATTCCTCCCTCTTCCTATTGATCCCTGTAAAATCATGGAGGACTCATGAGATTTTAGGATGAGTCCAAGTCTCTCTTGCACTTCTCTGTTCGTCAGTTCAGGTAATTGCCTTCCACAGGAAAGGACTTTGATCAGAAAATTACTTTTGTAATTTTTTTTTACTTCAGCAACTGCACATAGGGATATAAAAGCTGATTGGCAAAACCCATGTTTTTATGCTGTCTCTTAGGTAACTTTCAAAAAAATTAAAAGGTTTTTAAGGTCTCTGACACATGAAAAAAGTTTTGCCTCTGCATCTCCCAAGTGCTTGGTGTTTCTGCCAGATTTCTGCTTTTGCCTCTGTAGGGTTATGCACATTCCAGAAAATGGGTTTGTGGCCCTATTTCATGATCAGTCATCACAATTTTACCCTGAATAATCATCACAATTTACCCAACTGCTCCTGCTGGTGGGAATGAGAGGAGAGAAAAAGGGGGTGCAATGGATGGACAAAATTACTGAGAAACTGCACCTTGCTCCACATATCTGAGGAAGAAAAACTAATCTGAATAAAAGCTGTTGGTGCCAGTGGCTTCTGTGCAGAAAACACAATCAGGCACATGGAAAAGAAAATCAAGTCCTGGCACAAGCTTCTGGGGAGTCTTAAGGCCACAACAAAGCTCTAATCAGCTATTAATATTTCACATAACTATTCTCCTAACTTCAGTGCTTCCAAAATGGGTAAGAAAAATCTTCTTACCATCAAAAGCAGTGAAATAATATGTATTTAATATGCAAATAGGCCTCTGTCTCCTGTTACTCTGATGTTTCTTAAAAAATGTGCATGTGCAAGCACTATAGGTCACAGTATAAATGAGAGTAAAAATTGCTCTTCTTGTAATATTCATTGCTATGAAGATGGATTAATAAAATTATAATTTAAATAATAATTTAAGTAATCTCTCTTTTAACAGGAAAAATGTGGGATTAAAACCATATTTTTCTTCTCTCTGTCATCTTCCCTCAAGTCCCATAGTAAATGTCAAAATATGCTGCACTATAGAAGTTTTCCTTTAATATTTCACACTGATTCTCAGCAAGGTATTTTGGGAAGCAATACTCCTTGATTAATCTGGGAGAGATATTTTTTTAAAATATTGACCAGAACCTGACCTTTAAATGAAGGCAGCTGTGCCAGCCTTGGAGGGAAGCTGTTGTGGTTTGCCAAATGCCAAAGCTGATGATTTTTTTTTGGTGGTTGCTTATTTTAGAGGGGGTGCTGTGGGGGTATTTTAGTTCTTTTCTGTCTGTGGCCATTTGACCCCACTCCCCTTTGATTTGGTGTTGATTTTTTCCTTCCCTCTGCCTTCAAAAACCATCTCTGAACCCTTGGTTATTTCCTGGTGGGGAGCTGTACAAGTGGGAGGAACGACTTGGGCCAAAATAAATATGGATTAAAACGTTACTACCAAGATGTTCTGGCAGGATTAAACACTTTGCTGGAATTACTCTGAGTTTCCAGCAATATAAGTGAGATCAAAATCTACATCTGAAACTGCTGAGAGATTCTTTTCCCTAATGTGATGAAAACTGTCAAGTGTAAAGGAGTTCCTGTCGATTCATAGTGTGACTTCAATGCTGGCTATACAGAATCAAAACTTGTTTTCCTCAGCTATCAAAATGTTTCCTCATTTTTTTGATCTTCTGACAGTAAAATAAATCTTATCTTCTTCACTAACAAGAAAGAGAAAAAGTCTGTCACAAAGACTGGTAATGCTTTTGTGGTTCCTTCAGTGCTGTGCCAGAGAGAAGCTTCAGAGATGTGAGAGAAGAAAATAGAAATTGTGTGGCTCAAAGCTCTTAGGAGTTTGGAGCTTCCACAGTTAACAGCATTAAAAATGCTGTTTTATTACTGCCTAGAGAGTTCTTGTTTTCTAAATAAAGAAATTAAGTGCTTATTAATGGCGTTTATTTCAAGTAGTAACAATTTTCTGAGATCCTTTTCCCCTGTCACATTATGTAGCATTTAATGGTGTTTGGTTGCAATGTTTTATGCATTTCAGGCTCCTTAACATTTCAAACAACAGAAATTACGTGGAAAGAAGCAAAGCAGTTATCACAAGAGAGGTTTTATGTACTAAATATGCTGGCGAACAAAATTAAAGCTCTATAAAATATCAGATTTCAAAACATGAGTGAAAAATTAATTAGAAATCCTTCTTTATGAGTTAATATTATTTACTTAAAAATGCTACCCTTTCAATCACTGGCTGAAAGCAAAACTAACTGTTATATACAAGTAGATCAATGATTTCTCATAAGAAAAGGAAATTATTTTTATGGCAAATACATAATATTCATTTTTATTCCATGACACAGCTTCATGAGGGATATATTTCTTTAAAATGGTGTTCATGGGCAAGTTCATTTGCTGAAGACTTATTGACTGAAATAATTTTTAGGTCTGAACATACACTTTGATGCCTGCAGCACACCTTGCAGGCAGTGCAGCATGGAGTCCTGCCTGCTCTTTCAGTACTGGGGATAAATATCAAGACTTTCAGAGAGGTCTTGCTGCTTTTATTCACATATGAAGGGAGTTTCTCATGCTTGGCTGCTGTTTTCTGGCATAATAACACAGCCAGCTGTCTTCCATGTATATAATATATAGCATATAATATATAATATATAATATATAATATATAATATATAATATATAATATATAATATATAATATATAATATATAATATATAATATATAATATATAATATATAATGCATAATGCATAATATATAATATATAATATATAATGCATAACATATAATATATAATATATAATGCAGTATGTAATATATAATATGTAATAATATGTAATATGTAATATATATAATATATAATATAGTGTATTAGATGATATTTAGTGTATTATGTAATATATAGTTATATTATATCTTATATTTTATGTTAAATATATCTATTCTATACATACATATGTGTGTATATATATGTACATACATGTGTATATCTATTCCTTGTTCAATTTGTACAGCAGTGTACTTGAGGACTTTACCCATCTGATTTGAGTACAGTGTAATCAGAGGATTTTTTTATTTTTTTTTTGTTTTACTCCAAATAAATGGACAGCCTTTACCTGGCATTCTTCTAGTAAATTCTTCCATAAAACTTAGCATGATGTCATTAGAAGGATGAAAGTGAGGGTTGGTTTCTGTTTATGAAGTGGTGATTCCCCTATTGCCAGTGAAAAAGAGTCACTGTTTTCTTTTAAGTGTATTATTCGTAAATTTTCCTACTTTAACTTAAGAGAAACATTTTCAGGAAATAGAAGCCCTTTTAATCAAAGAGAACCAGGAGCAGACAAGTTTGGAGTTTACAAATTTCTAAATACCTGCTTCTATCTGGCAACCAATGAATATTAATAACTTGCTGTTGTTAATTGCCAATTTGTTCTAATTGGTAAATGTAATTTCAACCTTTGAACTTTTAACACCAAAATTTACAATAGGCTCCCACATCACTTTTTGATTATAAGAACATTTTATTTTTTGCTTCAGAATTCACTGATACAGTAATGTCTGTGTTTATTCTTCTCATAAGGACTTGACAACTTTCTGATTGTATTCCAAGTAATTACCTAAATTTTTAATTGTTTTGCTGTTTCCAAAGGTTAGAGACAGCATGGCTGCAAAAAATTCCGTGTCAAAATCAATTCCTTAGGGTGAAGGAGAGAATATTATGAATTTTCTTCTGCCAGCTGAGCACTTCCTATGTCACCTCCCTGTTTTGTCAGTGCCAGTGCATAGAAGAAAATATAGAATTAGAGACTTCAAGGAACAAAAGTTTTGTGGCAAAGGGAGAAGCTCCTCTGGTCTTGCAGGAAATCAAACTGCAGCAAGGTCATTTGCTGCCACAACATCACCATTCACCCTTCTGGGGAAAAAAACCCTTCCCTGGTTGCTCTACCTGGGCTTTATTTGCTTTTTACCAAGGGCCAGAATAGTTTAGTGAGCTTCAGGTGGGCTGAGTGAGCTGTCTCACTGTGCAAGAAATATTCAACTACCCTGATGGCAAAACAGCTCTTTTTTTCCCTGGTTTTGGATGTACCTTCACTGCAAATCCAAAGAAGAATGGCTGTATTCAAGGAAATTACAGATCAGTATTAAAGCTGTGTTTTTAAAGTTTGGATAAAGCTGTGTATTCTACTGATGTAATTATTTTTTCAGTGTGTGCATTAAATATCCAAGTATTTATGTGAGTATGGGCCTACAGTGTTTTGCAGTTCCTCTCACTCTTTGCAGTTCCTCTCACTCTTACAATATGTATTTAATATTTGTATTTTTTTTTGTTGTCAATGTTTAAAATATTTTATCATGCATTCCTAATTACTATATAAATTCTGAATTGGAGTGGAATGGCAGCAAGATATAAAGAAAATTTTTTTTTTGTCATGGGGGGCTGTATGTTGTGGTGGACCAAATAATTTTTCAGTTTCTTTAAATATGAGTCCTACCAACTGAACAGGATGACTCTTTCATACACTGACACATTTATTTCTTTAGTAGCATGTATTCTGGGGAGATTTTTGAGATATTTTTTGCAAGTTGAAGGGTAGAACTGTGACTCACATGGTGTGATTTCCCTTGATTTTTTTAGGTATTATATCCTGGGACTGGATGAGAAAATGTTACCTCACCATTTATCTATTGCTAGCTTACTCTTCTTGGAATTATTTATGCTTTTTGAAGTAGCTGCAGGAGCTCTCCTATCTAAATCTGGAATAACATTTGCTTTTCAGATGATCAGTGCTCTTTATTTAGGAAGTTGGTGATATATTAGAACAGATATTTGCAAATTTTTAATGAACAAGCTGAAGTTGCTGAGTGCTGGCTTATTTATTCCCGTTTTTGTTTTTTTTACTGCTAGGTTTTTTAAGAGATTTCCACTCAGTGTCTTCCAGCTGAAATTTAAAGCAAAGTGTACTTGGGCTGTCTCCTTTATGCTTCCTACTGAATTTGACTGAGTTACCTTGGAGCTGCCTACTGGAAGTGGTGGGAATTTTTTTCTCTGTTTTAGTAGGCAGGGTATTCAAAGGGTTACATTTTTAAGACATAATTTCTTACCTCTTCAGAGCTTTTCTATAAAACTAGACTGCCTTGTGAAATTTTTTGTGTCTGTCCATTTATCCATCCATCCATATGAAGTATTGTGACTTAAGAGTATTTATAATATTCTCTCCCATATAAAGAGATTGCATCAATTGTCGTATTTTATATTTTAGGCTAAAAACGTTTTCTTGTTATACATATAAAACCACAGTAAAAACTCTCAAGTTATCAACTAAAATAGACAAACATTCACCCTGCCATTCAGATCATTTATTCAGATCTGATCTTGAGGGAATTTAGCCCAGACCTGCTGCCTCTCTCCTCACAGTTTTATTTCCTAAGGAAGTCAAACTCTTTATTAGTTACCAAGCACAGATCAGCTTCTGCCACTCAAGGTTAATTCTCATGCTGATGTCCTCTCTGGATAAGGTTGTTTTTGCTGCACTAGCAAGCTGAATCTGTGTATTATCAGCAGCTGAATAAATGAGGCATAGAAGGGAATGCTGAATATCTTCAAATCAAACTAATGCATCAAATCACAAGTGAAACATGGTATCTTAATATTTGTCATTTTCTTTGCAATAAACATGGTTTAACTTTATCTCTCGATTTCTCATGCCAGTGTTTGAAATACTGCACTATTGCATCTGAAATTGCTATACATTGCTTTTGTAATCTTCATATATTATCAATGGCTCATGAAATTCAGTAAGAGAAAACAGAAAAAGCAATCAGGCCCTGGATGGCTATAGATGTATCCATGAAGAAAAGATTACTAGCCACGTGTGTAAAATCAAATTATTTTTTTTTCATTCCCCCCTGACAGTTCCAGCAACCTTTCCACTAAATTTAAAGGGATATGGACAGGGTCCTTCAGTGTCTACTCATTTATCTCTATTATGAATGGCTTAAAACCAGAATATGTAACATAGATAATCCTGAGAAATGATCTTCAGGAAAAAGAAGAAAAAAGCCTCAACAGGAGGACTTTTTCCCACTATTTCGCAAATATTATGAAATAAATCCCTGCCAGTGGCTGCAAACGTAGAGATTTGGGCACAGCTATCTTTGTACACTTTACTGAATATTTTCAAATATTTTTTCTTCCATTGCAAGAATGCCTTTGCTTTCCTGCAGCTCATGGAAATGGAGGCATTGGTGGGGAGGGGAGAATAGCGTCATCCCCTATTTATTACTAACTTAGAATTTCTTACCCCTGCATTCTATTTTTCTGTCTTTAATCAGGCAGTTAAAACTGTAAATAATTTACAAATAATTTAGGTTGGTTTGGCTAATTCACAGGCAGAAGTAAAGACTGTTAGAGTAACACTTTTAGTTGGAAGGGTAGGAGATGGTTTACATTCTATTTCATGTAGAAATAATGCTTAATGGCCTGTGCAGGATGTGTTATGCTGAATCTTTATTTCAATACAATGTGAAGGCTGGAGAGGAAAGCCATGCAAGCCCTGTTGAGGGATTCATGTGGGAATTACTGCCAGTGGCAATTAGCCAGGGACAGCACATGTTGTGTGCAGTGACTAGAGAGGGAGATGTAAGAGGAGGGAGAAATAAGGTACTTGTTTTATTTTTAACCCTGGGTGGCTGCTGTGGAACAGTTAAATTCAGAGTGAAATAATATTTTCTATTGCATTGGGAGAGGCAGCTTATTTCCTCTTGGGGCCTAGAAGTAGCATGTGCTACAAAATGCAATGTTAATCATGGTGAAGAGAAGAAAACACAAAATCTCAGCGCATACATTCCTCAAAATTCTGGGCAGGCAGATTTGTGCTGAGTGTGTGAAGGAGGCTGGGAAACCTGGATTTCACTGGGGCAGTGTGAATGCCATGCTGACAGCTCTCTCTTGTGCTGGAGAGCTCCAGCTCAGAGGTTGGCACCCATCCATCCATTGGGATGTTTTGGAGAGAGCAAAGGTTGGTCAGGCCCCACACCAGAGAGGAAAATCCCCCCATCCTTGCCAGGCAGCTCAGCTCTGAAGGTGTTGCTGCCCTGCTCTGCCCAAATGGAACTTGCCCTGGTGATCAGACAGACGCTTTTGGATGTCATCCATGGAAAGCTTGTGCAGAATTCACCTCTGAGAGTATAAATTGCACAGGCTTGTGTCCGTGAGGGTTACCCAGCTGTGAGTAAATTTTAAACTCTAGTTACGCTTGAAAGTAAAGCAGCAATTATTGAAAGTATTTTAAATTGTTTCGACCCCTCAAACCCAACCATCCAACCAAACAAAACCCAACAACCCAGACCTTGTTTTTTGTTTCAGTCTGTTTCCTGAGTTATACATCAGGTTCTGTCTATAGCTGGTGCTCTGCAAGACAATAAATTTTGTATTTATTTCATATGCTGTTCTGTATGCTCACTGGCTCATTACTTATATCAGAATAACATAGGGGAAAATATTTTTCTCTGATACTATTTGTTTGTTGTTTGTGGTTTATTTTATTTAACATCAAGAAAAAAAAGGGCAAAATCATCCATTTCTGGCTCTTATTACTTTAGTACCCATTTTGGTAGTTTCTTTAAATGTATTCAAAACACATAGGAAAGATGTGAAATTTCATGTACATACATTGATGATTAACGCTTCAATACTGACTTGGACTTTGTTACACTTTTGAAGACAATTTTGTATGAGTGAGGCTTTCCTTTTGTAAAAGGAGAGTTGTTAAATATTAGATTTTTCTTTTTAGCTTGTTTTGATTTTAGGTTTCTCTCTAAAATGATTTTGCAGCCTTGGAAGGGAGGACATCAGCCTTTAAAGAATATTTCAAACCTATGCAATCAGTAAGAGTTTCTTCCCTCTCTGAGAGGTTTCTTTTCAAGTACTGTGACACTTTACCTCATGGCAGTATATTAAAGAATATTTAAAGTGCAGCTTCTTCAAATTTGTGCTTGTAAAAAGTGCTCAAAAAGGTTGTGCTGTCGTGAAACGGAAGCATAAAATGCACAATTATTTGTTACAAATTATTTAGCCAAATATTTCTTAATTCTCAAAAATATTTTGTATTATTGGGGCAGAAATAATGTGTTATTGTAAAAATATTGCTTAAAATATATGTGTGCTCTGAAAATAAAAATGCCTAATAAGCACACCTGGTCCTTGACTTGTTCATGGGCCCTTAGTTCACGAGAAAGAATTGCAGTAGTTTAAGTAATTCAGAAATAGTAAGGGTTTCTGGTAAAATAATATAATGTGTTTTGTGAGGAAGCTATGTTGATTCCTTCCCATTCCAAGAGGACTTAAATCTGTAAATACTGTACTCCCAAAACCCTGCAGAGAACTGAGATGAAGCAGCTTCTCCCTATTTTGGATGTGCTAAAGAAGAAAGAGGTAAATAAAGAAAAAAAGGAGCTGAAGAAGAAATAAATAATAATATAAATAAAATAAATTTTAAAAATAAAATAAATTAAAAACAATTTAATAAATAAAAATTAATTAATTAATTAAAAAGAATAAATAAACCCAGAGGAAGACACTTTTGTCCAGCCACTTTAGTCTCTCTCTGGGAGAGAGGAAGGAAACATGAATTTCTCCATTGTTCTGACATCTTTTCTAAGCACAGCAGGTGATATTCATACAGGCGTAAAGGATGAGAACAAACAAACCCAAAGTTGCTCAGATTCATAGAGGAATAAAACCAGGCTTGTTGGATTTTTTAATTAGAAGATCTTTTCCAAGGTTATTAAACCAAAAGAACAACAAAAGGAATTAAGTGCTCAGCTAATTTCTGGCATCTCAAATAATGATTGTACTTTATACCTTGGTCCCAGTGAGTCTTGTACAGCACACACTCTATCAATATCTGGAGGAGATAGTAAAAATTGACTTTTCAATGTTCACAGAGTTACTGGAGAAGCTGCCATCTTATGTGAGACTCTGGCTTTTTCATTCCTTGCTCTAAGCCTCCCTCCAAGTTGCTTTCAGGTGGATTTTGTATCCCTTGAATTTGCAGAGTCTCAAAAAATAAACTGAAATGAAACTCCTGTTGTCCAGGAAACGCAAAACAGTTGACATCTTAACTGCTCTGCAGCAGAGAGAAATAACAGAGAAAGGCATTGGCACAAAGAAATTAATGGAGATATATTTTCAATCATACAAAAAAATTCACTTGGAGAAATGAACTTATTGTCAGCTAGAATCCAAATGAGTTTTAAGCTGATCACTTATTTATGGAAATTTCTAATTACTTTTTTCAGAACTTATTAAATTTATCAGAAACAATTTCTTTTTCCAGACTGAATCCGTACACAATAATTCTTGCTATGGTTCTTATATATCTCCTTCTGACAAAAGATTATTTTTCCAGTGTAGGATGGCAGAGCCAACTAGAATAATTAAGTGTATCATATTGTGCATTAACTACACCGCTCCAAAATAGAGAAGATGAGGTGCTCTTGCCAGTTCATACTCATTTTGCCAAAGAAAGGCTTTTTACTTTTAATTTGCTAGAATCACAGTATAATTTAGGTTGGAAAAGACCTTTATAGTTTTAGTCCCACCATGAATCCAGCACTGCCAAGTCCACCACTGACCCATGTCCCCAAGTGCTACACCTGCACATTTTTTAAACACCCCCAGGGATGGTGACTCCACCACTTCCCAGTGCTTGACAATCCCTTTGAGGAAGAAATTTTTGCTAATATTCAGTTTAAGCTGGTTGTTTCCCCAGCCTTTGCAGACACCGTGGAAGTTCTTGAAACTGACTTGTCCGTGTTCAAAGCTACTTAAAATAAATTAAAACCAGTTTATTGCTGGCCTCAAGTATTATAAAGCAGTGAGTTCTTGATTCCAGACAGGGAAAAAAAACAAAGTAAAGGAGGAAGAGGAGGAAAAAAAACCCCACATGTGAGCACTTCCTGCAGGAATGTGAACAGTGACCCACAATTGCTGTTTTGTTGAACTGGACCCTGTTTTCTGGGGCATGGCTGAGCTGTCTTTGCCAGCAGACCCAGGGAATGGTTTCTGTACAGCACCACACCACACTGGGCAGCAGTTGCAGGGCCCAGGTGTAGCTGAAGTTTAATTCCATGTTGAGTGCAGTGTCCTGGCTGTCTGCTAAGGCAGCGGGGAATGACTTTGAAAACCGTGTCTCACCCGAATTTCTGACTTCTCTCTACGTGTCACATTTTGGCACTGCCTCCAGCTGTGGTGTCATCAGCGCACCACGTGAAAAAACGCAGTGGCTCTGATTTCACAGCAATGGCTGCCCTGCTCCTTGTCCCATTTTGTCACCCTGCTCCTTCAGTGGCTTCAGCTGGGACTGACAGAGCTGGCAGCTGTTACCTCCCCTTGTTCCTAGAGCTCTGCTTTTCCACTCCCAGGACACTCAGCCATGTGTTGTGCAGACACCAACAGAATTATTTCCCCATCACAGAACATATGTTTGTGGAACATATAGCATTGCCTCGTGTTACTCATTGTTCAACACATGCCAGAGAGGTTTAATTTTTTTTTGGGCTAGCTTATGTCAGAGATTTAAAAAGACATATTTTTTTTTAATATCTCCACATGCTCAATGTTTTTTTTTCCTGAAGTTAACACTTAATTAATTGATTAACCAGCAGAAGTTGTTTTCTGTGCTTTTCTTTTGGATGAACAGTGCAATTGTGGCATCCTGACATATTTAATAAAAACCATTAACAACACCCTCAGTGAGTAAATAAACTGCAGAAATGTGAAATCACACGTGATAGTTGCCAAGGAATTTATGACAGAATATAAAGTAGATTATCTTTATATATTTTGTAACATTTTTAGGCCTGTGTTTTTTGGTTGGTGTTTTTTTAGCTAGTGGTGTACTTTGTCATGAGAAGGACCTTTTCATCTCCCAAAATCTTATTTAAAAGCAGTTTTCTTAAACATATAGCATAAAACCTACTCCTGATTTGAATTATAATGAAGAATCTTATTAATGCTGTTTACATTGCAATATTTGCAAATAATGTTTTACATTAGTTGGCATGACAATGGCTTTCTGGCACTGCACACAGATGCTTTCTGCACTGATAATCAGTTCTGCTGAGGCACTTCAAAGAAAATACATCAGCAAAGAAAGCACCAGCTTTATCAGTGCCTGAAATTGCATGCACTGTGCTAAGCAAACATTGTAAATTAGAAACTAATTTTATCTTCAGGAAAAGGAAGCTTTTATTCAAAACTGGGAAAAGTTAATAATAGTTAAAAACACTGTGAATTCATCAATGCCAGAGTCATGTGCACAGTGACTGCAGGGAAGGAAATGCTTGCTGCTGCATTCAAGTGAACAGGCATTTTGATTGGAAAAAAGTATGAGCATTTGTGAGTGCCATTTTCCAGGGAATGTTATTAAATGGCACCTCGTTCCAAACCAGAGATGGGTTAAGAAATTAAAACCCAAGCTGCAGGAGTGTGCAGTTCTGGTGTGTATAACACTCCCATAAGGTAATCAGCATCTCCTGGTGCTTCATAAAATATAATCACCAGCCTGGATGTGGAAGAGAATTCATTTTATCTATAGATACAAGCATATTATTTGGATATTGAAGGAGTTATGTTGGGCAGGTAGTGGGGGTGAGGGGAAGTGTGCTCAGCAGTTTTACTCTTTTGAGGTTTGAAAGTGAGGCGTTGTGATGAAATTATCTTTAAGATTATTATGAAAAAGTAAGAGACTATGTGTTCTTTTGGAGAACTTTACAAGACATCTATAGAAACTGTTTGTGAAAATTGGTTTTTTCTTCTAATTATTTCTTCTTAGTTGTTCCTTGACATGTAATAAAGGAGAATTGCATGTGTTGTAAATATTTTTTAATCTCTGTTATTCACAATTTCCTGCAGTTTCCTCTGAGACTTAATGAAACTGTTCTTTCTTGGGCTATGTGTGATAGTCTAATTATTTTTACACTAAGAAGTGTAAAGTTTTCTGTAAATATGGAAGGGTAAAAGGAGTATTGAAGCTGAGGGAAAGAAAATGAAATAATAATGCATCTTTATTAAGATGTAATAGCAATTTACTAGCTTTGCCAAAAGTATAAATCTTTGCTGGAGTGCTCAAAAGGCATCAAGCTCTGAAAATATGTTGTTCTTGTTTTAAGGCTAACGAACAGTGCTCTGCAATAAGGCAGCCCTCCATTCCAACATTATATTATTTATTTTATTTTATTTTATTTTATTTTATTTTATTTTATTTTATTTTATTTTATTTTATTTTATTTTATTTTATTTTATTTTATTTTATTTTATTTTATTTTATTTTATTTTATTTTATTTTATTTTATTCTGAAGATTATTGTGGAATCCAAACTGCAAAGTATGAGTAAAACTAACCAAAAAACAAGCTGACTTTGTAAAAGGGAAAATAGAGTTAAAAATAGAATTTTACTGCTCTAGGAGGCATTGTTGGATTTGGGAGGCCCATTAGAGTTTGGGAAAGCCACAAATGATCTGTTTATGGCAATGCATAACTTGCACAGTTTGCAAATGAATGGTCATTTGCTGAGGTAACTCAGCCAGGCCCAGGGAAATTGGAAGCTGGAAATAATGAGGATCATGATGAATCATTCTGAGCAGGCAGCTCACAGTGTAATCCAGGAGAAAACTCAGCCTTTTAAAGCTCTCTTCACCACAGGGAGACTTTAATTGGCTTTGCTTGACAGATATAAAAATGTATTGGATATTTCTGTATTTATTTTAAAATTATTTCAGAACCTGTTCCATATGCTTTTTTAAAAAAATTCTTTTCAATTTAACAGAATTAAAATAACCTGAACAGTGTAGAAATAGTAACTGGAGTTCAATCTGGAATAAGAAAAGCTGTATTTTGAAAGCTTTATATGCCAAGCATGTTCATGGTGAGATCCGTCACTGTCCTTCTGTGCCAGGCCATGGTCATTTGCCAGGCAGCTCTGGGGTGTTTGTGGGGTGTTTTTTTGTTTGTTTTGATTTAATTGAGCAGTTAATCCAGTTTGGGACATGGAAATGTGGAAATTAAGCCCTAACTAGCTGTGCCTATATTACTCTCCTGAAACTGTTGCTTTACCTCCAGTAGGACACACAAGATGTGGTTTTACAGCCACACACATTTACTGCAAAGCTGGCAGATTATCACTGTGCAGCCTCTGTAGCTGTCCTTGAAATGCTGTATGAGAATTGAGCAGGTAGGCACGGGTACATCTGTATGTGCAGGCAAGTGCCATGAACACATCAAGAGAGAATCAGGTTTGCAGTCCAATGGCTGATGGAAAACAACAACAAATTATGCTAAGGGCAGGTGCTCTGCTATAATCCTGTTTCAGGGGTAAAAATAAAGAGAAGTGGGCACAAGGCAGTCTGGAGAAGGCATCTTCGTGTTGTCTTGTAGGTAAAGAATTGCCTGACGAACTGAAAGGCAAACATTTTTAAAGGACAGGTTTCAAGGCAATTGTAATCCTTACCACAATAAATGCTTAATTGGCACATTCATAAGGTATTGCCAAGGTGATTGCTATCTTTTCTTTTTTGGCAATTTTTAGAACCTTTATGATCCAGAATTAAATTACTGTTTCCTTGGAAGACAAAGTGAATATTTTGTTCTAAAAGCATCCACGGTGTAATGCATTAAATGAATGATAGAAAGAAGAGAACTGAAAGAGGAAAAGGGATACCAACCCAAGGTTGTATTGATTTGTTTTTATTTACACATTCTATAAATGTCAGGCTTAGCTTAAAGAAAGGTTGGAAATAGGTCTGCACGGTGAACACAAAAATCAGGAAGGTGAAGTGTAAATTTATGCCTAGCTAGACTCTGTGTTTGTGTGACTGCAGCCCTGTCACTATTGCTTTGCTCTGAACTTGAAAAATAAAAAAAATCTGACTGTTTCTTCTAAGATTGCAGTGCAACAGGGCACCCATTTCCTATCGATACAGATCTCCTACACATATAGATTGGATCCTCTACCTATAGATATAGATTTGCTATACATATAGATTTCCAATGTGTTGCATCTGAATAAATAGACTTCTTGATTTTAATTTTTTTTTCATTTTGTCTGACTGCTTTTTCTTCAATTAAGAATTTAAGGTGATGTCTGGATTTTTATGTAATTCCCAATACCATTGTGTACGCTTAAGATTTATCTTTTCATTTCAATCCCAAGAAGCCTCAGGTTTTTTTTCCCTGTAAAAATTTGTATGAAGGCACAGCAGTTCTTTATGCTTCAAAAGCTGTAATTATCAATACAGCTCTCCACTATTTCAGCAAGAGAAATGTCAGAGTTTTGCTTTTCGCTGGTGCCAGCTGCTTACCTAAGTTCAGTCAGCCTTCTGTTGGATAAAAATTAAACAGACACATTGGTAATGAGTCACACAGTGTGTTCATCACCTTGAAAAAGGGGCAGCGAGATTGTCACTGAGATTTTGATTTGACAGAGGACTCCTGTATAACACAGAATCCTTGGTGAAAACAGCACATAATGCAGAGTTGTTTCATTTGCATTAAGACATCAGCAACCGAGGCTATTCTGGTCCTATGATCAACACTGCTGAAGGAAAAAGAAAATAAGGAAAAATTGGCATCTAATTTTCTTTATAAATCAATAATTTTCACCTCCTTCAGTTATCAATTGCATATACTTACAAGCATGACTATATGAACCAAATGATCCTTAAGCCTCAGAAGGGTAAAACTTAGTAAGAATGTTTGTTGTCTTAAGGAGTAACTGGACAGATATCCATCTAAACTCTGCCAGACAAGCAAAATTCTGCATGCAGCCTCATGAATTAGGATAATGTTTATTCCTACAGCTTTTGGGAAACAAACCCTCTAAACCCATCTTATTAGAAAACAACTGTAATAGAACTAAATTTTTATGCCTTTGAATGAATAGTTGTTGGAAAGGCTTTTACCCGGAGGTTGTGCTGTGTCTCAATTCCCTTCTTCTTCCACAGAGTAATTCCTTGTGTATTAAAAAAACCCCAAAGCAAACAAACAGAGAGGGAGAACAAGCTGATAAATATACTTCTGATCCTCATGTTCTGCCACAGCAAACACTACTATTCTGTTTCTATTCCTGCCATCCGTGTCCATGGTTAGATGTAGGCAGGAATTGATGTCAGATATTCACAGAATCACTCACCTTTGGGCAGTGCAGTGTCCTGCAATGGACAGGGCCAAGGAGGGAATCCAATCCACTTGTGTCAGTGTCTCTAGGAGTGCTTGTCCAAGGGATCATCCCTTTTCCCAAGGGCTGGGGATTTCTGTGCCCAATCTCCCAAAGAATTCTGTGTATGGGAAAGCAAAAATAATGAGCTCATTCCTTGTGTCTGTTTCCCAAAGGTCGCCTGAGCATTCCTTCTGAGGGATCCCTTGCTATTGCACAAATGTAGACAATGGGTGATTTCTCTGGTGCTTTTCTCATGAACTGTATCCCCTTTGTGCTGTTGATGGGTGTTTAGTATCAGGCTCTTCTGGAGAGCATAAATCAAACATTACACATGATAAAGGTTCACCACCCCATTGATGAGTTGGTAGCACATGTTGAGGTGCACTCCCACGAGGGCCAGGGCACAGCAGCCAATGTAGTCAACATACAGCCAAAATAGAAGCCAATTTTCACTGTACATTAAATCAATCTTCCCCTTCAAGTAATGAATACCTTCGTAAGAACCAAAATTTGAGCTCCACTAGAAACAGGAAATCTGGAGGCAGAGACATTCAAAGATTTGAAATACAGACTCCCTTATGTTTTATCACCAAAATAAGCAGCTCTTACATTGTTGAAACAAATTGCTTATGCAGCAGCTATTTGGAACCTCACAGTTTGTGATTTAGCAGGCTTGGCCTAAAAAAAAATAATTCTGTAGGTATGCTGAGGTCTTTTGCTGACAGAATTCTTTTTAAACAAGATCAGGAAAATTCTACCCTCCTTATGAAATGTGTGGATTGTTGGAAAGCAGCTCTTTGAAGCATCCAAAGTGTTCTAACTTTCTTTGATTTGTGAGGGTAAGATGGGGCATTTTCTCTTCTCCCACACAAAATACTCTCTAATAACTTTGCTTTGCTGGTGGTTCTTTGCATGGTTTTATCAAGTGATTAACCTTCTTAATTATGTAAGAAATAATAGAAGTCTTTTCTTCTGATAGCTCTTCCAGGAAGAGAAGCTCATCTGAGCAGTGTGGTCTGCACAAGAAAAAAAAAATCTCATATTAAAATGCTAAATAATCTAAATATTTTATTTTAATTAGGAAAAATACATTCAAGCCTAATGCTCCTCATGTATTTAATAGTCTTGCCAGTCCTGGATGGCATTATCTTTCTCTGGCTTCCCATCAAATTCCAGAATATTAAGGAGTAACTGTGGTGGAAATAATGTAGGTTGGTTTGTGACTTGCATCACAAAAGGTTCTCTCCACAGCATTGTCAATAAATTATGTCACCCATCTCAATGCACGTTCTACTTTACATCTTTCATACAACTTGTTTCTAAAAATGGCATCCCAAGCTCTTACTTATTTACAAGACCATCTGGATGGTCGATGTGTAAAGGAACTTTGAAATTTGTAAGCATGAATTAATTAAAAAACAAGTTCTGCTTTATTGAGTGCCTGTTTCTTGCTTTTCCTTATATCATACTTTACAGGAACCACAGATAATACGGTGAATTTCACAGATAAATCTGGTTTTAATTAAAAAACCCCACCAACTTTAAATTATGTTAAATAGGGAATGAAACCTAGATGTTCATGAGAGACAAAATATTTCAAAATGCTGGTCTCTTGTGTGCTTCCATAGTTCATCCCATGCTGTTGCTATCTCATGTCTATGTTAGAGATAATTTTGTGCTTTATAGATGCAAAATTCCTTTAATTGTTGGGAATTCTAAAAACGTTGATGGACTGGGAGAAGTAGAGGGAGGAGGAACAGGAAATGAATAAATAAGGGATGCATTCATGCTAGCTGATTTGAGTAGGAGGGACTGATAACTTTAAGGTATTGTATGTTCTGGAGAGAAAACTTCAGTAGTGCTTGGATAAGGAGAGCGGAAGTAGAATAGAAATAATGAAATTTGCAGAGGAAAATGAGATTAGAACAAAGAACCAAAGAAAAAAGAGAAGTGCATTAGGGATGTGTTGGCTGCAAAGACAGAGAAATTATTTTGCTGGGGTGAAAAAATGAACATACTAAAGAAAATTTGTTTGAGAGGTGGAATGGCATTAGGAATCCTTTACCTTCCTTTCCAGTCTAGACAGGAAATACCTGTGACAACCTGCAGCCGGCATATAGCACTTTTGGCAGGGTTATTTCATGAGGAAGTTGACAACCTACTGCTTTTATTGCATGAGATAAAATACATCTTTAATGTATCTGGTGGAGTGCTGTCTGGTGCAGCCTTGTTGATGATCTACGTGCATATAGATACGACACGATGTAATTAAACCCCTGTTATTCATAGTCTTTAAAAGAGAAGATTATACACAGGCTTCTCCTTTCCTGTTGTTTGTTCAATGTCAGACTAGCTCTCCTGTCCGTATGCAGTGTGATACTGCCTGTAATTAAAGAAGCATGCACTGTATTCCCACCAAATTGCTGTCTGCTGGGGTGCTTTGCAGCTAAATCAGGGCTGGGAACATGCCTTGGGTTTCAATCAGGAGGAGGGAAGAAAGCTGTCATCTGTGGGACAGCAATACAATTGAAGTTGGAAGTACTGTAAATGAGGCAAGGATTTAAAAGATTAAATGTGGTAAAATGTGGTGGGCTGGATTTTGTCCAGTGGTGGCTAAGACAAGCTCATGACAGGATGCCAAGCCTAGCCTTTTCTGCTAAATGCAGATACTGAGACTTTCAGAGTCAGGCTACACAACCATTTGGATTCAAAGCAAAGAATTCTAAATTCATTCAAATTTCGTCTTTATTACCTTGATCATTATGCAGTACCAAGCCCACAGTTTTCACAGTTAGTCACACTGTGGTCTTCCTTTCCTGCAGGTTTACTTTGTGGCTCTTCAGATCCATTCTGGACTTGCAGTTATAGTTGCAATTAAAAGTGTACTGAGACTATCATAGTTGTAGTTGCAAATAAAATAACAGGTATACATCAGACTTGTTTGTCTTAACAAAATTAGGTGTTATTGCAATGTGATTAGATGTTTCCAATTTATAGTTTATATTTTAGTCTTTCTTAATGCATCCATCTGTCAAATACAGAAAAAAAATCTGAAATGTACAACACATTGGTAGCTGAAGCATGGATCAAAGTCCAAAACCCTCAAAGAAACCAATTATTCTTTCTTGAATGCTGTGTTTTAGTGGCGTAAGGTCAAAAACATGCAAAGTCACAAAGGAAACTAAACCCCAAAAATACCAGGGGCAAAATCATGATCCATTCCAGGGGGTGACAGGATAATTGAGGCTGGAAGGGTCCTCTGCTCTGCTGGTAAAATGCTGAAGTGTTTCTTCATGGCCATTCTGAACCTCTTTCATTTTGACTCCTTTCTGGCATCTGTTCCCACCCCACCCTACTGCTGTGAAGAGGCTCACATTGTCACTGGGCTCCTTTCTCTGTTTTTGTCTGTTGGGAGTCATTTCAAAGGTAGAAGAATGGGCCCAATTTGCAGGCACAGAACTATGTAAAGCAAATTTTGCCAGGACTTTGCCAGTCTAAGAGGTGTGGGGAGAATCTGGAGCAGCATCTTGCAGTCTTTTTAATTGCACTCATTGTAGTCTCATTTACTTGCTTTGTGCCAAGAGGAAAAACTGCATTTTATTTCAAGGGGATGAAAAAGAATCCTAGCACTTGAATAGAGAGTTGTGCGTCCTAAATCTAAAATAAGAGCAGCAGATATTCTTTTCTGATGATCCTGTGACCTGCTCCTCATTCATTCCCATGTGTGCTGCCCGAGTTCTTGTATTGTTAATTTTAGTTCTCAGACAGGAGCTTGCCCAGCTGCATTGTGCAGAAGAAAAAGGGCCTGGCCTTTTTTCTGCTTGCAGGTGAATGATCATAAGAACTCCAACAACCTCATTATCTTTTAAAAATATTTTGGTAAGATGTTTTTTTAGCCCACCATATTATTGACAAAATTTCTGAAATAGCCACAGTTGATGAAATGTGGCAATAGTCAGAATGCTGCAGGAAGCAGTGAAGAGTAACAGCTATTTCTCCTGAATAAAAAAGTTAATGAGAATGTCAGTAAATTGTATACATTCAATGGCTTTTAAATCTTACCCTGTGAGTGTTCCCAATGACAAGTAAAACAATAAATTTGTTTGTTTGTGAGGACAGGGGAGACTCACTCCTCGTTCCTCAGCCTAGAGCTTGATCTTTTCAGTCAGATCAATTTGCTACATAGATTTTCAATAATGCAGAAGGGCTTTTGCAGAATTAACTTTGCAGAAATTTTTCTTATTGTGCTTTGTGCTTTGTTGGTTGGTTGGTTGGTCATTGCTTATAAATATATATTTATGTGAAGGAGACTTTTTCCTTTTGTTCTTCTCACTGCTTTCTCTCCCTACTGTTCCCTGTGGTTGCTTGAGGTTTTCTGAGGACAGAGGATCTCCTGAGGTGAGGAGAAGAGCCCTTTCATTTGCAGATGTATTGCAGCTGGACTCAAAATCTTAAATAAGTTGACACATGAAAAAAATAGCAACTGGAATGACAATAATTTACTGGCTTGAAGACTTTATAATGCAAATTGTCAATAGAAAAGAAAGGGGATGAAAGTGTTACACTGCTAGCAATTAATAGATTGAGGCCCAGGGGGAAAGTAATATCTTTATACAGGATAGAGTTTATTTTGAGTTTAGTTTCGGGAGTTTTGGCTGAACTTTGGCTTAAATTTGCCTGAGTGTCATGAGCTTGTGGTTTCTCTGCCGGTTTTAAGTTGTCTCTCACTCTGATGAACACCATCAGTGTGTCACTTCAACAGCAGACCTGGGTTTATGCTGTCCTTGACAATTGGTTTATCCACCATTTAACATTTTCATGTCCCATTCAGGGCCCCTCTCCCCCTGCATTCAGCCATGCAGTGCTCCAGCACAGCCCTGTGCCCCTGGGAAATCCCTCTCTCTGAAGCAGGAACAGGTGATGGTAGAGGAAAGGAAGCACACTGTATAACTTTTTTCCTGGAAAAAAATACCTGAGGCATTTTATGGAAGTTTATCAAAGGTTTCTCTATAACTTCTTATTTTTACTTGAATTGAGCAGGGCAGGATTGGTTGTTCAAAACAGGATTTCTGCTCTGTCTAATGAGAATTTGGATGCAAATATTAAAGCAGCTCTAGGCTTGATTCTCACAAATATCAACAGCCCACACAGGCCTGTTCTGGAAGAAACTTGTTTTGTTTTTTTTTTTGTTTTGTTTTGTTTTGTTTTCAGAATTTCAACTAATTTCTGATTCAGTATTATGATATTTTGATAGTTCACATATTTTCTACTTTCTCTTCTTGTCACTTATCCTAAAAACTGAGCTTCAGTTTAGAATGTGTGTTAATACAATGGGTTGGAAAATGTTGTTTTATAAAAGTCTAGTGAAACAAATAATTTACTGCTGCTTGGATTTTCTGATGAGATGTTTATTTAAAACCAAAACCTGACGTGGAATCAAGTGAACTGGTGCTAAAGGAACAGCAGCATACATGATTTGCTTTTTCAATTTTTAAGTTTACAGACTGAGTTGCTACTGAATATAATAAAAGGTCAGATTAAAACACAAATATATTAAAAGTTAGAACACTGATAAATAGGGATGAATTATTAATACTCTTAAATAGGGATGAATTATTAATACTCTTATTAATAAATCTTAATCTTAACAAAAATACATCAATAAAGTATTGATAAAAACGAATGAGATATTAGTTTGCATCTATCAACTGGATGGATAAAAAGTTTGTTGCACAAGGATAATTTCCAGAAAATATTTTAAAAACTCAAAAATCAACTAAGCAGCATATAATTTTGAGAAAATTTGTATTTTATTGCCAGAATGTCAGCTATTCAGAAGAATTATTTCTATTTTCCTGCAGACAGCTACAATACTCTATTATGATCACTTTTTTTTTTTTCCTGAGATGATGCTTTCCAAACATTCTGTTCTTTAATTTATCCTGCTTCAGCTGAAGCCAACTTTATGCGGCAGATGCACTCTTGGAGCTAGGCATATACTCTGCAGTTTTATGCTTCATTTTTACCAGTGTGAAACGAAAATCAACAGTACAGAGCACAGTCCTCAATTTTACTTTCTTCTGGTCTGACTGAACTGATGGTAAGAAGTTTTCCCTTCTCTCTGCTCTTTATTGGTGAAGAACGAGATATAATTTGTTTTTATAGGGCTTATATAGTGAGCTAAATGTTGTGACATGAAGTACAAATTTATACTGGAAAGCAGATTTTTTTTTTTTTTTGCTTGTATTTATTTTTCTGATTTCTTTGTCACTATTCTTTACCCTTTCTCTCTTTGTCTCTGGTAGGTAGTAAGATTCTTGTTGAATGTAGCAAAAAAGCAAAATTATTAATTAAGGAACAATAGTCAGTTACATCCACACTGGGAACACTTAAAAAGATTCAAAGACTATGTTGTATAGATTTTTAACGATTTTTAAAAATTAAAATGCTAGGAAATTTATTTTCTATTACTGTGAAACTAGAAGCATATTTGAGAAGGTGCTGAGTGAATAAGATGCTGGAATTGGAAGATTTCTTAGCGTTTTATGGAAAAATGGCACCTAACATATCTCATTCCACTACTTTTGCAAAGGTCTTCCATAATTAATTCTGTCCATCTGCTTCTCTTATTGCATTGCAGGTTGTGGAAGGATTTACTGAATTCAAATACAGCAAAACCACGAACTCCTGATATTTTGATGAATGTGCAACTGCCCTTTCCTGTAACCTCTCAGTTGGACTGCTGCTCTGTTAAATTTTGGGAGAAAGAGAAAATTCCTGCGTGGACCTGGCTCTCCACACTAAACCATATTCAATCTCAAACTCAGGGGGACCATTTACTCTTTTTTGTGCAGGCTCAGGTTTTTGTGCTCCCTCCAGGTAATGCCTCTTGGCTGGAAGTGCTGGCGAATCCAGGCTCTTCAGCAGCCACAGAAAGGCAGAGAGGACTCTAAAGCTGATACACAGCAGCAGGAAGGACTCTAAAGCTGATACAGAGCAGCCTCTTTCTTTCCAATCCTTCCTCGTTTGTGCTTGACAGGAATGAGTCTCACCCCTCCTAACTGGAGAGTTGCCTGTCAGACACAGGAGTTAGAGGTCACCCCTTATCACTCTTGGCCATCAATTGAAAGTTTGCAAAGGGCTGCTGGCAGCATCTTTTTCTTTCTTCTTTATTGCTGAAAATGTCAGAAATGGATCACTATAAAGCCTCCTGGTATATGAAGGGAGGAACAATGTCACCAAGTGCTGATTCTGTCATTCCTGAGGTTTTGTTCAGATGTATTTGTCATCCCCATTCAGACTTTACAGCTGAAAGAAGGTTGGAGGAGAAAGTGCTGTAAATATCTGTAATTTACTACTGCAGTTTGTGGGAAAAGAATCTTTAAAAAAATTATTTTACATATATTTTTAGCACAGTACTTCCCTCATACTTCAGTCACCTGCAAACCCTGGTGCAATGTGGGATACCTAGTTCTAGGATGTGGGTCCAAAATGCTGAATAAAATAAGATTACACTGACACTTTAGTTTCAAGTATGCTTTTCTCACACATCAGTTTTCAACAGCCATCCCTTCATCCACAACCACATTTCTTCCATCTGGATGTGCAGTGTGCAGTAGTTTTGCTTTGGGGCATTTTTCTGCCAGGAGATGTAATTCAGGAGCAGAGTTTCTTTTGAGAACTGACAAAACTCAATTGTTATCCCAGTAAAGTCATGGTTTCCTTGAGATTTGTGCATAATCTCAGACTGGCGTTGTGAAACATTTATGTTATGTCACCACAGTCCTGAGCACCTTAAAATGTGAAGCATCTGAAGGATTTATCCTATGGCTGCTGCTAGAATATGTTAATCTGGGAAATCCTGAGCACAGGCCAGGGACAGAGAAGGGCACCTGTTTTGTCATTCATTTTGGGTTTAAACAAGCCAGGAGTGGTGCTGTAGTGATTCTTCATCTGCTTTTGTATATGAGGTACTTGTAGCCAAATTCTGTTAGGAAACTCAATTTCTTTGTCTAAAGTTAATTTTTCAACTTTGTGCAAAACCACCTACTGCTAAAGAACATCTTCCCACTTCTCTTTTAATAGTAAGTGCCCAAAGCCTGCACCTGTTTTTAGATACATCATTAAGTTTAATCTCGCAGCCTTATTAAACAAATATTTGTCTATAGAGTAAACTTTTCCTTTGGGTTCAAGGGGAAAGAAATTAACACTGTGTACAAAGAGTGGAGCTCTTGTTTGGAAAGGGTCCAAAGCCTCTAACTCCCATATTTCAGTTGAGAAAAGTTGAATTCAGCATTTCCATGGAAGTGATAGTCTTCATCTAAGACCTTCACACGGACAGTATCAGTCCTGCCGAAACCGTGGATGGTGATACTCTGTGGAAGTCTTCCTCTCACCAGGCACGGATGCTCAGCAATTCTTGAATCTGCTCCCGACCTCAGTCAGAGCTGGAGATGCACAGGATGTTACAGGCCAGGCTCAGCAGCCACTGAAATTGGGAATTTGGCCCATTTCCCCCTGCTAAACACATCCCAAGGAAGCTCCGACAAAGCGAGGGGGGTGAGGTGTGAATTGTGCTTCTGAAAGGAGGATTAGCTGAGTTTTCCTTGTCTGTCTGCTTTGACAACCACGGAAATGAATCCTTAGGATGCCTGTTCTGTCCAGAATCACTGTTGTTCAAAAATCTGTGGCTTTTCAGGGAGAATAGAGTTTCTGTGCGCAGGTAAAGATTCAGAGCATCCGCTATGATTGTCAGTTTTACAGGTCACCCACCCTGCGAAGGATGCATTCATGGAGATTTCTAGTCAACAGGATAAGAAAAATAATGCTTGTTTGTTTGTTTATTTATTTATTTTTATCCTCTTAAGTCACTCTTGACACTGGAACCGAAAACGAGGAACTCAAACCTCACTGTCCTGGTGATTCTAGCTGTGGCCTTGGCAAACCCATGTTTGTAAAACACCCCTATTTATCCTCTAATCTTGTGTGTCATGTCTTTTACAAATAAGAAAGAGACTGAACTCCTCTTTGTCCTTTGAAAAAAAAAACAAAAAAAAAAGGCGTTCCTTGAGACTCCTAGAACATTTGGAACCTGAGGAGAGTGCTGTAATTGCTAATTACTGCTGTATGTTAGCAGTGCTAATAAACATGCTTCTCAAGTTATTACTGATACTCAGAAGAGCTCCGGGCCAGTAATAATACATCTAAGAATTTAAATAGACTGCTAAAGTGTTTATACAGCAAAGGTATTTTTGAAATGCAACAGCAACTCACCACCATTTCATATTATACACAACAGCACAGGAAATTTAATCAAAAGAGCAAAATGTCAACAGAACAGCTGACAAGCTTTAAGGTATTCACGCTTTTCAAGCACGGAAAGTTCTCAACAGCAGTAGTCTCTTGTACAAAGATTTATTCCCTCTGAAGACTTTTCTCATGGCTCATAAAGAGTGATGGATGAAGTTAATTTTTAGTTTAATCTCTTTCTTCTCAGTTCAGTAATTTCTTTGATACTTTGCAAAAAATTAGTGAGAATATGGAACCACTCACCAGTCATTAGTGATTGTGTGTTACAGACTGTGCACAGGCCACAACAGGTTGCCTGACATTTTGAAAAGTGGAAGAAAGTTTTCCTTTTTTTTCCCTTTTTTTTAAAAGCAGCATTTTAATATTTTAATGTTCTGCACAACATATAAAGAATTTTTTTAAGTGTGGCAAAGAAAGAGCATTGAACTGTGTGTCTAAACTTTTGCTTTTCTTGGGTTTTATGTTCTAAAAACTCTGTATTGTGCCATCTTTTCTTGGCACATTGCTCTTTAACTATGTATCTATACTTGGAATGGCAGAAAATGTCTTCTCGCCCAAGTCATGTTTTTCTTTAGCTCAGTGAACAATATTGCATAGGATCAAAGCCGTGCTGATGTTCTATTCCAATCTTCCATCTTGCATCTACGGCTGCTTTATGTTGGCTTAAGAAGTAGAATCAACCATTTTGCTCTTTTAATACATTTCAAAAATATTTTTGACTTCAAAGCTTGCAATTAGTGGAGCTCATTGAATTTAGAACTTTCCAGCTCTTCTTTTTGAAGGAATCATCTATTTTAATTAGTTTTCTTATCAGAACAGGGAAAAACAATGGAGAAAAAGAGAAAACAGCTATATGTGTAGGAGATAATTTTTATTCTTTTGAAGTGCCACATTGAAAATTTGCCCCTCAAATATCAACTTGAATGAAACAAAGCAGGAAATTGCTTTTGGGCAAAGATAGTGGAATGTCAGTCAGCTTTGGCTGTGGAATGGGTGCACTTCTTCCTTCAGATCATTGAGGAGGCTGTGGTGAAGTCACCCACAGCCCCTGACAAAAAGATATTTCTTATGCTGTAGTTACTCTGTTATGCTTGTACATGGTGAAGAAGCCCATAGAAACAGCCCATTTGCTTTAGGCTTGTATTTCACTTGAGGAAACACAGAAAATTTATAATTTTTAAGTCCAGGAAAAGCACTGAGCTAGGACAATGCAATTAAAATCCATAGAACATTATAAATAAGGTGCATTTGTAAAAGCAGAAATATGTAGGAAATTTAAAGTATTTTCTATGAGATACAGATACTGCAACACCTGTTGGTGCTTTAGCAACATTAATTTACTTTTTAATACATGACATTTTTTTTTCACTAGGCTTAGTGCCATTCCATTTATATTTTCTAACTATGGCTAGAAGTATCAACAAAAATTATATCCAAAAAGAATACTTTTACTTTTCTTCTTACCTTTTTTGGATTTATTGTTAATGCTTTGGGTATTTTTCCTCTTCAACATGGTTCTTTGCAGTGAGGACCTGCCACATGTCAGAAAATCACAGTCCAGGGCGCCATCAGTGCAGTGGATCCCCTGAATAAATGCCATTTATCTGTAGGAATTTTACCAGCTGCTTTTCCTGTTTGGAGCTCTTGCTTAGCTCAATCACATCAAGATGCACTCCTAGACCTGACCATGCACTGAAGGTAAAAGTTACTTAAACTTTCTAATTATTCTTACTGTGGAATTATTGAATTGTTCTTCTAACTATTAAACTGTTTAGTGAATCATTCCATCTACTGAATTCTAATTATTGAATTATTCAAACTATCCTAGCTATTACTATTCAGTTATTTTAATAAATTTGCATGCATGAGGTCAGAGGTCTGTCCTAGGTATAATATGTTTTTTAAATTAATTTCTTAACTTATAGCTCAAAAGAAACATAATAGATGGGATAAATTACTTGAAATGAAAGTGAAATTCTGAAAAGATTGCTGTAAAAGACTACGTAGTGATAGTTGGCTAAACACCAATTTGTCATCACAAAAAAGGATGACACATTTGTGCTGCTCGTGCAAAACCCTCTGAGCTCAGGAGTTGAAGGGTTATACCAGGTGTCTTTACATGGGTGAGGGGACAGCAGAAGGTGGGTAATTGTTTTTTATTCTCTTTAAGTTAACTTTCTATTTCAGTATTGCCTGGAACCAACTTTTGGTGCCTCTTTTCTAACACACAGAGCAATATACAGAAATTGCCTTGTCTGAACCTCACCAAAGTTCAAAGCCCTGTTGCTGATCTTTTTTTCTCTGGAAGTATTCTATCAGAGAAGATAGTTGTACACATCCACTTCTACTGTCCTGGCATTTAAAAAAATTGTCCTGGCATTCTAGTTCCCCTGTCAAAACAGGCAGGAGGAACTTGTGCCCTGTAAACCTTATCTTCATATGAGTGTTCAATAATTTCCCCATTTTCTCATAAAATTTCTTAAAGGATCAGGAGACTGCCTAAAGATCACCAACACCAGCCTTTTAAGATGTCATTTTTATTGACAAGAACATTTCATCTTTTTCCATCTTACACTGTAAAAAGGGGTAGCACTTCTCTGACCATAATATTCAAGGAAATAAGGAATGGTTGAGGTTGCATTTCATAGAATCATAGAATGGCCTGGGTTGGAAGTGACCTTAAGGATCATCTAGTTCCAAACTCCCTGTCTTGAGCAGGGACACCTTTAACTAAAAGAGGCTGCTCAGAGCCCCATCCCACCTGGCCTTGAACATTTCCAGGGATCGGTTTGCCACAGCTGCTCCAGGCTGAGTTCCAATGACGTCTCACATTCACATGAAGAGCTTCTTAATATCTAATCTAAATCTACCTTATTTTGTTTAAAGTCATTCCCCCTTGTCCTATCACTGCATGCCCTTATAAAAAGATGCTTTTTGCCCCCCTTAGGAACTGCAAGGCCACAATGAGATCTCCCTGGAGCCTTCTCTTCTCCAGACTGGACAAGCCCATTTTTCTCAGCCTGTCTCCAAGGTGCTCCAGCTCCCTGATCATTGTGGCCTTGCTCCAACAGGTTCACATTCTGCTTATGCTGGGGAGCCCAGGGCTGGATGCAGAGCTCAGCTGGGATCCCCGGGCAGAGCAGAGGGGCAGGATCCCCTCCCTGCCCTGCTGCCCACGGGGCTCTGCCTGCAGCCCAGGCACCTTTGGCTCTCCGGGCTGGCACTGCTCACTGCCAGGCCCTGCTGAGCTTCCAGCACCCCCATCCCTTCTCCTCAGGGCTCTCCTGCATCCATTCCCAGCCCAGCCCGTGTTTGTGCTGGGGATTGCCCCAGCCCAGTGCAGGGCCTTGCTCTTGGCCCTGCTGAGCTCCATGAGGTTCTCCTGAGCCTCTCCAGGCTGGCAGTGTCCCTCTGGATGGCATCCCTGCCCCCCAGAGGCTGCACACAGAGCGTGGTGGTGGCGGTAAACATGCTGAGGGTGTCCCCCATCCTCCTGTCCACATGGACAACAGAGGTGTTAAACAGTGACAGTTCAAATATCACACCCTGAGGAACACCACTTTTAACAGGTCTCTACTTGGCTGACCACAACTCCTTGTGTATGAGCATCCAGCCAATCCCTTATCCACCAAGCAGAGAAACTGCTGAAATTGAATTGTTCAATTATTTGCAAGAATTTACTTTTGTTTAAGAGAGATGCTGCTGATTTTGTCAGATGTCTGGATCAAAGCGAGTCAGCATAAGCTTTTGGAATTTGTGTGGCTCCAAGAGCTTTATTTTATCATCAGGGTGCAGCATTCACATTGTGGGGAAATATTTCTCACAGAGCTTCTGCTGGAGTGCTGCCTTGGCCCTACACTGTGAGGATTTTTTCATCTTTTTCTTTCTTTCACACAGCCCCTCCACCCCCCTTCTCTTTTCCTCTTTCCTCCTCTTCCAGGCTGAACTTAGAGTCTGGAGAGTGCAAACACATTTCCCTGCACTGGGAATGCTGTAATTAGCAAAAATTCTGTGGAATTTGAAAAGACGAGGAGAGGTCTCATTCAGCAAATGGATTATTGTTTATGAGAAAAGGAAGAAAAACCCAAGAATTAAAATCAGTGGCATCTGAGGAAGAAGGACATTTTCCAAGGCCTTGGCATTTGATAATTACCCTGACATTATGATTTTTCTATTATAAGAACTCCCTAAGAAGGCTGAGGTAGGAGAAATAACAGAGGGTAAAGCAGTAGAAACCCTTTAGCAATGGCTTTATATGGGTTTATGCAACAAATCTCGTTTCAGATTAAGTAATTGTTTCTCAGCTCATAGTTTTCAACTACACCAGTAGAAAAGGATTTTTCTTCCATCCTCATTAAAACCATATGTCTGCCAAATTAGCAATTACAATGCTATTTAGCAGACAATCTCATGCACTGAGTGACATTCCTTTTTTGAAGTCTTGTGTATGAGGTATGTATTTTGAAATGTAACCAGCTACCACTAGTGTTGTCCCTTTTTGTTTGTCTCAGTTCATCCTTTAAAGTTGACAACCTGAGGAAATAAAAGCAAAATATATTTAGATGTGCAGCCTGGCTCAACTTAAAGCTGGATAAAAAGGCCATTTGCTCTTCTGTGTGGTAGCACAGAGAAACAGCTGCATAGGTTGATAATATTGCTGGCACTGCACATCCTGCTGTCACTTCTCCCTACAGATCTCACACTGAAAATGATCATGGGATGTCTTCCTAACACAATGAAAGGAAAAAATCCTTCAATCAATCAGAGCTGCTAATGAAAGCAAAAAAATCCCTACAACAACCCAAACCATTTAGTTTTAAATGAAGTGAACAAGTTAGTGCTCACACAATGCATAGGCAAAATTTTCTTCCAGTTAACTCTAACGTGATGGTGGGTAAGAGCTGACATTTGCTATTACCTGAAACGTGTTATCTTATCTTCAGCTTGAGGGTCTAAAAGTCTGATGCTTAATCTGAAAAATTAATGCCTAAATTAGTATCACTGAAAAACAGTCTTGATTCAGTGATATGAAAAAAATTTATTTCATTATCAGGTATCTATAGTAAAAGTTGGAAAAAATGTATTATTCAAAGAAATATGTAAGAGGTAAATGGTTTGTGTAAATCAGAACAACTTTTAGATGCAGTATAGGTGAATTGCAATAGTTGTGAATTTTTGACTAGCTGGGAGCAGGGACTGTCCCAAAAAGCCATTTTGAATAAAGGCACACAATTCTCAGTGCTCCTCTCCATGGTCTCCCAGGTGTGGCAGCCACTGAAGACCACGGTAGGTACAAAGATGATTTCTGCCCTGTGTTCCCCTCGCACTCACAGGCCATGCTGGCCATTTCACACAGGCTCTGCAAGTCCCTGGAAGCTCTGGCGGGGCAGGGAGCAAGCAAGAGGCAGTGCTGCTGTGCTGGCTTGTGTTCACTGGGGGGAAAAATGAAGATTCTGCTCATTGCAGAAGCTCTGAAAGCACAAATGAACTTGTAGGACAGGCAGATCACTCTGCTCTGTTGGCAGTGGGAGTTGCCCACTGGAAATCACTGCCACACACGCTCATCAGCCCTGGGAAATGTCTCTTTGCAATCGAGGTGCTCTTGCACTGGTGCAGCAGGAACAGAGATCCTGCCCTGGAGAAGCCCCATGCCACACCAGGGTATTCACCGCTGCACACCCAGAGCTGTCACCTGGGTGCCAAGGGCAGCCCCACAAGCACAGAGGCCAGCACCAAGGGAACCCGCTGCATCTGACAGCAGGAGATTTCAGGAACAAAGCATTCAGGGGTCGTGTCACCAAATTTCATAGCTGAAAAGGGTTTGGGGGGCTTTGTCCTGGTTGGTGCAGGGACGCCCTGGGGCTCGGCTGTGACCCGTGGGTGTGCACTTGGTGCGTGTCAGGTGTTTGGTGGCCCGGGGCCATTGAGAGTCCCGGAGCTGAGGTAGGGCTGGAGGGCAGGGCTGGCCTGGCAGGGATGCACTGTGGCACGTGTGACATGGCAGCACGAGAGTCACCATGGGGACAGCTAGAAAGAGCAGCAGCAGGTAATGCTGCCCAGCACAGCCTCGGCGAGGCCAGGAGGCCGTGCTGAACACTGAGCCAGGCCAGGGCAGAAAGGTGAGCTCCCCAGGAGCTGCTCCTCAGAGGGCATCTAGAGCCACGGGAGAGCCTTTGGCAGGGCACAGTGCCACTGCTGCTGCTGCCAGGGCAGAAAGGTGAGCTCCCCAGGAGCTGCTCCTCAGCAGGAATCCAGAGCCATGGGACAGCCTTTGGCAGGGCACAGTGCCACTGCTGCTGCTGCCAGGGCAGAAAGGTGAGCTCCCCAGGAGCTGCTCCTCAGCAGGAATCCAGAGCTGTGGGACAGCCTTTGGCAGGGCACGGTGCTGCTGCTGCTGCTGCCAGGGCAGAAAGGTGAGCTCCCCAGGAGCTGCTCCTCAGCATCCAGAGCCAGGGGAGAGCCTTTGGCAGGGCACGGTGCCCCTGCTGCTGCTGCTGCTGCTGCTGCCTCTGTCCTGCTCCAGATCCCTGGGGCTCCTGTCCCCATTCCCCCAGCAGTGCCTCCCTTCCTCCCTGCCATCCCCACTAAATCAGCCATGTCCCATTGTCACCTGCTGAGGCCATGCTTGCCATGATCTTCCTGCATTGTCCTGCTGCATGGGCTCCAGCAAGGGCTGCTCTCTCTGGAAGAGATGCTGGTGCCCAGGGCTGTGCTTGTGGGGCCTCTGGACAGGGTCTGGGTACATTGTGCTTGTAGTTCGGGCCTCTACTATATATAATAACCTCCCATAGTTTTGCCATTCTTGTGTATATTATTACCCTGTAATTAATGCATTTCTTACATATATTAACAGTACCTAATTTGTGATATTACTGTATATATCAAGACCCTCTGGTTAGTTGATTCAGCAATCCCGAACCTTCCTTTTTATTGTTTCAATAAACCACTGTATTTCATTATCTGGATTGTGCAAGATCTTCAACTCGTCCGCACCTGTAGTCTGCACTCTGACTGTTTTTCTAGTTTATTTTTCTAGCTGCTTGTACACTGGTTTGTTGGGTAAATATGTGTACAGAAATACTGACAACTTGTGATGAAGAAAAGATACTTCTGTTTATTGGGACTTAAACCATCTTTGCTTTGGTATAGTTTTTATCCGCACACGATCAGAACAGCATTGTCTTCTGAAAATATGTGACAAAAAATCTGTGCGTGGTACATAGGGGGCTGGAGGGCAGGGCTCAATTATAGCTACTAATGGGATATAGAATATTTTTTAGCTAATTTATCTTTATTTTATTAACCCCAGTAATAGATTCCACAAGTCTGTTCATAGTAGAAACTCATACGTATCACCTTTTGAGGCCTTTGTGTAAATACAGCGTAAGATGACAAGCTGGAAATTCATTTCGTAGATTTTGCTTATTAGATTCAAGCTCAGTAGCTTTTACAGATTTATGGATGTCATTGTAGATTTACAATGTGGAAAGATGATAACAAGGTCCAGAAGTCTGATGCTCTTTGGAGGTTTCAATATCTCAAGGGGATTAACTGTAAGTTCTGATTTGAAGTAGTGAAGTAAATTAGATATATAATTTTTGCTTATCATTCTGCATTGCTTTATGATGTGCTATTTGTAGAGAAGATGCTTGACCTGCATAATGTATATTACACAACTCATGAATCCCCTGCTGACATATGCATATTTTATTTTCTATATATATAGTGTTTGTACAGACACCAACACAGAACACAAACTGGCTGTCCTGATAATAGTAAGGATAAAGCCTGCAGTGTTATTGATGCATTTTTCTTTGAGCTGATGGTTAGTTCTCAGATATATTTGCATTGGAAGTTACTTTTTTATATATTGGAGGCTTCTGTGTCTTCCCAAAGTGCTAAATATCTTAATTGTTTTTAATGAAATTAGGAAAGAAGGTTTCCAATAGAACGCTAAATCCCAAGAGAGCAGAGGCTATCATTTATTAGTTAATTATTTCCTAGGATGACAGGTTTTTTAAAAGGCTGTTTCTAATCTCATTTCTGTCTGTCATCCTTTGTTGACTTGTGTTGACGGTTCCTTTTAAAGAGTAAAACAGTTTCTTTTGGAAATCTACTCTTTTATACTGAAATCCTCTGCCAGAGGCCTGTCACTCTCCCACTGAGGTGGTTGTTGACATTTACCAAAGCACAACAATGTTAAATTTAATATTTTGGTGCTTTAATCTCCCATTCCCAAGACAAAAGTTTGCCGTTCCTCTCTCCTGATATGGCTGATGACAGCTAAGTTCAGAAACTGCTTTCATTCTTCAGCGTTTGGGCTAATTTGGGTTACATTATTTTAGGCCTGAGTTCAGGGCCCCTGTTTGTGAAGCATTATGGTGTGAGCAAACCCTCTGAGATAAGCAAGGCTGGGTGCACACCAAGAGATGGTGTGTGACACGCAAGGGAGAGCTGCAGCAGGGAAAAGGCAGGATTTGGTTATTGAATTTTGTAACGCTGCAGCAAAGGGAAAAATCTATTATAAAATCTCTCTAATTTGCAGGAAAGTCTGGAAACACCCAGAGTAACTTTTATTTCACCTTTCTGGCTTCATTCTCCTTTATTCATCCTGTAGGGGATGTGAATAAAACCTTAGGAATTTGCACATCAGCTGAATACTTTGGAGTCAGCTGGACACAAAAAGAGAGGATTTGAGTGACAAATGGGAATGTGAAGAGATGCACTGACAAAAACATACGTTCAAAAATGACAGATCCCTTGCATCTACCAGATAAACAGGGAAGGAACTGGCATTACACTTCTCAAAGCTCAAATGCCTGGAAGAGAGTGAAGACAACCACAGTGGGTAAAGAGAAGGAACTTTGTAGTGAGGGAAGACTAAAATTGGGGAAAAGGCTGGGACAGCTGTGGGAAAAAAACCTTTTTTTTCCATGGGACTACTTCTAGTAAAAAGTAATGGAGTTGTCTCTAAGTTCTTTGTCCGTCCCTGTTGTGTGTTATCCCATCCGTGATTAATTACTGGTAATAAAGTAATTCAAGTAGTAACACCTTGCTTTTTGGAAGTAATAAAAATCTTGAGAAATGGGTGGGAAGTTTACCAAATGCTAGTGAAAGAAACCAAGAGATACTGAAAAACATGGAAGAGCTGCCAGCTGGTAGGGAATGTTGTTTCTCTGTGGTGATACTTCAAGGATCCTGATGGTAACACCTTCTAATTTGGGCAATTAAAACTGGAGCCACTAATAAAGTAGTGAAGTAAGACCAAGAAGAAAGTGTTTTCTTAGCATAAACCTGTGTGACTATTTTGTAAGAAATAGATGTATCTGATTGTCTTAAACATGAAAAATAAAACAAACCCAACCCTTGTCTAGTAATATATTGGTGGACATTTACATTACATTTTATAATTAAAAATGCAATTTATCAAGGTCCTTCACCTTTAAAAAACTTCTACTTTGGATTGAAGAAATTAACTTTTTTACCTTGAGAGATCAAATTGTTCTTTGTGCTTCTGGAAGGGAAGGATGATTTAAGATTTTTAGAGGCAGCACAGTAGGGAACCACATTCTGACTCAATGAGCCACCACAAGTTAATCAGTACTTTTTATTCTGTATTGTTTTCTCTTGCCTTTGCAAGTCTCATGCTGTTCTTGAAATGCCTGGGAATTAAAAGAACCAATTTGCTGTCAGTACTTGGAAAAAAAAAAAAGAAAAGATGGTATTTCACAGTGAGAGGAGTGTATATATCCTTCTTTTAAAACTTTGTACATTCTCTTTTTTTCAGTCTTTTATTTTTTTAATGTAACTGTTAGAACCCCCAGGAAAGAGAAATGCTCTTTGTGGAAATAAATGTCTTCCTGTTCCCTGCAGAGAAAATTATTAAGAACAAATTTACTCATAAAGTAATAAAATAAATAAAAAAGAAATTGCCATGAGCAAAAAGTGCTATTAATTCTGAGTAGCTTCTGGCACAAAGCTGAAATAAACATTCTTAATACTTAAGAATGGCTTAGGACCTGAGCTATTGCTCCTGCCTTTAAAGGCTCAGAAATACAGTAAGAACAGTTACAGCTCTGGATGTGAGTTCTGGATACATTCAGCTCTTTGGAGGAAGTAAGTTTGTCTCATTTTTTCTCCATTATTCTTGCCTTTCCACACTACTCCCTCCCTCCCCCCAGCACAGGCTGATGCAAAGAAGAGAGGAAATTCTCATAGTACCTTTACACATACCTAGAATAAAAAACCAAAGGTTGGGGAAGCTCAGAAAACCTCATTTTCCTATTCCTTGCAGCACCTAGCCACATTTTGTACATTTGATAACAGCTGTGGAGCTCCTGAGCCCCTGTGACCACCCACCCTTAAGGGGAAGGAAACACCTCGGATTCATAAATGCTCATGATCAAAAGGAACAACAAAAATCAGAGGGGCCACAAACAGTCAGAAAGTTTTGGTGGTAAATTACAACCTTGGCAAGGAAATTGGTGTATTAGTCCCTGGCTGCTGTGCAAGCACATGGCAGTGGGTTTTGGGGTATTGGTAAAAGGAGAGAGAAAAAGGAAGAAATGGATTAAAGAGGGGGAGAGAGAGAAGGGAGAGAGAGAGAGGAAAATAGTGAGAAAAAGAGAGAGAAAAAGAGGAAAAGAGAGAAAAAAAGAGATCACCAGGGCAGGTTCCAGGTGAAGGGATGTCAGTCCTGATTTCAGCATCAATCCAGCTGTGCTGCTCTGCCTGAGGAGATGTCCAGGGCCTTGGGGCACTGCCCAGGCTTGGCACATATTTGTGTACAGGTTTTTCACTTGCTGTGTTGTTCTCATGCACAGTCTGCTCTGTCAGGCCTTTCTGGAGATGGGTCAGAGGCTTCGGAGGTCTTTGGGTGTCTTAATCCTCCCCTCCAGTGCAGGTCTCATTTCTGCACTTGTGCTCTGCTGGGTTGTGCTGCTCTGCAGGAATTACAAGGGTGGTGTGAATAAGTTTCCAAGGCTGATGGTTTAAAAACCAGGTGCTCTTTGGACACCTGTTAATTCTGGGCACAGTGGTCCTGAGAAGCTCAAAAGCATTTCTCAGCTCCTGGTGAGGTGGGGGTGGTGAGGATGCACTTCCATAGTCCACCCCATACCTAAAGTCAACTTCTCTGAGCCTCTACAAACCCATATCCCAGCTCCAACCCGTAATCAAGTAAATAATGATTTGAAGAACGAATTTTTTCAGTCAAGTGTGGTGAGAACAAGATTAATTAACTTAAGATGTATTATTATGTTTTCTAAAAAAATATGGATATACAAAGAAAGTTATTTGCAATGTGTGTGTTTGTATTCCAGTAGGAGCAAGTGCGGTGACAGAACAGAGGGACTGAAGCTGGGGTATTATTTTCAGGAGACAGAGGCTGGACAAGCATAAAATAGCTTTCAGACAGTCCAACCAGTTTCTGTACAGTCTCTATTTGTGTGCTATTGGTGAAATGATTGACTTTTTCCCCTCTCCCCAACCCCTATCCCTGCATCACATTGACTTCGGGATGCACAAAACAGATTGAACAAAGCGAGTCATTAAGTTAATCCCCACAGGGTAGAGTACAAGCAGCTCAATTCCTGAAACCTGACTGAAGCAAGAGGAAATAAATCAAAACAATCACACAAATGTTTTATTCCAGAACATGTGCCCAGGGAACTATCTGCTGGTGGTTGAAAGTCTTGTGTTCTATATAAAGGAAATCAGGTAAGCCTGAGTCTCAACTAAAGAAAAAACATGAGACTAAAAATCACTACTTGAAAAGTGGAAGGTAGAGATAGCTGAGACATGTTTTTAGTGCCAGACAACATTTTGAGGGGTTTGACATAGAATTATACAACCTGTCATTAAGATGATGAGGTGAGATAAGCTTTCATTAAAATTGGCACTTTAAGATACGATACAGCTTCTTCAGTAGCTTCTTATGCCAGTTAGGAAACCTCATGCTTTTGTTGTTACAGTACCATGAAACTATTTCAGCAGATTGTAACCTTAAGTTCCTGAGGAATAAAAAGGGACTTGTGAAAAACAACCAAACCCAAACTCTCATACAAAATAACAACCAACTACACCCAAAAATCCTGTGAGATTTCTGGCATATTTTTATTTGATTTGGAAATTCTCCTGGTAATGACATTAATAGACGTTTTGCATTCATTGCCAGTTCAGTTTTGGTTTCTTGGTTTGGTCTTTATTTTAATGTTACTGTTGGTGGAAATTGTTCATGCACAATACATGGAAGATTCAGGAGCCTCAGTGCCTCAACTCTGATTTCGATGCAGGAATTTCCATTCATGGCATGAATGATCTTTCTTAAAGACTTACAAAGCACAGATTCCCAACTGGATGCAGTGTTTAAGGATTTCTCGGTGCTGGTGTGTGAGAGTTTTGGGTTTCTGAGTTTGGTTTTGTCACTGCAGAGGGTGAGTTTTGCTGTAAACATAAAACCTGGAAGAAGTGCTGGAGGAGTGATGGGACTGATTTCCCCATCTGCTCTGCTGCAGATGTGCTCCCAGTTATCTGAAAGCTGCTTCATCGCTAATTACAGGAGACCTCAGAGCCACAACCCAGGGACAGCTTGGGGCCAGCACTTGAGTTCACATTTTTAATGATGCATCTGCCACTGCCTCCTCAGAGCTGATTTCACACTAATGTGGTAGGAAGGATGCTCACACTTGTGATCCCTGCTGCTGGAAAGAATGAAAATACACAATTTTGTGATGAGGTAGAAATTACGTGTGTATATATTTTTTTGTAAAACTGTGCTAGGCTCTGGTCTTTTTTCTCCTTTGAAAATCTACACTATTCTCACTGATGTCACTCTTCTTTCTACAGTTTTCCAGAGATAACAATTTGAACCTCCAAAGGCTTGTTTTTCACTTAGCACCACACTGACTCTTGCCAGGATTTAGTCAGGAAAAGAACTTCCCTGAATATTGGAATTTTAATATGCTGCTGCCTCTTCTGAGATGCAGAAGGTAATTATTTATGTGTGCAGATTGTATCAAGGTATACAGACCACGGAGAAAACTTGGGAAAATGGGCTCAAGTCCTGTTTATTCAGCTGTGCATTTTGGAGCCAGCTGGAATTGGCTCTGCCCAAGGTGGGACAGCTCCTGCTGCCCTCTCACAGAAGTCACCCCTGCAGCCCCACTGCCAGAACCTTGTCACATAAGCCCGACACACCAAGTTCCTTTGGAAATAGAGCAACCAGTCATATTTCTGTAGACAGAATTTGTCTCTTCCCATCAGCATCAAACTGTGCTGCTTTGTCATTGCGATGACAGGACAGGAAGGGTCTGGAGTCTCTGCAGAATTCTAAGACAGGTTGTTGCCAGAAACATCCTCTTCCTTTGTACAGGACAAAATCTCAAATCAAGCATGAAAATGAAGGAAATAACAACTAGGTGACAAAGTGGGTAGCAGATTTTGAGGAAGCAGTTTTACTTGTCTGTTTTTGGACAGAGGTAAAGAGCTTTCTCTTGTAAAGAAATTTATTGTGAAATGAATACCCCCTAAAATACCACAAACTTTATTGCTGCGGTTGGGTGTTAATTTTCCCCTAAATTTGTTTTTTAGGATTCCAAAGGTGGGTTGTTTCTTATAGAAAAAATCTTCTGCGCCATTGAATTACTGGTAAGGAAGAATGAGGTTGCATCTGCATTAGATTTGGCAAGACTTGTTTTTTTTTGGTGCTGTTTCATTGAGGATTAAGGCATTGCAGATAGTGATGACATATAATTACTTAGCCACATTTGCCCTCTTGATTGGGACACTCACTGAGTGCTTCCTTCCTGTTGCAATTCTTTGTGGGGAAGAGGTCCACATTCTGTAGAAAATTAATCTATCTGTTCTCTTAAGCTTGCAAACAACTCAGTGAAATGAACTGGTTTTGCTCCAGCAGTCCTGTATTTTTTGAATAACATCTATTTTCAAGCTGTCATTCACACTAGAAGATAATGCATTGAATCAAATTTTTCTCACAAGAAAGCCTAGGTTTTTGTTTTTAAAATTGAAATAAATGATGTTACAGCTTTTAGGCCAGTACATGTATGCAAGCCTTAATGTCAGGAGAATTGCAAATGCCAGAGATGATTTTGATGCTATTTCTCCATGAGCTTTTAAATCACAGTACTGCTTAAATACAGTCCTTGAAGTTTTGGTTTGATTGAACTCAAACTGAGCTCTAAGATAAGTTGATTTGCAGTCCACTTGAGAGCAAGGTATAAAAAGATCACATTTGGACAGAGAGTTTTTTAATTCAATTATAAGAGATGAGGATTTTATTCATAGTTTGGTAGCAGCAGAACACAGAATGGCACAATATTTAGGAATGAAACCATTGTAAGTAACTGATCTGCCAAATAATTCTTTTTTATAAGCTGAAATGTAATTTCAATTCATGCTTTTGTAAGAAGCTGAAATGTAATTTCATTTAAGTATGGAGCCAGGATTGTATTGTTTTGATTTTAATTGGAGCTTGCCCTAGAAGGTTCCTTCTTGCCTTTGATTAGACCATTCCCAGAACATTTTAGAAACTGATCTGTCAGGAATCAATTTTACACTGCACTAATCAACTAATATTAAAGGTGATTCAGTAAAACACTGTGAATAACCTTGAAGAAATTACAGCTGAGAACTTCATAGCGAAGTATGCTCGCTATCATTATCAGCAGTTGAAAAAAGTCTGAGATTAAACAGTGTTAAGAATTAGAACAAGAAAGATGAAGAAGCAGATAGTCCTTTTTTTCTATAAATTGATGGCAGATTTGTCAACATTTCTCAGTTTGTGTATTATGAATAGCTGCTACTTACAAAAAAGATCCAAAGTTTAAAAAATTGGGAAATTTTTCACACAAATCACTGAGCTGAGTGAACAATAAAGTCTCTGTATATGGTTCCATCAGTGACATACTCAGGAATGAGCTGAAAAGTTATTTCTGTAACGCAAAGTGGTAAGCTTTTCATGTATTGTTTTTAGCCAATATGGTGTGCATATAAATGAGCTTATAGATAGTATGCAATATGTAGAAACGATGGTATTTAACCCATCAAATAAGTATGAACAGAAGTTCGCTCAGTAAAACAATTCTGGTGGCCAAGAGGAGGTTACATCAGCAGAAAGATGAATTGAGAAGGAGTGGAAGATGGAGCAAACATAGGGACAGTTGTTTAAATCACTTCTTTAAATACTATAACACCATACATTAACTGAGCTTTTTGAAGAACATTTACAGTCCCAAATTTTTACTTGTTCCTTTACATTCAAGTGCATATTATCCCCATTTCTGCAAATTTCTTCCCCAAAAGTTCTTTCACAGTTTTTCACTTGTTTTTTCTGCTTGCCCTCTTTGCAGTATGTCCTGGTTTCACCCTCCTCTGTGTTTGCTTGACCTGATACACATAGATCCTGAAAAATTGTACTGCTCTGCGTGCTCCCTGCCAAGCTCAGGAAACATAGTGCTTCAAGGTCTGAGGCACAGCTTCCTTAAAGCTGTAAAAAAACCCCAAATCTTTGTTTACAGCTGTTTATTCACAGCATAGATGGTGTGTGGAGTTATTGTGTGCATGATCAGGCATGGGCAATCATAACTGGCATATTTATTATAATCTAAAAATGTGACTCCAGTTCCTCCTTGATTTACTCTGGCCTTGTTGAGGAGATTATGAAAGCACAAAGGACCTTAAGTTCCTCATTCAGGAGCGAGTCCTGCTCAGCATTTTCTCAGAGCAGAAGCTTGCTGTGAAGGTACTACATGTGATGTGACAAAAGTTAGCGGTGCAGACGAGGACATGTGAAGCCGCCAGGGTGCCGGTCCTTCTGTGCTCACAGAACACCAGGATCCAGGCACCACCCCACCCGTTTATCAGCCCTGCACTTGGTCTTTCTGTAGGTGTGAATTTCAGTGCTGGTTCCTGGCCCAGGGCTCCTCACAGCAACAAGAGCTGAAATCCTGAGAATGAGAAGGTGAGCGGCGAGAAGCGGCTTCGGCTGAGCCTGTTACAAATCCGGTCACTTGCTGGCCAGAGCTGCTACTCTGAGGCACTCAGGTCTGAGTTATTTGCTATTCTGGACAGATTGTGGGAATCTGGGCTCTGTGTGGGTGACACTTCCCCTAAACAAGCTTGTTGCAGCACTTGTCATTGCCACAGAAAGATTGATATCTCCTATGTTTTGGTGGCTCTTTCTGAGCTGAGTCCTCTGCTGTGGGGACAGCACAGCCTGCTCTGCCCTGTTACTCTGCTCCCCAGGGAAGAGCTGCCACCATTCTAGGTATTTCCAGGTGTAGTGGATCATGGCTGAGTGATGCCAAGGGCTCTGTTCCCCAGGTGGTCCCCTGCTTTTATCATGGATGCTTTCTATGTGCTTTGGTCTCCCTTCCTCTCTTCTTTAACTGAGATAGAGAATAAGCAGACTGGTAAAAGTCACTAAATCCCATTTTTATTTTTACCTTGAATTAAACTCAAAGTTTTGTATAGCATTTGGCAGAAAGTTATGTGCAGTTTGCTTTTTAATTTTTTTTTTTTGCTACATTTAAACTGAATTCATTGGGATCCTTTCAGACTTCAGACATGGAGAGTTAAACTATATCAATCCTAATTTTGAGTAGCATTGAGTCTGTGATGCTCACTGCATTTTCTGCAGCTCCAAGTTTCAGCAGTCGGATTCAGATTTGTACATCACTAAAGAGTTGGCCAAATTTACAGCAAATGTGAGCCAGTTTAGTTCTGCAGGCAAGGAGCTTATGCTGATTTATTCTAACAGAATAACAGGACCAGCAATGTTTATGGGGTATCAATGGACATGAAACACCTCATGGAAACCTTGCTCAAGCTATGAGAACACTAAAGGTTAGTTCAGACATGGGTATGAGCAGAGGTCTTCCACAAAACGGTCTACAGAAAATAGGGTGAGATAAGAGGAAAAAAGTAAATTAAAAATATGCAGAGGAAAAAATAGTATAAAATTAAGTCTGTTGCCTACAAAAGCATTTTTTCCAGTGCATAGCTCAATGACTAAGTAATATTTAAACTCCAGTTTGAGGCTTCACATGGAAACTAAGAATGCCTCGCTGAATCTCTGCCTTGCTCTTCATCCCTTCTATCAGAGATGAGAACTGTTTGAGGTTATCAATCATCTTAATCACATTGATCTTATTAATAAATATACAACCCTGGACCATATAAAAAGAAATAATTCAGATTTGGTTTCAAAAAACCTGATAAAAGGAGGATAAACAGAAGGGAACTGGATTTTAAAGAAAAATAAAGTTTACAATGCTTTGGTTTTGGTCCTGAAGTATAAATTGGAATTCTGTAAGCACTAGTGGAGTAGATGCATGAAGGTTTTCTTTGAAGGAAAATCTATATTGAAGACTTTAATTAAGAGATGCTTGAATGGGACAAGTTGCTTATTTGCAAACCAGAGCATGGTTTGGCTGTTAGAAGTGCAGTCTCAAGTGTTTGTGTCCACGTGGACTGGAGATTTGGAAAGGAAGGTTTGTCTTCTGCCTCTGCAGTGGGTGGGAGAAGATAGAACATCCACCACTGCTCTGTTTGAGTGTGGTTGATTTTAGCTTCAGGGAAATTACACATCTTTCCTGTTTACTTTTATAAATATCAAAAGAATTTGTTGTAAGTTGGATACAATTCAGAAATATTGAAGTGGACAGGAAATCTTCCTCCCCAAAAATGCCATAATTTTAAAAATAAAACTTACGTTTGTGTGCAAAAGTCTGAAATGATGGTTTTGGATTATTTTTGCCATGCATGCTCAATCCAACAATCCAACTGAGAGGTTTGTATCATGAATATTTTATTTCAATGCATTTTTCTTTATTGATAAACAAACAGACACATTGATTTGGCTTAAATTTTATGATGATAGACAAAAATGTTCACATTTTAAGTACCTAAACCTTTAATAGCAGTTTATCTATCCTTTAATAATTCTTCACCTTTAAACAATTAAAAATTTGAAAAAAAAAGTTGCAAAAAAGAATCTTTAAAACCAACTTTTCATTAAAAAGTAGACGTGAATCCTTCCCCTTACCTGCTGAAGGTGTAGCCTCTGTCCTTGGCAGCACTCCTGGGAGTGTTGTTTCTTTAGTGGATCTGAATGAAAGCATACAACTCCATGTGGATTTTCTTTCTGCATGCTTTTCTTCAAGTCTCCGTTTAAAACCAAGCAAAAAATCTAAATATTATAGGGTATGACAAGAATCCTTGCAATTCAACAAATTCAAAGTGGAGTCTTTGCTAGTTATATTTTTATGCCAGGTTTTGATATGTGTGGTGGTGTAGTGTGATTTAACTTGATTAACTTGATTAACGTGAATGGGCAAAATTCATAAATATTATAGGTACAAAAACTCTGCAAGTAGCATCTCTTTCATGGGTGGCTTATACAATTCAGTTTGACAGAGGGCATTCAGAATTCTGAATTCTGGTGACAAAGACTAAAAGCGCCTTAACCTTCTCTTTGCTGAGAGATGAGAGGTGTAAACCCCACTACAGCTACTGGAGAATTGTGGGCAGGAGGCAACACATTGGCACGCTGCACTCATCTGCTTGCCTCCTTTCTAAGTTGCTTTGCATCCCTGGAAATGGACCACACAAGAATTGATGTTTTTGCGCCAAATGAGGATTCTCCTAATCTTGTGAGGGGTGGATAAACTTGCTTTAAGCTGATTTACTCCAGCAATATGCTCAAAACAGATGGAGAGCATCAGTGCCTTGATATAAAGTCTCCCAAGGCACGCTGCCAGGCAAGGAACCCCCTGACACAAAATGCTGCAGAAGCTGCAGTTACACAAACCAGAGCAGTAGGATTTGTACACTGAGGCAGGTTTTTATCTCTGGTACTTTCCTTGCAGCTGTTGCAAAAACTGGACAGAAGGCTCATTTTCCACTGTGTGTTTTACTGCAGGAATGCTCTTGCAAGGGTGTCATCCTTAGTTTACCTGATTTAGAGGGGTCTAAGAAAGACACTTGCTTTGGAATATTCCAGATCAAGCAGACTGGCCTGTCTGCAGTTAGGAAGTGTGAGACAAGATCAGTTCAAGAGCTGTCATATTCTTATTTGATTTGATTTTATTTCTTAATATGGTTTCTGCAGTGCATACATATAACCTATCAAGTAATATAAATAGACATGCATTCCAATTTACATACAGCCAACTAATCATTTGAGACATTTGCCTTTTTTCTTCATTTCACAAGTAAACTGCTTTATTTCCTATGATAAGACAACAGGGACATATTGGTTAATATAATTTTTAAAGTAGTTTTCTTATCAAGATGCAGGGAGAAGATTTTTTAAAAATGCTAGATTAATAACACAACATGATTAATTATCTTGCCATCACACAGTGTTTGGTGTCCTCTAAAAAGAGAAGAGTCAATTCAGTGTCTAACTATGCTTCAGCAGGTGTATTAGAGTTGGAGTAACATTCTCATTCTTATGCTATTTCACCTTAAGCTATTTGTGTGCAGACTTTGACCTTCCAAAACAATACTGCAAATGAAATTAGCATTTGTGATGTTGGTCATTAGCAGCAAATTAATTAAAAAAGCTTGGAAGGGGAAAAGATCCAAGGACAATGTTAGTTTTTTACATAGTTTTTCTGTGCTATTCTTGTTCAGGGTTTTGCATTGCATCACTTAGTTCCCAGCTATTCTTGTTCCACCCTCATGGCTTTTAGATGATTATGCACATGTAGTAAGTTTAAATATTTCAAAGACCCTTGCTTTTGGAGCCTCCTGGAACCTAGAACCTAAACCTGAAATTATTACAGTGACTTTACTAATTTTTTTTTTATTTAAAGAAAACAATGGCAGCATTGATATTTTGGGGACTTGTGTGTGTGTGTCTGTGTGTATGTCTGTGTGCCCCCACCCCGAATCTCTCCCTGCACTCCCCCAAGGGAGGATTAATGTAAGATGCTGAGGACATTTCTTTTTTCTGTGGCACAATAGCCTGTTGTTCACATGTAGAAGAGATGCCCGTTAATGACAAGTGGAATATTTGTTTTCCCACCAAGGCTGACACACAGTTTCAAAGGTCAAGCACTGTCTGATACTGCATTTACTGGCCTAAACTTTTCTTTTCCCACAGTGGATGAATTTGTGTAGCTGCCCCAGCTGCTTTTCCATTTGCTGCAAGGGGTCTCTAGCAGTTCTCCAGCTTCTTTGCTTCACTCAAAGCTGAACACAGCACAAACAGCTAATTAGTCTGCCCTGATAAATAAAGCAGTGCTTTATGGGAGACTGGGGCAGACCTGGGTAAGCATGAGCAAATGCCTTGGCTTACAAGTTGATTTTTGTTCAAAGGCTTCAATTAAGTGTTTTGATCCTCACTTTGATTAACAGGTGAAAATGCAAAATGAGACGGAGCTGGGGAGTTGTGAGTGGGAATTTTTTCTCTCATCTTACATTAGGCCAAGTATTTCCACAATCCATAAATGTTTCTAGGACGTGCTCCAATTCAGGGACTTCAAGGAAAAGAATGTCCCATGGGAACAGCTGGGGGATGCTTGCCTGTACCAAAGACCAAATTTTGTGCTGTGTTTTGGAGTGGTTGCCTCCAGAGAAAGCACGAGCTGCTGAAAGGAGATTTCTGTCCTTCCCCTGTCCCCCTCATTAAGCAGCAGGTTCTGGCTGAGCACTCTGCACATCAGTCACACAGGGCCTTTTTCCCTTTCTCCGTAGCTGTGGCACCAGTGAGATAATGTCCTCTTGTATACAGGCAGGGCAAAACCTGGTGAAGCATAAAATCTGTTCTTTCCAAGCAGCTCACTTCTGATGGAAGGAAAGCTTCCAGTCTCACAGTAAGAGGACTAACTTGTCACTCACTGGAGCAATTTACCTGTTCCAAAAGGCACCGCAATTGTTTGCATGCATGAAAGCAGCCACTGTTAAAAACACAAGTAACCAAAAGTGGGTAGAATTAAATTAACATTATTTAGGAATGGGTCACCCTGTTTGTTTTGAAGCTGTCATTGTTTAAAATTTTTGTCCAAAAAGCATCTAATTAGTGACACAGAGGGAAAAATGTGGCATTAAAATTTTAAAAAAGGCTCAATCACAACTGTGTTCAGAAGTACTTCAGGTAAAGATTTTAAGCAGCTAATGTCATTGTCAGTGTGTCCCTTTATGCTTTTGAACAGGTCTTCAGTCAGGTGGTTGAAATGATGGTGTTTTTAAGAAAATAAGTTATTTTTAGTTTAATTTGTTTTACTGCATGTATTTTTGCCAATGAAATGGTGTGTCACTGACCCCCTTTTATAATATTGTTAACTCAAGTGCAACAATTGCTTTTTCTTGCAGGCTGAGTGAGGCATCGACCTGTGAAGTATGAGTTAAAGTTCAAATTACAGAGTCTTTGTTCTTTGCTTCAGACTATCTGCTCTGAATATATAACACAGCCAGTAAGACATCAAATAAGATGTATCAAAAATGTATTTTTCAGTTCCGAGGGTAGATCGGTATCTGGGCAGGAGACAAGTGCAGTATATTGTTTTTAAATAAACACAAGAACTTTACAGTGAGTTTTAGTAATGTATCTTATTTTATAGCCTATTTCTTCTCTGCTCTTTCTTAGAACAAATTAGCCTGGGTTTTAAATTGTACTAAGAGCAGTTAGAGGTTTTTGTTATAAAATAATATTGCAACAACCTCCCCCTTAAAGCATCAGTTGATTTATCTGTATAGACTATGTGGAAGTTCTTTCTGGTCAATAGGTTAAGACAGTAGAAAATAACAAGTAAGGCTCTCACAAGTATAGGCATGAACTATCACAGGCAAAGGTCAGCACTGTGTCTGCTCCAGCAGTGTGGCTTCTCCCATCTCTACAAGTTATATGCCTGTCATCAGAGCCAAGCCATGGAGCTTAAACAAATGTCTAGCTGAGACTGGATATTAGAGAAGGGCGAGGAAGAAGGTAAATGCTATTTGTGTTTTGACAATTCATTGCAGCTTCCACAGCAGTTTAATAATGTAGGCAGCCTCTCATGTCTTTCCCATTTCCAGCAGGATCAGCCAGGCTACTTTTTGGAATATTGTATTTAAAACACCCTAAAATAATCACATTACATATTCAGTGGCATCTTGATTTCCCTGAAGAGCAGAACATTGCCATCCCTGGCACATTGATACGATCCACATGTAATCAGATGTGTAGAGTAACACCTTGTTCCTCAGAGGCCAAAACTGCTCTGAAGGCAAAGCCTCTGCACCCACCCTTGTTAATATGCAAATCCTGCCCTTACAGAGTTGTTATTCTGGGCCATTCTTGGCTCCAAGCTTTCCCAGTGCTGCTGAATGAAGATGCTCTTTCTTCACTGTCCAAAGCTGTCCATCAGTGAATTCCTCTGTATCTAGGTAGAAACCTCCACTGCTGTTGAGGATCCTGGGAAATAGGATGCAAGGCTAAAACCCTTTTATGAAAATTAAGTGACCAAGCAGTGCGATACAGCCCTGTCTGTGAGACTGCCAACTTGTGCCAGTTTCGGTCAACATTATTCTTTGCTCAGAGGTTCCTCAATTAGATCAGATTTTCTAAAACACTTTAGTCTTGTGCATATATAAGAAAGAAAGGAGGGAAAACATTTTTTAGGTGGTGCTGATGTGTTGTTATAGTAACTCCAAAAGTCTAGGAATCTGAGGCAAAACCCTTTAAAGAGTTGGCCTCTTGCAATATCCCCACGGCCAAATGTTCCCATCATGTTATTTCTACAGCACTACCTCCTTTGTTGGTGATTTAGTGATTTATCAAATTCTCTATGCTTAGCACACATACTGGAGGTAAATTATAAATAGCTGTACTGGTCAGGCCAAAGATCATCTTAGCTGGTGTTTGTTATCAGCACCATCCAAACAGAGGAGGCTAGGGAAGAATAGAAACACTGACCGTACTTCACCTGAGTCCCTCCTTATCTCCCAATTCCTCATGTCTCAGAGCCTTCCTCCTCCAGCAATAGTTTCTATGTATTAAGTCATCTTCACTGGATTCTGCTCCAGGAACATGGTCATTACTCTCTGAGCCTGTTAACTTTTAATATCTAATATTAGATGAGATGAATTAAATCAGAGGATGGGTTAGAACTGGGTATACTGGATGAAGTAATGTAGCTCTGTTCTTGTTTCAACCATTATCTCACTAGGAGACTTTGGGAAATCATGTAATCTCTCTAAAGATTTAAAATACCTTCTTTTAAAATGTGACTAGTACTTACAAGTCTTGAAAGCATTTTCCCTCTCTGTACAATGAGCAAATAAAATATAATTTTCCATCCTCATCTGTGTCCTCTATATCAAAGAAGCTCTGTGTAAAAAGCATAAACATAAAAGGAGAAAATTTATTCCACTTAGACAAATTGCTGAGAAAGGATGCAAGAAAGACTCCTGTGAGGTGGCATGCTTTTGCTTGAACTCCCTATTTTAATTCCCTAAATAACATTTCTACCCACACATTTGTGTCAGGTGTAGCCTAAGGCAAATTTGGAATTTCTGTAACCTTGTCATAAAGAATCTATAAGTTGTGAAATTGGTTCTTCTCAGTATGCCTAGATAATTTAATCCATCCTGGAGCAGAGATTTGAACTGTGAACAAAGGATATTTAAAGGCTGCTTTATGCTAATGACAATATCTTGGAGAATAAGGCTGAAATTAGCCCTGTGTTGACTCTGCAGGAACTCTGCAGCAGTGCTGATGTTGAGTGAGGCATCTGCAGGAATTCTGAATACTCCTCCAGCACAGGCACAGGACACAAGGATGCAACTTCACAAGGATTCTATGAAAGCGCTGAAATGCATTCTTTGGGGAGGTTGTGTGGTCTCCACGTCTGGAGTTTTTGAAGTTCCAGCAGGATAAAGTGCTGGGCAGCCAGATCTGATCTCCCAGCTGACCTTACTCTGTGAGACCTCCTGAGGTCCTTTCTAACTTGAATTATCCTTCAATACTATTCCTCTTGGACAATAGAGACAACCAGATCATATCTCTCACGTCTTGAATAGTCTCTGCTACTGCATTTAAAAGAGAGAGTCAACAGATTTTTCTCTGACAATTCTTTTAGTAAAATAGTGACCCTGCTCTCGCTTAATGATAAGTCTGGTCTATGGTGACCTGACTTAGGAAAAATTTCTAGGATTTAGTCTTGGAATGTCAGAGAGGCCTTCATCATCATAATGTAAACTGTCTTAAGTGAGTTGGAATTGCAGAAATTATCTTCTCCTATGTATTTTGCTTTCTAGTTAAACTACACATCTTGCTCAGAGTATTGATATTATGAACATTTCCGCTGTGCATGATAGTTTTTACTTTCCATTTCTGAAGGTTCACAGAATTTTGTTCAAATTATAGTTGGAACAATTTTTCATTTCTGCTACTGAGCTGGATTCTGTTCTTTGAGCAGCCAAATTGCTGTTAACAGATTCTTTGAATGTTTCTAATCTGTTTTGATTCAAAACCAAAACAGAAGAGCACAGCATACCTTAAGTGTCAATTTAAAATAACCTGGCTGTCTTCAATGTAATCTCCTGTGACAGTTTAACTGCTGGTGGGGACTAACATCTTAATTTGCCAGGGCTGTCTCCAAAAGAGCTGTGTGGCTGTTCTGTGATGGGAAGGACAGGATTCAGACTTCCACCTTAGAGGCCAAAACACTGACAGTACTGTTCTCTCAGCTGCCATGGCAGAGTTCCTTTTCTTTTCTTTTTCACAGTTTCTGGCTACCTTCCTCCTCATGGTCCTCTCTGAAAATATGACTACTCTTGTCTCTGTTACCAGGAATTTTGGGAGGAGTTCATAACCAGGACTGCCCCAGCCACTGCTGTAGTTTTCTCTCTTAATTTCTGAACTGGCACTAAGACACTGTTGGCACTGGAATTGTGAGAAGCAGTGACATCAAAATGAGATTTAGACTTGAAGCTCAATGTCTTTGTAGAAACACAAAGGTTTGGAAATGATAGCTGAACATATTTGTATAGATGAAAAAGAGTTTGTTTACATGCCTGAAGCTGGTTGCTTTATTACCTGTGAAAACTTAGCCCTCTTTCTAATAAGTGTTGAAAACCCTATGACATTGTTTCCATGTATTAATTCTTAAATATATTACAAAGGAGGCTAAAAAATAGCAAATATGTTATACAGGCATAAAACAGGATGCTCCACATTCCTAAGAGGCAGCAGGGAGTGACTTTCCCACTGCACCTTTTTCCACGAAGGTGCTCTTTTGTGCAGAACATATATTTAAGGAACACCCATTAGCCTGCTTTTGCAGGGAAAATGTACCCCATCACACAGCGTGCTAATCAACAAGTTGCTAAATGAGAATGGTAACACAGAAACAAGTCAGCCTAAAAGGGCTTTGAGATGGTTTTGCATGAGAGTGGAACACATTGCAAATGCTCTTTCAGAATCCTAATTGACTTTCCCTGACACAAGCACTTTAACTGATGGGGGATATGTTTTCTAACGCAATGTCTTTTCCTGAAGGCAGAATTAGCAAATCCAAAATCTCATCAGTGTTGCACTGTTTTTCATAGAGAACTCTTGCAAGAAAATAACTCTGACTAAAATGAGGAGGAATCAGAACGACGTGTGTTTTACAGTAGTCCTTGAATTACCATTCTGAAAGAGTAGTTGTTAAATGTAGAATGAATCTATCTTAAAATGTAATCCAAACTGAGATCATGATACTTGCCATTTCAGGAACTGATATGACAGGAATGTTTGAGGATTGATATTTATCATGCTGCTGGCAGTTTTAGGTGGGGTAGCAGGATGAAAGAACATGCTTTCATGAATACTTGGATGGTTCTTTTTCCTGTGTGTTTTCAAGGAATTTTTTTCAATTTCACTGTTTTCCGAATACAGTTTTTTGTACACAAGTTCTTGCAGGCTATGAAAAACTTCATGGGTTTAGAAGACATTAGAGGCAAATGAGCTCTCTTGATACAGAGTTCCAAATGTGGAATAACAACAAAAAAAAAAACAAACCCCAACAACTTCTTAGAAAGTCTCCTTGTGCTTTTGAACTTTGAGTAGTGCTCATATTTTAATCACTCTGACAATATGAATACAGTTAGTAAGTGAAAGCCTTCCAGATGCATAAAGAAAGCACAGTTACATAAGAATCTCAAAACTTTTAGTTCAAAACCACTGTTATATTATAAAACAACTTTTAGTCATTTCAACAAACACCCTTAGAGCACTGACAGTTAGTGATTCTGAATCTCAGCTGACATTTGCTTTGTACAGACAAACTGTCAATTTATCATCTCTATTCTTCTTTTGTTGTTTGAATAGGTCACAACATCCTACTTTTAAACTGGATAAATGGTATGGTTTATGGTTTTAATTTTTTCCTCCTTGATATCCTACAGAGAATTGCTTGAATTCAGTGATGTCAAACATCATTTGTACACATTCATCCACTTCTTGTCACATTTTCATCCAGAGGAAGCCAGCCAAGGAGGAAAGTTCTCTTGTAGTAGGAACTCGACTGACAAAGAGGAGAGTCTGTTTCCCAGGGCACTTTCACATGCAGGACCTGTCTCTGAATGTCTGTCCTCCTCTTTTGTGCTCCTTCCTTTCACTGATGCATATTAGCAAGGAGAAGAAGTTGACTACAAATTATTTGCTTTGCCTTTTTCTCACTGTTTTATCCCCATCCTATATAATTGTCACATGAAGTGTCCAACACAGCGAGTGCAAGCTTTGTGTATCTCCAGTGGAGTAAATCCCAAGCTCTTTAACCAAAACATCTTTGCTACCATTGTAATCACCCTTTAAAGAATATGCTTCTAGCATCAAGTTATGAACTATTGATTAAGAAGAAAAAAAAATCTATTTTATAGCTTTTCTACCCCCAACCCATGCTATGCAGCCAAATTCTTTTGCAAATTGGTAAAAAAATTTCATTTTCTTCAAAAATGAATTTTATTTTTCCTAGCATCTTCATACTAACAATGCGCTTCAAGTTTTTTAGTGTTTGTAAAATTTGCTTTGTGATAATTTTAGCTATTATATTCGTCTGTGTAACAACACTTCAGAGATACTATTTAAAAACTGGAAGGTAAAATGTAACTTCTTAGGTAGAAAGTTTCAATTTTTTTATGTGTCAGCAATGCAGGATGCATTTCTTCCAAGGAAGTGTAGTTAGAATAGTGTCTTGTCAACAGATCAAGTACATTGCTGAAATAAGTGTTCTTTGCTTTAAACCATCTGATCTGGATTAATTATCCATTACAGCATCAAATCAGATAAAAAGCCTGTGTTATTTTGCCAGTCTGGGCAGAATGAAATGTGATTGCTGCCCAGGGACAGCATAACCTCAAGACTAAATACATAAACCAAAGAACTGATGATGTGCTTTATTCCTTGAGTTTGCATTTTAGAGGGAATGAAACCCTGAGGACCAGGTTACCTCTAAGAGGAGTATTCCAAGCTTTGACTGAACTCTGAAACTTGATACTTCCGTTGCTGTGTGATACTTTTTTATTTAAAGAACTACATGAGAAGAATGTTCTACATTTTATTCATGCTGTCATTCTATGGAAGTATAATATAGTCAATTAATTAAAATTGAGTTTGAAACAGTCATGCAAGCATTACTTTATGAGGGTTTTCTCTCTAAGATGTCTGGCAGATCGATCATTCTGCCTTGTTTTTATAAAATCAACAACAAAACAACAATAACAACAACAACAACAACAACAACCCCAACACTGCAATTATAATGACTGAAACTGTATGCTCTGCTAGTCAGTCACCCAGTAAATGAGTAGCAAGCCTTTTGCTTATCCCATCAGACAGCAGCTTAACAGATACTTCAGTAGTGGGAGGGGAAGGTTACATGGGCAGTTGAGTTTCAATTTACATTTTTAATAAAGGGCTGTGCCTATAAAGGTGTCTGGATTACTTTTTTTTTTTTTTTCCTCAGAGGAATTGTCCTTTTGTCTGTTATGTATAGTGAGGAACAAAGTGAAAATACTTGTCTCTTCTGGGCAGCATCCAGGTCTTCAGACATGCACATATGCTTCATTTTAAGTACAATTTCTTATTAATAACATTACTTGAAAATGCAATGACTGGCAATAAAATTAATCATGGACCTAACTGTCAAGGTCGGTGGCTTTGACTCCAAATTGTTCTTAATGGCTTTGGGCGTGTTAAAATTTTCCCCAAAGCGGCAGCTCTGGAGACTATTCCCTGTCTGTGTGTCCAGAGTTACAGAGCTGGGCGAGGCATTCTACCTCCTGCCCAACTTGTTGCTGCCTTTCAAAGAAGAGAGATGGTGGTCACTCTCCCTGGAATTAAATCAGGGCTAATGGAGTTATTAACCCATCCTTTGGAACAGGTATTTCTCCTTAATTGCTGGGCACTATGACAAAAAATTAACTTCTGGATAAGTAAGAGCAGACATTTCAAACCTTGGCTAGCCTTGTCCTAACTCTGCTGATAGAGATATCAGTGGCAGCTTCTGCATCAAATTCTAAAGCAAGACAAATGTTAAGTGCTTTGGAATAATAAAGAGTAGTTATGTACAACTATAATCTATATAAATATTGTTTAAACTGTTTTAAGGAAGCAAACTGAACAAAAGTGTTATGTGGACAGTGCCCTTAACATGGGTCTCTTTTTTGTAAAGGGAAAAAGAATCGCAAACAGAATAAATCAAATGTAAGGCTCTGCTTTTAGCTAGAGCTCTCATAAATTCTCAGCATATAATTCTGAATGTTGATTAAGTTTCCATTTTTAAAAGATATAGCACAGATGTTAAAATTATTGTCCGTGAGAGAGATTCATACTTTTCTTTACACCTAGAAGCTGTGACTTTGTAGCCTTCCTGACAAATACGAACATGCTATTAAAAAAAAAAAAAAAGCAAACAAAACTTTTTGGAAGCCCTGCTGTTGGAACAGCCGCATTTTCAAGCAATGTGTGAGATGGACAATTATATGACTCATGCCTGAGAGCAGTGGGATGATCAGGTTATTTGGGGTCACACTTCTGTGCAGGTGGAGAGCTCTCCCACTGTTGTTAGCATTTAAGCTTTTTTCTGTTACATTTTTTTGCTTCCTGTGGATTCAAGGTTCCTTTTTATCCGAAGCACAAGTGCAGTCTGTGTGTGGAGGGCATCCTTGGCCGGCTGCCCGGCGCCCACCCCGCTGCTCTCTCACCCTCCTCCTCAGCAGAGCAGGGAGAGAAAAGACGGGGGAATGTGGGAATCCTTAAATTCAGAACGTTTTGGGAAAGCTGCAAAAGACAGGCCTCAGAGACAGCAGAACTGCAATTAGAGCTAAGCAGTAGCCGTAAGATTGGTCAGCAGAAAAATTATGTAAGAAGTAGGAAAGTAAGGTCAAATGGAACAATGGTCTGTGCATTAATGCTTGGCTAGAATAACTCCCTAAACTGCAGAAAAGCATATCTTAGCGAGATATTAGGAAGTTCTAAACTTAATAATGGAGCTGTGTGAGTTGTGTTTTGATGATTACAAGCAGGTATTGTATTTAAAATAAGCAAGCATTGTTTTAACCAAAGGTAAGTGTGCTTATAGTGGTTGAATGGAACTACTGTCATATGCTTTTGCTTTGTGCGATTGGTCAAAAAACTTCTAAAGTTTTAGCATTACGTTCTTGATCTGCTGCCAGGGATGTGAGCTGCTGGCATCCTCCCATTGTCATAACCATGTCATGAGGCTGATGCTGGAAATAAAACAGCTCACAATACATTCCTAGCAGTCCCGTCCCTTCGCGATTTGTACACAGCCCCCGGCCGGCGATAGGGGAAGGCTTCTGGCTCAAAGTAAGGACAGGGACAGGATGCACCCATTTCTGTCGTGGGCAAAACAGGCTCAGCTTGGCGAGGTTAAGCTATTTCCAGTGAAAATAGATTTGTACGGCGAGGTAAAAGACAGATTAAAGCACTAATTCCAAGCAGTGCAGGGGACGGGGAGTAGCAGCTCCTCCTTCAGGCTCCCCCAGCGCTGTCCGCAGGGAAATCCCTGCTCAGTCACGCCTTGTTCCTTCCCCTCCGGCTCCTCCGATGTCACGGCCACTTGTCACACTTGTCCCTCACCCCGGGTGCCCATTTTTAAGCGGTTTCTTGTTTTTTGTTTGATTTATTTTCCCCCGAGGCGCTGCCAGCCGAGCCCGCGGGGCCGGGCCGTGCCTGCCCTCACAGGGACGCGGCCTAGCGCGAGGCGCGGTTATGAAAACACAGCGCTGCTCCGTCCGCCTGCTGACTGAGAGCCGTTTAAAAGACAAAAAAAGAAAAAAAAAAACCAAAAAAAGGAAAATTATCTTTTCGTTTCACATATTCCTATTCAATATTTTAGGCCTTATCCCTTAAAAGCACTGAAATTTGCAGCTTTTCCTACGAAAGGGAGCAATTGCTTGTGCTCCCCGTTTTCTGTCTGTGGGAGGCTGCGGGAAGAAAGCTGTGGTATCTTACAAGCTGTGGGATTGTCTTATTTCTGACAGAAATGGTGGGGCCTGGCTGTGCATCGCTTCTCCCTCCTCCTGACAGAAGCAATATTGGGAAATCCACAGAAAACCAACGTCTTGGCTGGGTGCTTCCTTTTTCATTTTCAAAAAACCAAACACCAAACAATCAAATAAAAACCTCAGAAACAAATACACAATTTAAATATGCATTCTACTCTCCTCACTCCCCAACAAAATTTTGAGATAGCTTTTATGTAGTATGGGTGGAAAAAAAAAAATAAATCACTGTTCATCTTCACTTTCCCTGAAAATGCACTTATTTTATGTATATTTCACTAATCAGTTTCATGTTTTCATTAAATAGGCAGATACAGGGAAAAATTTTTCTCAGTATCTCCAAAGCAACATTTGTTCCTAAGTGATTTACTTGAAAAAAAATAGTTTTTTTCTCCTTATTCTCATAGGAAATTCTGTAAACAGGGTGTTCTGTGGAGCAGTATTTATCTATGAATTGCACTTACATCAACAAAATCAATATCTGCTGGAAATGCCTTGCAGATAGCTGCAGCAGCGTCAATCATTTGAAAGTATCTTTTTATAGAAGGCTTCTCAGGCTGTCTTGAACTTTCCTTTGAATTTTTGCATAAAATAAATTAGTTCTTCCATCAGTAAATTAGAAGATTGAAGCGAGTAGCTGCTCAAATCAACATGTCGTTATCATTAGGCACCTCAGATCCGTATTGAAATGTGGATCTATTAGTTGTCTTTCCTCCTCATTCCCTCACACCTAATCATAAAGCTGTCTCAGGGGCATGATTTGCAGCTGAGCAGTAAAAAGGGCATCAGTCTCTTCAGGCTGCCATGAAGGCACAGCTTCAGGTACTTACTCTGGCCATGGCGTGATTGAACTAGGAGATGGAAAAAGGCCTAATGAAATAATGTTCTGGTCAGACAAAGCAGCTCAGGAAAAAAAGTGTTCCCTTTTGTTCTGGGTGTTGTTTAATCTTCTGGCACTTAGCTTGCATAGAGCTTTGTACGGTTTAGCTTTGATCAGCTTCAAATGTGAAAGAAAAATCAGTGTGTTGGTTTCATGTCTCTCTCAGGGCGCTTTCCTGGTGTGCTTGGAATGAGGTGTTCTCAACCTAATTTGAATCTGTTTTCCCTGCATTTGAATCCACCTATTCTTAATGTCTTTTTTCTTTTCATGCGTTGATATCTGTACCATGAAGAACCCATTCTTTAGAGTTATTGCTAAAAGAGAGTTTGAGAGTGTTTAAGGCAAGGCAAGATCTCTTAACTACTTTGAACTTAGTAAGATTTAACTGTTATGTTTTTGTGTCAGTTGTGATTGTTAATGTGGTTAAATGTCCTGGTTTTGGTTAAAAAGTCGCTGTCAATGGGTAATTGTTGTTTTTTAACAAGTCAGTCACATGTATTTATACATATAGAGAGAGATCACCTCTTGTCTTTGTAAATACAATATTATTAAAATATCCAGTGTCTTGTATCCTTGAGCCCAAATAGGAAAAGTAACAGGTAGGGGATAAGACTTGAGGCTCCCATTTACCAGTAGCTCATGGATAACTGCTTTCATGCCTCCCTTCTCAAACCCCCAGGACCAAATAACCTTCTCCTGCTATTAAATATTCAGAAATTTCCAGGGAACACTTAGGTGCTAACAGGAATGTCAGAAGCACAAGTACACCTGAAATAGCCTCTTGTAAAGTGTTTTATTGCAAGTGCTTTAGGAGTGGTCACACAAATGCTTCTGCAAGCCTGTCAGGGTAACAGTGTACAGAGTAATAGATGCTGTTATCCCAGGCAAGACAAGAGAAATTATTTCCTTCAGGCAGGGTTTGTTTTGCTTGGAGGGAGCAGTTCAGGACAAACAGTGATTTGGGGACATGATCAAGTTCCAAAGCTGGGAGTTTGATTTAATATGTTGTCTTTTCTCAAAACACCAAGGGAATGCATGCTATTAGAATGCACAAGTTGTAGAAAGGAAGCACTAAAAACTTGCAGTTTGTGAGATAAGCAAGTTTCATCTTTGAGTGTCTCTATAAACGTTGAAGAGAAACCACAGGCCACTTCAGGAGTGGTACAAGTGGTACAATTACAAGAGGGAAAAAAAGGGTGATGGAGTAGATAATTCTTAATATATAAATATGGTGAAACAGCTGTTTAGACAAACTCTTTAATAAATAGGGTAGAGCAGATAAAAAGGAAATTGTGCTCTTTTGTCACTGACTAGAGTTGGATGAGATATAGAGATATTTCCACCTAGCCTCCTCAAGGTTGATACAAATGTGTATTGAAACTGACTTGCTGGTATAAAAAAGCACTGAAATCCATGTTTCTGAAAGAAATTGAAGTCACTGATAATGATTTAAAAAAACAAAGCAAAACAACTCTACATTGGAAAATGAGTAATTTTTAGCCAAATGTATTTTTTCAAATGTTTATAAAAGAAGGTTGTGTGAAGAAATTCCTTTTTGTGTTTCCTGGGTGGTTGGTGCAGCTGTGCATGACTGAAAGTTACCTCAAGCCACTTCAACAAAAGAAAGAAAAAGTCCCAGAAGGCAGCAGTGTCTCTAAGTGGTGTAAAGCTCTGTGCCACTCTGAAAGCTATCTGTAAGGATATATGATGCTGCATGTTAGGTAGTACACTTGTGAAATTACTTTTTTATCTCTATGCCTGTATCTCAGGGCTTTTTCAGAGACTTTTGGCCAGTTGGTGGTTTTTCCTCTTAAATACCTATGGAATGACTGACCAAAAACTGCTGAAGTTGCTGAAAAACTTATTTAAAATTGTGCTCAAGTGAGCCAGGTCTTGTAAAATCTTGAATTGAAGCTGATGTCATGGAGCTCAGAGATATTAAATAGTTCACAGAAAACTTTTCAAACTTCTTGCTTTTTAGAACTGTAATCTAGATACTAAACCCTTTTAAAAATAGGTTTTTTTATCCTTTTCCTCAAGGGCCCTTCATTCTGAAGTGTGCTTCACTGACTGATTTTAACACATTGAGGTACAAGAACAAATTCATTTTCTCTCTGCAAGGTAATGATTCAAAAAAAAGAAAAAAAAAGAGAAAATTATACCAGCTGCAATCACAACTCAAACAGCAAAAAACCCTAATAGCAATCACATTCATCAAGATCTTAAGGAGAGAATATGATTGTCCCAAGAACTGCTTATAACTAGTAGAAAATGTGAAATATTTATCTAGTCTTTGGGTTTGCTTGTGTGTTGCTCTCAGTAGAACATTCTCTAAAATCTGTGGGCTTTTTAGATGTTTTATTAGTTCCTTTATTGTGGGAGCAGCTCAGAAAAGCATTGCCACGTGTGCCTCTCCCACAGCTGCGTGAATGTCCCTCTCAGTAACACCTGCAGCAGCTCTGGCACCCAGATGTGTGTGTGACAACAACAAACAGGTGAGCCCCAAGTACTCCAGAGCAGCACTCTGCATTTGGGATGCATTTGGGATGTCAGTGAGGAATGCTGGTTGCAGTTCTCCATGTTTGAATGGTTGGAGCAGTGTGATTTGCCTTTCAAAAACAGCTGGGTGGGATTAGGTACTTTGCTTAATGTCTAAGTGCTAAAGTTTTTTTGTAAACTATTGTGACCCATCTTAAAATAAGAAAATTCCTGTAGAAGGGAAGTATGGTAATGCTGCTGGAAAGGAGGATTTTACCAGCTTTTCTTCAGCTTTTGATAGCTCTGATTGAGACGCTGCTGCTTTTTTAACCTATATGAACCTAGAAGGCCAGGAAATAAGAATTCTTTAAAGATACTGGGTTAAATAGATCTTGCCTCTTTTGTACAAAATGGAACAGGGACGTGCTGTTTGTCTACCATGGTAACACTTGGAACTGAAACCTTGGCTTAACTTGTGTTATTTCACAGTTGGATGAAAGAATACATTAAGAAAGAGTCAAAACAGGATTTGAAGCACTGTGGTGCTTCCAGGGTAGCACAGGTCTAGATGACTGTGTAGGACACCAGTAAAAAAAAACCAAAAACCAAAAAACTCTTGCCAAACTTGACTGTTTTCAGATTCTGAGCCATTATTGGTTGTGTTCAGCTCATGGTGGCCGTGTGTGTTTGTGCAACCAGTGGCTTTGCACCAAAGCCAGCTCTGATTGAGGCAATGACTGGGTGGGGATTCATCCTGCTCTGCTGTTAGCAGTTCTAAGCTATAATACAGATTTGGTCTGGGAACCTATAAGATGCTGTAAAGCAAGGATAGGAGTGGATTGGAATGACAAGGTAGAAGATGTATCCTACAAGCTATAGGTAGCCATTATAAATCAGTTAGTACTGGAGAATCACAGTAGATGTTGTCTGAACTCTGCTTTGTTAAATGGAAATTTTGTGATCAGATCCAATGAAGAAAAAGAATAAACACTCCTGAAAGCCCTGTCCCTTGATGCCAGTTCCTTATCTACTTGGCATTGTTTAAATCTGTTGATGCACTTATGAATTGTCTCAGGAGCTGGCTCTTCTGTTTTAATCCAATACACAGTTGGACTGAGGTTTTCAAAGCAGATCATTGATTAAAACTGATGGGGAAAAGGGTTCCTAAATTATCTGCATGTTTTGAAAATTTTAGCCTTTGGGAGTTAATGTGCAGCCTTTAATCTGTCCTTAATCAAGTAGAATTCTCACAGGGACTTTTGTTTGAGTGAAACTACATAGTTTCATCTTTTGGCAAGAAAGTTTTGCAGGAACCTGGTTGCTGTAAGCAGAATTTATGCGAAAAAACTTCTAAAGTACATGAGAATGGCATCTTTTCCCAATTATAAGTAGCTCAGTTCCTTTTGCTGATTGTGGTGGTGGGGTTTTGGTAAGCAGGAATATACTAGTAGATAATCTGAAATGCAAACAAAATGGAAATAATTGCTTCACTTGACATTCTGTATGTTTCTAGATGACGCTTTTTATTTCACAAAAAAAAATGTTGTATGCAATTATAATTCTGATTTTCAGTGACTGCTTCTTACAAAATAGAGACAATGTTTGCAGGGTGATGAACATAACTGTGTGTGTTCTGCTTCTGCTTCTGAAGAGGCATTCTCACAAAGATGAGTGCTGTGATCTCCTGTCTAAGCACCATCAGTAGTGGCGCATTCATCTGAATCTAAACTCCAAAATTCCATGTGTCTATATATTTTTGCAAAGATATTTGTTACTCAAAGCAAAATACAACTCTACGGTTAAGAAAATCCAATTTACAGGCTTGAAAGAAAGTGATGTTTTGCATTTTCTTTTTGGCAGTTCAAATGATCCCTTATTTATTTTGAAGTGAGGCATAGCTACTCTTCAGATTTATGTTATGTAAAACAGTGAGAAAATTACATATATCAAGGAGAAATAACCCAAGATGTTCTGCTGTGATTTAAATTCTGCAAGACAAGAATTTCCAATTTTTTTTCTTTTTTTCAGTAAAATAGTAGTGATGGGGGCAAAATCCCATCCTTGAAGTCTGGAGAAAGTGTATAGGGACACTGTCTTACATAATGCAGTGCTTCATTTAAAGTAGCAGAAAAAATTAGTAGCTGCATGTAAAGTAACCTAAAGCTTTTGTTATTTAAAACACAGGGAAATTGCAATCCTGTAAATTCCAATACCAAAAAATTCCATAGATGCCTCTTTCTTTACAGCTCCTGTGCACCAGTTGTTTTTGTTTGGGTTTTTTTTTTTTTTTTTTTTGCATCAGTACTTCTGGAGCCAGGCTCTAATTTTGCAAAAGCTTTGAACTGTAGTTAACCTCATTTCTGTTTAGAAATGATTCTCAGTAAAAGGTACTTCTGAGAAGTGTCCACTGCCCTATTGGATTCCTTCATGACACTGAATGAGGGAAATCTCAGAAAAGAAGTAAAAGAAGAGTGGGAAACACTTGATTAAACAATGAAGTCTGTGCATGTGTTGCTCCCCTACAAAACTGTCTTTCCTAACACCAGCATATCTTTTATTTCTATAAGGGTTCCTTGGTTTGGTGGTGATTTATTTGGGGAACTACCCAAACAAATGTCTGGTGGCAAAGGGAAGAACCAGGTGGCATTTGTCATGAGATAGTTTTAAATTTTTCCTGCTGACAACAGTGGCAAAGGTCTGTATCACACTTAAAATTTCCAGGGTTCTGCTGACCTGTGGCATGATCCTGTCATACTGCTTGCTGTGCCTTAGCTGGCAAATCAATGATAAAATCCTGCCACAGGATGGGGGCTAGATTCAGCAGAATTCATCTCGGTTTTTCCCAAGCACCGAAGTTGAGTCTTGATCAAGAGGTATTGAGGAAATTAATGCATTATTTATGTCTGTCTGTGTGGAGAATGTTTTTCACAACATATTTGTGTACAGGAGTCAAAATGATTAATGGAAAGAGAGCAGTCACTTTATAAGGAAGAAACAAGGCCGAGGAAAAAGGCAGCTAGGAGATAATAAGGCTGAAAGTTGATATGATCAGTGTTCACAAAATCACAAAGGTCATGGGTAAAATGAATACAGAGCTGTTATTTCCCTATCCTGCAATGTTTGAGCTCTATTGTGTATTGATGGAACTATTAGGAGTTTGGTTTAAACTTAGGAGAAAGCATTTGAAATTCTGAGATTTATTGCCAAAGGAGGATGAGGAGGCAGATTCGAATCCATGGCCAACAAGTCCATGCAAAGACACCAAGGGAATAGGCAAGGGTGTATTTCCAATATCTTTCACCTAATAAGTTGCCAGTAAAACATCCCAACAGGGATATCCTTGTGTTCCTGCATTTTTAATCTTCTGTATATTAAAAACTCTACCTATAGATAGACCCTAGGATTTGAAAGGAGATTTTCATTTCAGCTGGATTAACGCTTCATTATTTCATGAGTAGAATAATAGGAAAGCCTTTCAAGAGGGGTGGTTTCAATCTGAAATGTGCACCATTCAATAATCCTTCAGCATATTGTATGTGGATCAATTCTGAGGTAAATTTTTGCTGAATCTACATATGACAGTGTGTTGGCATGGTAATCCTACCATCTTGCTACTTTACTCTTGCTCTCCCCAAAACAGGGCACTTGAAATACAAAGTACATTGTAGCTGAGCTAGATGGGGTGTTTTGGTGGCTGGTGCAGGGGGTATTATTGTGGAACAGACATTTCTGCATAATCAAACAGGAGCTGGTGTGTGTCTGGCAGCAGAACAATCGTGGAGGAGATATCTCAGTGTCAACCTGAGCTTGTAACAAACACCTGCCTCTGTGGGAGCACGGGCTGCTGTGTGACTGTAACAGGAGAATTTCAGGGTTCTCACGTGCCAAGTGCCACTTCATATAAAAGGTTAGTGTCTGACTGATGTCTCATAAAGTACATTTGTCTCTGGATCCCCTGAAATGGTGACAGCTCTGAAACAAGTGTCCTGGAGGGTGCTCTCAAGATATCAGAGATTAGATTCTCAAAAATGCTGTATGTTTTAATACTTATAGTTATTATCTGATTTATGCAATGCCTTCTTAGAGTTTGACAGGTCTTATCAAAGTTTCTGTGGTGGTTTCTTCTCTAACTTTAACCTAAGTTCTATAAAAGTGAGGGGCTGTCCAGTCTTGGAAAACTTCAAGTGAACCTGATCAGCTTGTCATACTCCTTTGCTTTTCTTTGCTGTGCTATGCTTTTATCTATCCCTAAGGCATCCTAATTTACAACTTCTTTTTTACTAGGCTATTAAAGAGATTTTGTGCCGTAACTTTGGTTTATTATCTGATGCTCTGAAACACTGGGTCAGAGAACAGCACTGCATCAACTGAAAATTGATTTGAGGCAGGGTTTTTTAGGTTGTTTGTTTTAGGTTTTTTTGGGTTTTTTTAAAATTTTTTTTCTGATTTGAAATCTGTCTGATAAATCAAGCAGTTGTTTTTTGTGACCTTGCCACATGGTAAAGTGTGCAGATGAGGTTGAAACTGCAGCTTCCTGGGATTTACTGTATGCCACAGACTTGGGTTTTCTTGTTTTCTTTGATAACAAAAGAGGTGGCCCTCTGCCATTAAAAAGTGTATTAAAGATCAAAAATTCATGATGAAAGAAAAAGGTGACTGAATTGCAGTTGCAAGTATTTTTTAATTAAATTGTTAGACTTTCATTAATGTGAGTAACAGAGATGATCCCTTGTTGTGGGGGACTATAATGAACTTTATTTATGGAATGCATGAACAGCCTAAAGTTTTTTGTTTTTTTTTTTAGCTTTATCCACCATTTTCTCATAGGGAATAAGACTCCTGTTTCTCTAGTGGTGATCAGCTGCAGCTGGAATATTTTTCAGCTCTGACAGAAAGATTTCTGACCTTGAATCAGTGATTCTGGCTGCAAGTAAAACCTGAATGGATTGCTTGGAGCAGAGAACAATTGACAGCTGTAGCACAAATCTGAGTCTGCTGAATGTTGAATCTCTTGTGGTTGAGACCTCAGGCTGCAAAAAGCAGACAGTCCATCGGAAGTCTCATATTTTTTCCTGGCAAAGGATTTCTGAGAAGGAAGTGGGAAGTTTTTTAGAAAACACATTAGAGGAACTAAATTCTGTAATGAAGTAATGGATAGGGTAATAAGGGGATAAATTCTTGGGTACTTGATTTCTTATAGGAAAAATTCTGGTTTCTAACAAAGAATTTTGTAATAGTCAGAAATATAAGAGAATGCTTGAGCTCTCTCACAAAGCAGAGAAAGGGCATAAAATACTGTCCTGGCCGCACTGGCAAAGATATCTAAATGTCTTCTTAGAAGCATCCAAGAGTTTAAGAATAAAAGAAGAAATGTTTAAGGCAAGAAAATCCACAATTGTGACTCAAGATCTGTCCTTACACCCCTGCATTGTTGAAGTCTTTCATGACGTGGAATGAGGGTGCAATTTCTCGGACTATTCTGTAGCACATCTGCTAATAGCATTTTTTAATTTTCTGTAATTGCAGTCTAATTTTTCTCAGCTGATACATGGTCTAGCTAAATAAGAGAGCTTGAATGGGTGGGTCAACATAAAAGAGGAGTAGTTAATGTATGGAGAGCTTTCTGACCTACAGAACTGTGGTAGCATGAGCATTGGGCAGTGCTGGGTCCATCTTCTGGAGGCCATTCCAGAGCAACAAAGAAAACTGGTTTGGTTAAAAGGAATGTGCTATAAATGTCACTCAGTTCTTAAATGAAAAAAAAAGTTGTCGACAACTTGGATCCTTGTGTGTTACAGTTATTTCCCACTAAGAAATGATGTTTCAAATAACCTGGTACTTCAGGCTAGAGTGCCTTGTAAAAGCAGAAATATTGCCTGTGGCTGCATTATGATGTTGAAAATTGTGTGGTTCTGTGACTGCCAGTCCCATTAGAGGCTCTGTAGAGATCAATAATTGCTATGAAAAATCATGTTTTTGTGCTGCAAAACAGATGCTTTATAGAAAATTTAAAAATAAAAATGCCACAATTTTTGTAAATAAGAAAAGATTTATAACAAGAAAGATTTTTTTATACATTTGAATTAAATAATTCATTTACTTATGTTGAGATTTAAGTAGTCAAGTATTACCTGTGCCCTCTAGCCAATATTCTTTTTGTTCTTTGCACCTTTCCTATTATTGGATTGAAGCATTCTGCTGACCAATGTCCTGCCAGCAAGGCTTTGTGTCAAAATTCCATTTGTGTTTTAAGGTAATCATTGCCTGGGGGGGATTTGTGGCTGAAGGAATCAGTGGGACTTCCTTTGTTTCATGTCCTGCTCTGCATGGACTAACAGGAGTATGAAAAGATTAAGCATGGCTCCAGTGGCAGGTGATTCCAGGACATAGGCTGGGATTTCTTGCTTCAGCATTAATTTGGCATTTTATTAAATTGTGATTCATAGCAACTGCTCAGAGCCACTGGAACCAGGAGGATGGCTGGGCCTGGGCTCCCATGGGAGTGCTGTGCTCAGCCCTTACCCGAGAGCTCAGTGAAGCTTTAGTGATTACCTGTATGTCAAAGATATTTTCAAGAGGATTAGGAGCACCTCTGTGGCTTCATGGGGAAAATGTGGATCTGAATCTGCCAGAGGCTTTTCCAAAGGAACATGTAGGACCTCCTTCCTAGAGACACTCAAATTCACAGAGTCACAGGATAGTTGGGGTTGGAAGGGACCTCTAGTCAAACCCAAAATTTAGTGAGACAAGACTGTAATAAGCAAGCTGACTTAGCCTTCATGTTATTCTTTATTGTTGAAGTTCTCCCTGCTCTGAGGAGGAGATAACAACAAGCAAAAGCATAAATTCCACTATGAATTTGTAATTTAACAATAATTTCAAAAATCTCATAAACATCTGTGAGGTTTCTGTTTGCTGCTTCTTGGGAATTCCCTCCATAGGAACAAAAATCCTTCCAACCCCTGTGTTTGCAGTCTGGATGTTATTTTGCTGTTCCTGGGAGCAAGTACCAAGGTACTTTTGTGTATCCTAACTGTTTGAACATATGACTTTTAGAAGAGCAAACCATATTTATGTCCTTTCCTAATGTTTCAGAGGAATAGCTTGTATGATTAAAGGGAAATCCTGTAGCATGTGGACCTATTTTCAAAATTAAACAGATTTATGAATAAAAAGAAGAGTTTGGACACACAGAAAAAATAAAGCCCTGAAGCAAAGCAATCCATTATGAAATCTTTCAGTAAAAATATTCCTTTGATGTTAATTTTTATGGAAATATTGGTTAAAGTTGCATGTACTTTCCAGAGAGGTAGGATATGATTTTATGTTAGTTGTTAAACAGATCATTAATATTCAGTGCCAGAGTCATTATTTTCCAGCAAGTAATGTAATTCCAAGCTGTCCAGAGAGAAGGAGATAGTCTGTGGTGCACATGCTGAGAAATGTGTGTATTTGTCAAGGTATTGGGTGTTCCTGGGCACTGGAAATCCGTCATCCTGAGAATGTTCTATTCTAGTGCATTTTAATGAGCACTGCTGAAGCTCTGAATGGTCTGTCAGCACTTTTATTAGGAATCTTATTATTAGGGAGTTTATAGCTTGGCTGTAAAGCCCTTGCTGCAGGCTAAAAGTAGTTAAATAATACTTTCGGAGTGCTGTTTTGTGCCAAATTTAATCCCGATAGCTTTAGGCATTTTTCCATGTTCATATCAGAAGGCAATATTCAAGTTCTGATTGAAATCTTTTGAAGTAGGGCAAGGCAAAATACAAATGGCCTAGACCTGCAGCTTCACTCATAGGAGGCAGTAAGACAGCCCAGTGCAGCAGAATGTATTTTTCATGGAATAACCATACAGGGACTGCAGCAGTGGGACCTAGTGCTTCAGGGTGAATGATAAAGTCCTTATTGAAACAGAATCCTGCTTTGCCTGGGTAGGGTCTTCAGAACTGGAGTACCCTGAGGCAGGCTGTGAAAGCTCTAAAATGACTCCCTCTGACAGAAATAGATGACATTGTTTCAAATGAAAACTATTAATTTGAGATGCTGTTGAAACGGCCTGTTACTTTTTTTCTGAGTAGTACCCAGAGAACAGCTCAGCAGAGTAGGGAGCTTGCAGGACGCTGTTTTCCCTTTGTTCATGGAACAAATGCTCTCATTTTGTACACCAGCAATCACAGTTTGCTGGGGCTGTTCTGCCAAGTCAAAGCAAAGGATTGTCAGGAGGAGGTGACAAAAAGTACTGCATCATTTTATTTTCATTTCAAGACCTTGGACATGGAAATGTATTCCTCTTAAACTTAACAAAGATTGTTGTCAGAGAAGTTGCATAAGCATGCTGCTAAAGAGTCTAAGCTTAACAGATTAAAAAAAAAAAAGATAAAATATAATAAGTTCTGTGAAAACATACTGCGTGCTTGTTTTATTTCAGTACAACATGAGGGGACAGATTGCCACATGGAGTACATGTTGCTTCAGTAATTCTCACAAAGTCTTTTATCAGCTGACAGTCACAGGCAAGTTCCTGAGGGTGAAAAAATTTCCCCATGTCCTTGTCAGCGGTGCTATGTCTGGAGAAACTTTTCAGAGCTGATTGGCAGTGCCTTCCTCCCTAAGCAGCCTGCTGTGGAAATCTCTGGTTGGTTGAAAAAGCTCTGTCATGTAGCAATGTCACCCTGGCCATGAGTTCCAGTCTGTGCAGGCTCCTGGGTGTCAATGGACACAGCTGTGGAGCAAACAAATAGAAGCTGGTAGAGGTGGACAGATTTTATTAACGTGTTGGTGGTTCTTTGGGGTTCTGTGGGTTTGGTTTTTTTCTTTATATTTTTTTTTTCTCCAATAATATTTGGTCCCCGAAAGCATGGAATTCAAGGAAGAAAATCAGAACCAAAGGAGTTCTCTGTACATCTCTTCAATTTGCCTTTAATCTTTATTGCTTCACCTGTGTCCCACCAAAGGCAGCTGCCAGTTCCAAGGCAAACCATCACCTGGTAAATAGTTTCAGGTAGCTTTTGTGAGAATCCAGCTGCAGTGGAACATGAATTATATAGAAACCCAACTTATGCAATTTTTGGCCAAAAGCTAATTTGTAAGTTTTTGCATGTTAAAGAATTGTTTTTAAAATTAACAGTGGGTGAATATTAAAGGTGAAACCCAAGCACCTCTGAACACAGTCAGGAATCTAATTCTGAAAATGTGGATGTGATTAATTGCATCAGGCTATTAAGTAATACAGCTGTGCTAAATGTTGGACAATGTGAGAATATCAACCTCTTCAGTTCTTCCACTTTATTGCAGTGGAGAGTCCTCTCTGTGGTAGCTTTCAATTTGAACCACAGGTTATTCCTGTTGTTGAGTTTTCATCAGACCTATGGACAAAGGAAAGAGATAAAGGGTTCTAAAAGGTTATTTAGTAGACTTTCTTCTCAATAAAAACTAGGTGGATGATGTTCAAAATCTCCCAATGTCTCTCAGATTTTGAGAACACTTTCAAAGTAAAGGAACTGTCAGTTGCAATTTAAAATATACCTTTCCTCCCGTCCTGCTAAAGAAACTTGTTTTTCCAACACCCAAGGCAGCTGCACTTGCCTTCAAGTGTTTGCTTCAGCATATTCCTACAGAGAAAATCTAATATGTGGTTGCTGAGCTGCATGGTTTACGAGAGCTCATCTACAATGTGGAGAGTGTTTCACTCTATTGATTTGTGGAAACAGGACTGGGTTTTTTGTCCTTCAGTATTTAATTTGTTTTTGGTACTCTTTTCATGAAGGGTTGTTTTTGCCATGCATAAAGTGGGTTGCTTTCTTCTGTACATGTTTAAAGTTTCAATTAAATATCCAACAGAGCAAATATAAAGGTAGGAGAGGCACAGATACTTCAGGTGCAGACAGCTAGAGCTAAAAGGTACTTACATCACAGGGTGTGATTCAGTCTACAGCATCAATCTCTGTTCTATACCTAGAAAACATTTTTTCAGACTTGAGGAAATACTGTTCTTTTTGAGCCTTTTTAATGCTTTCGTGTCTTTGAAGGAAACTGGTCAACAGTTTTGGAAATGGAAGGGCTGGAGGAGGGAGACTGGCATAGAGGCTGGTCATGTTTTCTGTGCTTCCTTAGGCCATCAAGCTCCAAACGAGCAGGGAGGTCTGTACTTACACCGAGTTTCATTATATATTTCAAAGCCCAACTTTTTGTGGAAGTGCTTTGATGAATTTTTAAACAGTCTCACAGAAATTCCGGAAAAACATTTGTACTGCCTGTTACTTCAAAAAAGTAGTACTCAATTAAGGTACTTTTTCTTCTGTTAGTAGTTTTTGTTTGTTTGTTTGTTTGTTTTTTGTTTTTGTAAACCCAAATGATAACTTTTCATAATTACATCATTGTTTCAGATTTGATGATTGAGCATAAGAAAAATAAAGTAAAGGTTTAAAGAATATGTATATTCATATAATATGTATATAAAGTCCACTGGGATAAAAGAAATATGGCTGTAGTTTTAAATAAATTATTGAGGCACAGGATGAACACCTGATTTACATCACTGCAGATCCTTATCAAGTCTATCTCACTTTTATGAATGTGCAGAAACAAATTCTGTGCCTGAGAGACATTCTCCAGGTGGGGTGATGTGAGGACAGAAGGAAAAAACAACATTCTCTTGGATAGATACTCTAGTGGCTGCTAAGGACTTATTAGAGGAAATCAGGAAGAAAATTGATGAGATTACAAAACTAAATAAAACTAAAAGAAATATTCCAAAGAGAGGATTTTTTAAAGTGCTGGTGAGACAATTAAAAAGGGAAAGAAGAGAGTGATTGATGAGCTATACACAGGTTTTCCTACTTTCAGGTGATGACAATCCTGCCAGCATCTGCACAGCCTCTTTGAAAGGATCTAATATTCATTTGGACTTCTGAACTTGTAGTATTTATTGTTAGCTTATATTTTACCTTTAACAGCTGTAACTTTTCCAGTAATCTGAAATACGTCAAACTATTGTTATATAAGCCCTGCAAACAGTGCTGATTATACAGTGCCTCTTTTTCTAGCTCAGAAGCAGAAAGAACCATTAGGTTTATCCAACGTGACTTTTTACATCTCACAGTCCATTACATTTCATCTGGATACCCTGTTTTACAGATGAAGATTGCAGTAAACAAGTAAATTAAGCCAATTAATCTGGGAGATATTACTTTGTATAACACACTGAGTAGCCGGGATCAAGATGCATTTGCTGTCAAGTATCTGCAGCAGCCAAAAAAATGGAGTGAGATGTGCCTAGGTGGTATAAATTGCTGTTTGATAGATATTTCTGTTGCACCCCAGCTTCTCCTTAATCTAGGATCTCTATTAAAGAGGCTACCTGGCAGCTGGAGATGTTCTTATTTTTTTGTTATCAACTAGGATTTCTTGAAACAATTATGGATGTCTCCAAAGGCAAGAGTAGTGATAATTCTTTGGATCTTTTTACTGGTCTTATGGCTTGGAGTCCGTGCTTTCCCCTTCCATTTGTAAATCAAGAATTTTAAAAATTTATTTTAAGTGGTTCTTTACCATTTTTTTGTAAATCTCTTCTTCCTTTGGTCTTTAAAACAATTGCAATTGGTCTTTTGCTTGGATTTACTTGAGTCAGATGGTGTTACAGCATTTAGCTGCATTCTCTTTTTCTCAACTTCTTGTTCTTTCAGCTTCCCAAACAACCCTCAAGGACCTGTCCTATGGTAAGGGATTTTCTGAGCTTCATTTTGAGATATTGCTCTTAGAGGAAAAACGCAAACTCCCCAAAAGAAAGAAAGAAAGAAAAAAGATAAAAATGAATGCAAAATGCATCTTAAACCTTTCCTAAATGATTGCAGGCAGTATCAGCTGTAGTGTCGATGCCAGTGCAGGATGTGGCTATCCAGTGTAACCACAAGGAGGATCATCAGGAGAAAGGAAACGTGGCCTCAAGCTGCAAGTTCACATTTGCATCTTTCACATTTGCACAATCTGCATTTGATTGAGGTTTGCTGGCAATAAGGCAGATCCTTAGCTCAGTTCTGTCTTTAAAATTTCATAGGTTATTCTTTCTAAAGGTTAAATAGAAACTACAACATGCTTGTTGTTTATGAGCAGAAGAATTGCTTTTAGCAGAGGCAAGCAAACTGAGAGAAAACAGGAAATGTCAAATAATTGGGTTTATGAGAAATCTTACTTTCTATTTCTGCTGTTTTGCAAATGCTGATAGCTTGAGATGGTCTAAGTCACAGGTTACACCACCCTCACACCTCCACAAGCTCTTGGATCTAGGGAGAAAGGGAATGTTGGGATTATACAATCCATCTCTGTGGCTTTGCATACTTCATGTTTCAGGAACTGGCACAGTAAGGTGAACAGTGGTAACCCTAGTAAATAGTAGGTCTCGAGCCATTTCCCTGTGCAAGAACAGACATTTTTTTATTTGATCATATTTTTCCTGCTGGTTCACTAGCAGGATGTTCTCAGCTTGTGGCACACTGAGTGAAATTTGGGAAAAACTTTCTTAAACTATCTTAGTTTCATGACTTTAATTTTTCAAGACTTTAAAGTACTTTTGACAACTGGCAGATAGCTCTACAATTTACCAGAAAAAGACCATCACACTATGAGAAAACATTTAAGTGCATATTTTTTCATGCTACAAATAAATCCAATTATCATTCTTTGTATCAAAGCAGGCACTTTACAGAAAACTAATTTGTGAAAACAGAGAAAAGTATGTCCACCAAGGAATATATTTTAAAAATCAATATAGTAAGTAGATGTGTATAACTTCACTGCATCTATTCTCTTTTGCTGTATGTTTTTATGTCCCCATTCTGTCAGTCTGCAGTTTTAAACAAACAGTTCCAAATGCCACTGATATTTTTGCTTAAAAGACAGAATCTGTAACCCTTCAGAGATTATATTAATAGCTGCAGCACTTTGCTGTACGTGATATTTCAGCATTTTCCTTACATGCACAATCTAGGAGCACTAAATCTGTAATCACTAACCTTTCTTTTCTTACTAAAAAGCACTCTTAAATTAAATGATGCATTATTAATAAGCATTCTTGAAAATGGAACCTAGAAAAGTTAATGTACTTTATATTCTATTACAAAGAATGAGCTGCACTGAATTTCTCTGTCCACCTGTTCTGGCATTACAGTGCTTCCCTGTTTATTGTTCACATGATTGATTATTTTACTTTAATTTTTTGCTGTCTTATAGTTTATGCCTTTTTAAAAATATGCACATAGGCAAAGGAATTCAAGGCCAGGCTGGATGGAGCCCTGAACAACCTGGTTTATTTTTATTTCATAAACATATCCAGTAGGTATCTTTAGTTTTCAATTAATATATTAAAGCATAATAATAAAGTAAGATTATAATATCCAAAGACACTTTTCCAATCTTCTTTATTTTTGGGGGTGGGGAGTGTATTTTGAGGAAGGAGTGTTATGTAAACTTTCCATGTTCTTCAGTATTACCTGGATCTTTTAATGTCACTGCTAGAGCTTTGTGGTGCCAAGCCAGAGGGAACTTTGGATATTTTAAATAATTTTCTCAAAGTTTGGACACAAGTGATTTATCATCAAATCAGTTCCTTAATATGGCATTGATTGAGAGAATGTGGAAATCTGTTATGAGTTTTGCATCTCCATTCTTCTTCTGATGTTATGAAAGCATTGGCATGCATGATTTTAGGTTAGTTTCTTTTCAGAGAGGAATAATGTCTCTCTAGTGAGCTGGTAATGAAAGGAGAACTGCTTGGAACATTTGCAATTTATACAGCCTCATGGGAATGTATTGTGTATTTTGTAGACCTATCTGGGCAAATAAAGTAATTGCTCTCCATGGCAAATGTCTCCTGAATTCCACAGCTCTCAGGAGCTACCAGTTTTTCATCTCAGATGGGTAACTGTCCTGAGTTTTGAAAAGTCTGCTCACCTGGACTTTAACTTATGTGTTCAGCTCTCACTTTGCAGAATATATATTGTGTAATACATACTATAGCTTGCATCTCGTGGGCTCATTCAGTGGCCATTGCACACAAAGAGGAGATCCAAGATATGGTAAGATAAAGTCAATTTATCCTGTAAATGAAGCACACTGATGCTTTTGCTGAGATAAAGGCATGAAGCATTTTAAAGTACCTTAAAAAAGAAAACAAAAAGCTCTTTGCAAGGCTTTTGTTGTGTTAAAAAACATAAAGCTTGTGTTTGAAAAACCCACATATGCTTGGACAGCACTGAGATTGTCCTTATGCCTGAATTTTTTGAAATGGTACCAAAGGAAATGTTACATAGCTAAAGTATGATAAAAAGATTTTTTGTTTAACAGTTCAGTGGAAACATAAGTTATGTTGCTGTACTCCTTGAGTCTTTTCTCTAATACAAAATTCTGAATCCACACTTTACAGATTATCTTCCAGAAGCATTTCTGAACAGAGCAGTGCTTGGTGGTAGAATGGATTATGTTGTGATTCAAGATTCTCTTTAGAGCTGTGGCTGGAGGTAGTGGAAAATCCAGGTGTGCTAACAGTACCAGAAAAGGTGGAGCAGATTTGCTGGAGTTTTGTAGGCACTCCAAACCCCCTGCTGTATTCTAGGCACTGCCTTTGCTGACTGCTGGGTGGTGAGTCTGATTTGAAGGCATTACACTTCCATAGGTCACTAAATAACTCCGTTTCTTGGGGAAGCTCTTAGGAATCTGCCTCTCTACTAAGGTTTATATTTTAAATTAGTTAACTTACTGGTGCCTGGGATGATGCATTTCTGCCTCCTGATTTCTAAATAAGCCTTTTCACATGCTTTTGTAATGTATAGCCGCAGTAGCAGGTATTATCCATAAGCAAACACCAAGGAACAGACTGGTGCATTTGTATTAGGCTTTAGTTTGAGAATTTTTCTTCTCGCTGTCACATCAGGAACTCTGGACCTGAAGAGAAATTTTTCTGTTTTGACCAGAAGACTTTGGTTTTTTTCAACCAAATAAGCAAATCTTGGCACACCTTCAGCCATTCATTTTTTAAGGCAGAATTTCAGATCAAAACAAGGCAAGGTGTCATGCCACTTTCCCTTACTGCACAAAAGTTACAGTTGGCTGGGGGCTAATGCTCATATTCCCCAAGAGTTGGATATTCCAGTAAAAAAAGCTGGCCTTCCTATTCTAAACACAAATTTAAGTCCTTAAACCTCCATTTCCTGAGTACTCTAAACAAAATTATCTCAGTTTTGAGAATATAAGTGGGCATAGGCTTAACAGCTTTTAAAAGTCTCAACTTGGCTTTGCTGTAACATCTGAGATGTTTGCATAAGGCAGGAAAACTGTTTATCTTTCCATCTCATCATGACTGCCCCTGTATTATATCTAGCAGCATTTTGCTCTAATGTCCAGCTGTGCAAATTTGTTGCCTGAAAGAGAAAACTTTGTGTTTAATGATTCCACATTGAGCTTTTGGAAAGTAAATGATGTGATTGTTGTAGCACTAATCTTTTCAACTTAAGTATTTGATTAAATGACAAAGAATTTTCTTTTGTACAAAGCTATACATAGAGCTTCCACTTTCTACTTCCACACTATCTTTTGGAACCTTTTGGTGCCATGATTAAAGACCTGCTTTGGAGTGTTTTTGATGCCTTTTGACACCTTTCTCCTATTTCCTGTGGCTGTGCTATGCATTGCAATCTGTCAAGGATAAATACTTCGCTAGAATAATAGTGGATTTTATATACATTATTCTGTAGGTGGTATAAAATATGTAAGCAATTGAAAGAAATCTTGAGGGGCAGTACCATTTAAAATTCCATGAAACACGTTGCTCAAGTCAAAATTAAGTCCCAGATGCTTTAATTTGCCATTCTAAAGAAAAAGTAAAGGAGTTGTCAGGCAAGATTTCCCAACTTAAAAAGCTCAGCAGAAATGGAAAGTGAGAAGTGAAAAGGGAGCAAACCTCTTGGGAGAAGTTGTCCAAACAGTGGGTGATTGGGAGGAGTCTAAATACCACAGAATATTTGGGGTAGAAAAAGACCTCTAAAGACCATCTAGTCCAGCCCCCCTCCTCCTTTATCTCTTGGCTGTTTTCAGCTTTACTGCCTCAAGGTAAGAAGAACAAACAAATAAATCAAAGCATCAGAGCCTAACAGTGATGTTTTTCTCTTTTATACAGGGAAAAATAAAAAGGTCTTCTGTGCATTGAAAATGGTCAGGAATATAGAGCACTAGCCATGTACCCATGATAAAATTCAGTGCTCTGCTATATCCTCCCCAGAGAGAAGAAATATGCAGGTGGACGGGGGCACACTCCTAGCTGTGTTTTGCACACAGGGTCTCTATTTTTATGGTATTTGTATTTGGGCCTGTAAGAGGAGTGCACGGTGCAAGGACAATGCCAGAGGCAAAGGAGAAGAGGAAGATCTGTGGTTGCAAGCAAACAGCTCTATGCTTATTCCTTTCTTGACTTTATCTTCTTAACAGAAGCCTAGTAAGTTCTAAATAACAACACAGTGACTATTTTTATCGATATGGAGAGTATAGCAATCAATATAGATTTTTTTACGAGAATCACTATAGAAACTATTTATAAGAATCAATACAGAGATGGTTTCTACCAGTCAATACAGAGAATATAAGAATCAATACATACTATTTGTAAGAATGAATAGAGAGACTACTGCAAACAATCAGTACAGACTGTAAAATACTGTACAGAGTATTTCTTATTATCAATACACAGACTATTTCTAGCAACCAATACAGAGTATTTCTAATGATCAAAATAAAGAATATAGGAATAGATATATATTATTTAGAAGAATCATTATAGAAAGTATTTATCAGAATCCATACAGAGGCTATTTGTGAGGATCAAGAGTAAAAAAACCAAAACAAAATATTTATAAAAGTCAATACAGATTATTTGTAAGGATCAACACAGAGACTATTTCATCAATACAGAGACTGCTTCTCAAACATCACTATGGACACCATAACAACCAATACAGAGTATTTCTAACAACAAATATGGAGACTATTTCTAACAATCAGTAGACATTAAATCTAAAAATCTATACAGAGTCTAACAATCTATACAAAAAGGAAATATTTAACTTAGTAAAGCACACAGTCTTAGTTAGTAGAACTAAGTGATTTGAAGGGGAATTGGAGCAGACTACTTGCAGCTCACCAAAGATATCCTGGAGTTCTGCCCACGGAGAAGGAAATGGCCCTGAGCAGCACAGAGGGCTTGGTCAGGAAGGCCAGTTCTTTCCCTGGGCCAGGGTGTGCCTGTCCTGAGGGCTCTGCTGTGGCTCCCAGCCAGTGCTGCCCGCAGAGCACGAGCAGGGCAGGGATGGCCAAGCCGAGCACGGTGCCCGTGTGCTGCTGGATCTGTGCTGGTGCGGTGCAGGCTGGGCCAGAGCCTCCAGCGCTGCAGTTTCCATATCTATTCGCATCTGGTGATGCCAGAGTCTCACCTCACACTCATTCCTTCTCAGGAGAGTTTCTTCCCTGCCCTCAGGAACAATTCAGTTTTTCCGAGGGCCTCAGCGGCTGTTGGCGCCCACCACAGCCATCAGCACCAGGCACATCCGCAGGATTCCTGCGCCCATGGCTGATCCTTCCGTGACAGAGAGAGAAAGGAGGGAAGAGCCAAGATTCAGACTGTGTTCCCTCAGGAAGAGAAAGGAAAGAGGCTCCTCCCCACTGGAAGGAAAGCTCTGGCATCCTTGCAGAAAGGCTGGAGGCCAGAGGTGCTCCTCAGGGCACGCCTGATGCTGCAAATTCCAAAGGCAGCTGCCCAAAGAGGCTCCATGAGCACGAGGTGAGGAGGAAGATGCGAGACACAGGGACACAAACCCAGATCAGCCAGGTTTGAGGAGAGAGAAGCTCAGCATGGGGGATGAGAGGAGAAAGCAAGGCCAGTGCTCCAAGCAGGAGCAGCAGAGGAAGGGCCACCCAAGCTGGCTGCAGGCAGACAATGGAGACCTTGCCCAGATGGTCCCAAATGGACTGGGGAGAGGGAATCCAGGGCCCTGCATTCCAGCTGCTCCCACCACTTGTGACCCAAGGCCTGATGGAATCCTGCTCAGTGTGGGCTGAGCCAGAGCTGGCACTGGATCCTTAAAGGGCTGGGTGTGAGGTCAAGTTCCATTGCTTTGTACAGTGGTTCCACCCCAGTCCAGCCCTCCTTCACCATATTTGTGTATTCCCTGGAATGTTCTCCCCTCCCCTGACACCCCACCGATCCCAGTTTCCCGCAGTGTTCCAGCCCTGCTGCCCCATTGGTTCCCTGCTTGTCTGCCTCTCCTCTGCACCACTTCCACCTGTTCCCATTGCCCTCGTCCCTCAGATCTGCCCCTTTTCCCCACAGAAAACCCTCTGACTTTAAGTTCATCTTTGTCCCTGACCCCCTTAGAGGATCAATGAACTTCCTAATTTTTTTCAGCAGTTGAGAGCAAATTAGAATAGCAAGGAGGAGGAAGTTACCTCTGTTCTTCAGCCTTGTCTCCAGTCTGTGTTTGTAATGATTGCTGTAGATTTCAAGAATGCAAGTTTTTTGTTAATCACTTTTCTTTAACTGACTTACATTCAGAGATTAATGCAGTGACTTTTTTTTTCACTGTTTGATACTTGACTGTTATCAATAATCTAATTAAATATTCTGTATTTGTTCTTTGTGTTGCATTATAGGAACTCATTCATTTGTGGGTTTTTGTTTGGTTTTGTTTGTTTTTCAAATTGTAATAAAACTCTAGAGACACATGGCACTGCAGCATTTTAGCGAGTTATATCCCATCAAATATAGATACTGTGTAATAAACGATTAAATTGTAGCAACAAATTTTCAGAATTAGAGTTGAGTAAGGTAGGCACTCAAAATTTAAAAATACAGATTTGCTAATGATGGAAAGCCTCAACTGAAATTTCCAGCAGGTTCTCTGAAAATGAGATCTAGCTTTAATTTTTTGAAGGAACCACTTTCAAATTTTCAATTTTATGAACAAAATTTGTGATTTTATTCTGATGCTTTTGTGGGAAAAAATTCTTATTGCAAAAGTTTTGTTTATTTAAAAATATTATTTACCATCAAAGCCTTTTTTTTGCTGGATCCTAAAATGTAGCATGGAAAACACATAGGTATTTGTAAGGCAGTAATTAATCATACAATTGATATCAGGACCTGTCTAACCTGTTCTCTAAATCTTTCCCTTCCAATAGTTGCTCTCCAACCTCCATCTCAAGTGATGGAAACAATGTTCTGTTCAACCATCATCAATGAGCTCTCTGTCACTAGGCTTAATCCACATATGTTTCCTTTTAAAATAGTTTTTTTCTTTCTTTTCTTTTGTATTTCATGTCTTTTTACTCCCACATCATTGACTTAATGATTTTTTAAATTTCGGGGTGACTGTTAGGAATTATCTGCCATTAGACAACATCACACTTTCAGTATTTAAAAACCACAAAAAACTTCTGATGTAGGTATTGTGAACAATTAATTAAAAATAAATCTATAGGTTGCTCATAGTATTGCTTTGTAATAAATGAAGTTGCTCCTTCCTTATGTAAGGAACAGCCAGGTAAATTCAGTGTATTGCCCTCCTCAAAGGCTACTGAATGCTAAAATTGGCCAAAAAAATTTGGGAAGCTGTGTACCAGGTTAATTTGTGTCAAAGCATGACATCTGAGACACATCATCTTGTAGGAGGTCTAGCACATCTTCTTTTGGAAATTTATGGATCCTGTGGAGGTGTTTTTGAGATTGGAATGAGGGAAGAAACAGGCGTAAAAATAAAACATTTTTAGCAGTTCCCAGTATATTGCTCTTGTCACTACTTGTTTTATTTGTGAGCCTATTGCACCCAAATACATACTCACTCTTACCTGTGACAAACTGACAAGTGGGATATAAAAATGAAAAGTTTTTTCCCTTAGCTGGTGGCT